>NW_022436952.1:28718615-28749418 GCF_009761245.1 Sapajus apella
GAGATCCTGTCTCAAAAAAAAAAAAAAAAAAAAAAAAAAAAAGAATTTGGGTTCTTTCTTTGATTTTCTTCTTTATTATATAAAGGCCTGTTCTTTTTTAGGTGAGAAATTGAATATATGCAGAAATATGATTATTAGGTCTGAGTTATGCTGGGGAAGAAGAATATAGAAACATTATTTTATATTATTGGTTATAAAGATTAACAAGTCTATTAATCTTTATATTATAAACCATAGAACAGTGCTTCCTATCTTATTTCCTGCATACAATTTTGATTTTTTAAATGGGATATTTATACTAATTAAGTGAGCTTCGGAAAGAATATGCTAATCCGTGAAGTATGAGAAAGTAGAGAAAAAAATACCACCCTTTGCATTATCAAAATAGTGTTACTATTTTACTATCTCGATAAAGTAGAAGTGAGAGAATAGTTAAGAGGGGCAATGATGGGGCCAGGAGAGATGGTTGACACCTGTAATCCCAGCACTTTGGGAGGCTGAGGCGGGCGGATCACCTGAGGTCAGGGGTTTAGGACCAGCCTGAGTGACACGGTGAAATCCCGTCTCTACTGAAAATACAAAAAAATGAGTGAGGCATGGTGGCACATGCCCATAATCCAGCTACTTGAGACGCTGAGGCAGGAGAATTGCTTGAACCCGGGAGATGAAGGTTACAGTGAGCCAAGATCACGCCATTGCACTCCAGCCTTGGTGTCAAGAGCAAAAATCCGTCTCAAAAAAAAAAAAGCATTTGGGGAGACAGTAATGGAGTCAGACCTGGGTTCAAATCCCAAACCTGCTACTACTGATCTTGGAAAAACTACCTTAGCCAGCTGAATTATAGCTTATCTGTAAAATTTGGAGGATAATTTTATTTGTCTCATAGAGTTGTTAGGATGAAATGAGGTATTACATGTAAACCGGGCACAGTGGATGGTGCATAGTAAGTACTCAATTAAGTGATAACCACTGTTGGCAGGTCGCAGTGGTTCACGCCTGTAAAATCCCAGCACTTTGAGAGGCCGATGTGGGTGGATCACAAGGTCAGGAGTTTGAGACCAGCCTGGCCAACATAGTGAAACACTATCTCTACTAAAAATACGAAAATTAGCTGGGTGTGGTGGCATGCGCCTGTAGTTCCAGCTACTCAGAAGGCTGAGGCAGGAGAATCGCTTGAACTCGGGAGATGGAGGTTGCAGTGAGTCGAGACTACACCATTGCACTCCAGCCTGGGTGACAGAGACTCCATCTCAAACAAACAAATAAATAAATAAATAAAAGTGATAGCCACTGTTGCTCAGCCATTAGAATGTTTATGTTGCATATTTACCTAGTGAAGGACATGTATGCAGAAAACATATAACAATATCGTTTGGACTCAGAAGGGTGGTGTTTTGGCTATTCTTCAACTTATAGCATAGAGCAGGGATTGCTTGCTACAGACCATTGACCAAATCTGGCCATTCCCATTTGAAGTACTGGCTCTTTAAAAAAAAAAAAAAGTTTGCAGGGATGGGCACAGTGGCTTATGCCTGTTCCAACACTTTGGGATGCTGAGGCGGTCTGCCATCATCTGAGGTCAGGAGCTGAGATCAGCCTGACCAACATGGTGAAACCCCCTCTCTGCTAAAAATGCAAAAATTAGCCAGGCATGATGGCAGGTGGCTGTAATCCCAGCTACTCGGGAGGCTGAGGCAGGAGAATCACTTGAGCCCCAGGAGTTGGAGGTTGCAGTGAGCTAAAGTTGTGCCACCACACTCCAGCCTGGGTGACAGAGTGAGATTACATCTCCAAAAAAAAAAAAAGTCGCTGGTGTAGAGCAGTATTTCTGACTAACTGAGTTGTTTTATAGACAAACTTTTTGAACAGTTTTATATATTGTAGTGTGAATGACAAAAACAAACTTACATGCCAAATCTATGATTTTATGAATATTCTCGCTTAAGACTTATGTAAAAGTGTGAAGCACTAAAATTAAGGGACCTGTTTTTCACAAATTTGAGCTGTCTTAAAATGTCATATAAATTTTAGAAATATTTATAACTCTCTCTTTATTCATACAATAGGGCTCGTCGGAAAAAAGGTTCTGCTAGAAAATTTGGTCTACAGAAACTTTGGGAGTGGTGCTTGGGACTTGTACAAATGAGTTCATTGCCATGGAGAGTTGTAATTGGTCGTCTAGGAAGGATTGGTCATGGAGAATTGAAAGGTAAAATTGTGCTTTTATTGGTATTTAAATTTCCGTTTTATGTTAATTCATACACTATTCAGACTACATCTAGGTATATCTGTTGAATAAAATGCAAAGGTTATCAAGTAAGGAACCACATATGTGTAGGCCACAAATGGCTTAATTCAAATTTTAAAAAGACATTTTACTATTTTTTAACTTTAATATCAGTCTTGCTGCTGTTCTTGTTGTCTTCTGTTTTTTCCATTTTCTGATTGTTATTTAACTCATCCTCTGTTGAGCAGATACTAATTGAAGGTGGTGTATCCTAAAATTAGGGGGATAAAGGATGTTGAGTAGCATCAGCAGTAAGAATTTCAACTTGATGATGACTCCTGTTTGAGGAATACACTAATTTAAAATTCATTAACTTTTTATGTTTTAACTTTAACTTGGTTCTACGAGGTTAATAATGCTGTTACCTTTCAAAGACTAAACATTAAAAAAATAATAATACTGTTACTTTGATTTTTGTTTTTTTTACTGTTGATACAGATTGGAGCTGTTTGCTGAGTCGTCGAAATTTGCAATCTCTAAGTAAAAGGCTCAAAGACATGTGTAGAATGTGTGGTATATCTGCTGCAGACTCCCCTAGCATTCTCAGTGCTTGCTTGGTGGCAATGGAGCCCCAAGGCTCTTTTGTTATTATGCCAGGTTAGCTATCTTTAGTTTATATCAGATTTAATTCCTCATGCAGTTAAGTTTTTAAGTATTACATAAAATGTATTCCTCATTTATTAAAAGAAAAAAATATCTTTCATTTTCAGATTCTGTGTCAACTGGTTCTGTATTTGGAAGAAGCACTACTCTAAACATGCAGACATCTCAGCTAAATACCCCACAGGATACATCATGTACTCATATACTTGTGTTTCCTACTTCTGCTTCTGTGCAAGTAGCTTCAGCTACTTATACCACTGAAAATTTGGATTTAGCTTTCAATCCCAACAATGGTAGGTAATTTGTTCCATTTTGGTAGTCTGAAGAATACCCCCCCAAATTAAATTCATGTCCAATACCTGAAACCTGTGAATGTTACCTTATTTTACCAAAAAATGACTTTGCAGATGTGATAAGTTAAGGATCTTGAGATGGAGAGATTATCCTGGATTATGCAGGTGGGCCCTTAATGCAATAATATGTACTCTTATAAGAAGGAGGCAGAAGGACATTTGACTACATAGAAGAGGGGAAAGCCATGTGATGGATACAGAGGGAGACAGAGTCAAAGGGAGAAGATGCTATGCTGCTGACTTTGAAGATGGAGAAAGAGCCCATGAGCCAATGAATATAGTTCCAGACTCTGGAAAAGACAAGGAAACACATTATCCCCTCAAGCCTCCAGAGGAGTTCAGCCTTGCCGACATCTTGATTTCAGTCCAATGAAACTGATTTCAGGCTTCTGACCTCCAGAACTGTAAGAGAATAAATGTGTGTTGTTTTTAAGCCAACAGTTTGTGGTAACTTATTAAAGCAGCAACAGGAAACTAATACAACCATTCTTTCACCTTGTGGGTATCAGAACTGGTGCTATGAATTATCCCATAAATCTTTACTTAAAAAAATTTTTTTTGAGACAGAGTCTCACTCACTCTGTCTCCCAGGCTGGAGTGCAGTGGTACGATCTCAGCTCACTACAACCTCCGCCTCTTGGGTTCAAGCAATGCTCGTGCCTCAGCTTCTTGAGTAGCTTTGATTATAGGCACATGCCACAATGTCTGGCTAATTTTTGTATTTTTGGTAGAGATATGGTTTCACCATGTTGGCCAGGCTGGTCTCAAACTCCTGACCTCAAATGATCTACCCACTTTGCCCTCCCAAAGTGCTGGGACTACAGGCATGAGCTACCATTCCCAGACATCTTTACTTATTTTAAAAGGTAATAGATGGCCGGGTGCAGTGGCTCACTGCAGTGTAATCCCAGCACTTTGGGAGGCTCAGGCAGGTGGATCAACGGAGGTCGGGAGTTCAAGACCAGCCTGGCCAACATGGAGAAACCCCAGCTCTATTAAAAACACAAAATTAGCCAGGCGTGGTGGTGCATGCCTGTAATCTCAGCTACTTGGGAGGCTGAGGCAGGAGAATCACTTCAACCCGGGAGGCAGAGGTTTTGTTGAGCCAAGATCACACCTTTGCACCCCAGCTTGGGCAATGATAAACTGCCAAAGTAGGGATGTAGCTTTTCCAGTTGAAATTATAGATTGCATTTTAGTAGAAGAGAAAATAAATAAGATTTTATTGTTACTCTGCGCTACCTTTAAAAATCTCACATCTCTAAAGTCACAAGTATGGCTACTATGCCGTCTTTAGTGTGTTATATAATAACTCACATATTTTACTTAATAAAGAACATGCTATTCATAAAAACAGTAATCCTCCTTGTCTTTGGTTTAGCTTTACATGGTTTCAATTACCCATGGTATAGTACAATAAGATACTTTGAAAGAGAGAGACCACATTCACATACCTTTTATTATAGTACCTTGCTGTAACTGTTCTATTATTCTTGTTATTAATCTCTTACTGTACTTGATTTATAAATGAAACTCCATCATAGGTGTGTATGTAAAGGAAAAACCAGTATATAGGATTTGGTACTATCTTTGGTTTCAGGAATCTACGGGGGCATGGGGGTGGGTCTTGGGACATATCCTCCATGGATAAGGGGGAATACTCTAGTCCCACTTTAAACACATTTTCATTTCCTACGTACCATATTTGCTTTGTATTAGTTTCCTATTGCTGCTCTAACAAAGTACTACACATTTAGTGGCTTAAAACAACACCCATTTATTTTATCTTACAGTTCTGGAAGTCAGAAGTCCAAAATCATTCTCACTGGGCCAAAGTCAGAATGTCAGCAGGATTGATTCCTTTCTGGAGGCTCTAAGGGAAAATGTTTCCTTGCCTTTGCCAGCTTCTACAGGCCACCTGCATTCCTTGGCTCATGGTCCCTTCTTCCATCTTGGATGCCAGCAGTATGGTGTCATCACATCTCCTTCACTGACTCTAACCCTACTGCCTCCCTCTTATTAGGACCCCTGTGATTACATTGGACCCACCCGGATAATCCAGAATAATCTCCCCATCTCAAGATCCTTAGCTTGATCACATCTGCAAAGTCCTTTATGGTAACATATTCTTAGATTCCTGGGATTAGGATGTGGACATCTTTGGGGGGCCATTATTCAGACTACCACATGCTTGTTTATGCATAATTATTTATATGGCTTTTAGCACAATACTTGGCACATGGTAGACACTCAGTAAATGTTGGTTAAATTAACCCATTTTGGTTAAAATTTCATTTATTTTGACCCTTTCCTGTGAATGATCATAGGATATGGAAAATAGAATTTTAAATTTCTTTTCTTTCTCCTGTTTAGATGGAGCAGATGGAATGGGTATCTTTGATTTGTTAGACACAGGAGATGATCTTGACCCTGATATCATTAATATCCTTCCTGCTTCTCCGACTGGTTCTCCTGTACATTCTCCAGGATCTCATTACCCCCATGGAGGTGATGTGGGCAAGGTAACTGTGTTATAAAAGTTTAGTTTTTTTGGGCCGGACACAGTGGCTCACACCTGTAATCCCAGCACTTTGTGGGGCCAAGGCAAGCAGATCACGAGGTCAGGAGTTCAAGACCGTCCTGGCCAATATGGTGAAACCTCATCTCTACTAAAAAGATAAATTAGCTGGGTGTGGTGGCACACACCTTGTATAGTCCCAGCCACTCAGGAGGCTGAGGCAGGAGAATCACTTGAACCCAGGAGGCAGAGGATGCAGCGAGCCAGGATCGCGCCACTACACTCCAGCCTGGGCAACAGAGTGAGAGTCTGTCTCAAAAAAAAAAAAAAAAATTTAGTTTTTCTAAATGCCATTCCTTAACTTAGTAATGGATTAATATATGAAATGCAATACTATTTTTCCTTGGAAATTAGCAAGGAAAGTTTAATTAACAGTACATTCATGCATTTTTATGTCATCAGTACTTTGAATTGCACATTTTTAAGAGAGTCTCTAAGGCTCTGCTTTCCCTGAATCCATATTTTCTAGATCATTTGGCATTAATCCTTCTTTTTGTAGTTTTTGTGGTTGTTCACCATAGCTTTTTACTCAGATGCAGGATCACAGTATCTTTAAGAATCACTATATGTAACTCTAAGAGCGGCCATTCATGTCAGGGTTGTGACGAGGAATATAATAAAAACATTAATTTTTTTAGCTGGGCATGGTGGTGCGTGCCTGTAATCCCAGCTACTCAGGAGGCTGAGGCAGGAGAATTGCTTGAACCCAGGAGGCAGAGGTTGCGGTGAGCCAAGATCGCGCCATTGCACTCCAGCCTGGGTAACAAGAGCGAAACTCCGTCTCCAAAAAAAAAAAAAAAAACATTAATTTTTTCATAACACCAGATAAAACATTGACCATCCACTCCCTCTTTTTATCTTTAGCAGGTATGAAAGCAGGCTGTTTTGCCTATTTGAAGTAAAAACTAATTGGGCTTCAGTGAATAACCCATCTCTATTTCAAATTATATATACCATTTATTTGATTATTGTAGTATGCATAGGTTTAAAATTTACCCTTGTAAAGTAGAGAAGGATCTTTGTCCAATCTTATTTTGCATTCCTTCCTCCTTTTTGTAACTGCAAAGAAATTAGATTATTGAAAGACATACATATATTTCTTTCAATAGCTTAGTAGTATCAGTAATCCCACCACCTTGATAAAACCATTTTTACTTTTTTTTTTTTTTTTTTTTAAATGAGAGAGAGTCTCACACTGTCACCCAGGCTGGAGTGCAATGGCACAATCTCAGCTCACTGCAACCTCCGCCTCCCAGGTTCATGCGATTCTCTTGCCACTGCCTCCTGAGTAGCTGGGATTACAGGCACACACCACCAGACCTGGCTAATTTTTTTTTTATTTTTAGTTGAGACAGGGTTTCACCATGTTGGCCAGACTGGTCTACAACTCCTGATCTTGTGATCTGCCCACCTTAGCCTCCCAAAGTGCAGAGATTACAGGCGTGAGCCACTGTGCCCAGCTCCATTTTTACTTTTAAGCAAATTATCTTCCTTCCACATATATTTATATTGCAGTTCTCAATAAGTATAATCAGCTTTTTAATGTTGCATTTTTGCTATGCCATAATTTATGTCCTTTCCAAAATATTGGACATTTAAGTGTTTTTTTCTGTTATAACAATGTAATGAACATTTTCCTGCATGGTATTTTTTTTTCTTTTATCTATTTCCTTAAATACCAAGAAAGACATTGACTAATCCAAAGGATATGAATGTGATTTAGTAGTTGTCCCTTCATGTGACCATAATGCTTTTCACAACACTATTAACTGCATTTTATAGATAGTGCTAGATTAGCAAAGCTAAATTGAAACCACCTTTTGGATTGGGGTGTGGTTTTCAGGACTTAGTTAGAGGAATATTAGCAAATAATTTAGAAATGTCATTAAACGTTTTGTATTTTTTACTCGCCTGTGAAGGTTTACACACTTTCTTTTTTTTTTTTTTTGAGACGGAGTTTCACTCTTGTTACCCAGGCTGGAGTGCAATGGCGCGATCTCAGCTCACTGCAACCTCCGCCTCCTGGGTTCAGGCAATTCTCCTGCCTCAGCCTCATGAGTAAATGGGATTACAGGCACGCGCCACCATGCCCGGCTGATTTTTTGTATTTTTTAGTAGAGACGGGGTTTCACCATGTTGACCAGGAAGGTCTCGATCTCTTGACCTCGTGATCCACCCGCCTCGGCCTCCCAAGGTGCTGGGATTACAGGCTTGAGCCACCGCGCCCGGCGGTTTACACACTTTTACATGAGCTTGGCATAATAGTACAGACTTGTTAAACAGTTGGCATATTCATTTAATGCAATTCTTAAAATGTGTTATATTAATGCTCTAATTTTAATACTCCTAAGTGCATAGAAACTGATTTTTTTTCTACTCTTCAGTATTTTGTTAAACTGATGTCATAAGATAATGAGACTGATTGCCATAAGCCATTCTGTGTTTATATCTTGTTTCAGCTATATATATACCTAGATATAGAGATATAAATATATATCTATATTCAGAATGAACTAATATACTTTTAATTTTGTCTTTTTAAGGGTCAGGGTACTGATCGGCTACTTTCAACAGAAGCTCATGATGAAGTACCTAATATTCTTCAGCAACCATTGGCCCTTGGTTACTTTGTATCAACTGCCAAAGCAGGTCCATTACCTAACTGGTTCTGGTCAGCATGTCCTCAAGCACAATATCAGTGTCCCCTTTTTCTTAAGGTATTGCCATTTCTGTCCCAGTTCTTAAATATTTCTAATTGACAGCTTAAGTCCTGAGAAATATAGAAGTGGCTTTTTGAAGTCTTATAGCTTATCTAAATTCTTAAATGCATTGCCACATGTGACTCTTTAAACAAGATCACAAAGAGAAGTATCTAATTAGGAAACAACTAAGCCGGGCACAGTGGCTCACACCTGTAATCCCAGCACTTTGGGAGGCCTAGGCAGGTGGATTACCTGAGGTCAGGAGTTCAAGACCAGCCTGGCCAACATGGCAAAACCTCGTCTCTACTAAAAATACAAAAGTGAGCTAGGTGTGATGGCAGATGCCTATAGGCCCAGCTACTGGGGAGACTGAGGCAGGACAGTTACTTGAATCTGGGAGGCAGAGGTTGCAGTGAGCTGAGGTCATGCCACTTCACTCCAGCCTGGATGACAGAGTCTGAGACTCCGTCTCAAAAAAATAAAGAACTAGTTTTTAAATTTACATTTTTAGAATTTCATTCTTAAGTTAAACTCCTGTGACCCTTATTGTTAGTGTAGATTGAGTATCCCTTATTCGAAATGCTTGGGACCAGAGGTGTTTTGGCTTTTGGATTTTTTTTGGATTGGGGATGTTCAGTCTGTGTTTCGACTGCAGGTTTGGAAATTTAGAGCTGAGAGAAACTTTATATTACCTCTAGTTTCACCTTATTTTCTAGGTGAGCATATTTAAGTTCAGAAAAACTCACCTGTCCATAGTCATAAATTGGTAATAGATTCAAGACTGAAACCTGGGTCTTTTAATGATTATTATGTTATTCTTTGAATTGCATCATACTGCACTGCTGTTATACTGCATTATTTTGGGGATTAAAAGATTTATAATCCTTGTAATAATACTTGATTTTTAGTTCATTTACTACTTAAAAAAGCTTTTCTTGTTTGTAGATTGCTGTGTTAAAACTGAGTGGTTTTTAAATGCAGCAGTGAGACTCTCAGATTCACAATGATTTATTTCATTATAACAAACTCACGCTGGGCACAGGGGTTCACACCTATAAACTCAGCACTTTGGGTGGTTGAGGCAGGAGGATCACTTGAGGCCAGAAGTTTGTGATCAGCCTGGACAACATAGCGAAACTTCGTCTCTCTAAAAAATTTTAAGGCCGGGCGCGGTGGCTCAAGCCTGTAATCCCAGCACTTTGGGAGGCCGAGGCGGGTGGATCACGAGGTCAAGAGATCGAGACCATCCTGGTCAACATGGTGAAACCCCGTCTCTACTAAAAATACAAAAAATTAGCTGGGCATGGTGGTGTGTGCCTGTAGTCCCAGCGACTCAGGAGGCTGGGGCAGGAGAATTGCCTGAACCCGGGAGGTGGAGGTTGCGGTGAGCCGAGATCACGCCATTGCACTCCAGCCTGGGTAACAAGAGCGAAACTCCGTCTCAAAAAAAAAAAAAAAATTTTAAATATTAGGCATGGTGGCATGTGCCTATAGTCCTAGTAACATGAGAAGCTGAGGCAGGAGGGAGGATTGCATGAGCACAGAGGTTGAGGCTGCAGTGAGCCATGATTATGCCACTGCACTCCAGCTGGGTGACAGGAGACCCTCTCAAAAAAATAAAACCAAATTTGTTAGTAAGCAATATAACATGAAGTGGAGATAAATCATAAAATGAGATACAGAAGCCCTATACAGAATTTATTTCTGCTGCTAACACTGTTCCAGAGTAACAAATTCAGATGTGACTCACTTATTCTTAATGTAAACCCACTAGAAGTTGACTGGTTTTTTTTTTTTTTTTTTTTTTTTTTTTTTTTGAGATGGAGTCTTGCTCTGTTGCCAGGCTGGAATGCAGTGGCACAACCTCAGACTCCCTGGTTCACACAATTCTTCTGCCTCAGCCTCCAGAGTGGCTGGGATTACAGGCGCATGCCACCATGCCCACCTAATTTTTGTATTTTTAGTAGAGACAGAGTTTCACCATATTGGCCAGGATCGTCTCCATCTCCTGACCTCATGATCCGCCCTGCTCAGCCTCCCAAAGTGCGAGGATTACAGACATGAGCCACTGCACCTGGACAGAATGGACTGTTTTTAATCCATGTCATGCTAATTTAAGTACTTGCTAACTGGGCTGTACACAGTGGCTCACGTCTGTAATCCCAGCACTGTGGATGTGGAAGGCTGAGGTGAGCAGATCACCTGAGGTTAGGAGTTCTAGACCAGCCTGGCCAACATGGTGAAACCCCATCTCTACTAAAAACACAAAAATTAGCCAGGCGTGGTGGGCACCTGTAGTTGCAGCTACTTGGGAGGCTGAGGCAGGACAATTGCTTGAATGCGGGAAGTTGAGGTTGCAGTGAGCTGAGATTGCACCACTGCACTCCAGTCTGGGTGACAGAGTGAGACTGCTTCTCAGTCAGTCAATACATACATAATATACATACATCCATACTAATTTATTTTTACTTGTTAGAGTAAAAGTTGGATTGTATGTATGCTTTGTTTTCTTAGGGTTATATTTCAGTGGGTACTAGACCAGTAGCTTTCTTGCTATCTTCTAAGCCTGTTGCTATTAAATGTTGATATCTTTGCATCACATCCCATTGACTCAATGACATTTGAGATTAAAGAGTGAACTTCCATACCACATTTTTAAAGAATACAACATCTGATGATCTGAATTGATTATTAATGAGATAATATTTTTCTTTTCTTTTCTTTTTTTTTTTTTTTGAGACAGAGTTTTGCTCTTGTTGCCCAGGCTGGAGTGCAATGGTGCCATCTTGGCTTACTGCAGCCTCCACCTCCTGGATTCAAGCAATTCTCCTGCCTCAGCCTTCCAAGTAGCTGCGACTACAGGTGCCCACTACACCCAACTAATTTTTGTGTTTTTAGTAGAGATGGGGTTTTGCCAGGTTGGCCAGGCTATTCTCAAACTCCAGACCTCAGGTGATCCACCTACCTCAGCCTCCCAAAGTGCTGGGATTACAGGCGTGAGCCACTGTGCCTGGCCGATGAGATAATATTTTTACAGGGTGTCAAGTAATAGTTTTGTCATATGTTATTTCTTTCCCTTCCAATAGATGTGCAGTGGTCTATAACAATCTCATTGTAAGAACATATTCTCAAGAGATTTTCTGTATACTAGTAGTCCTTGGTGTCTCCACAAAACAAAGGGTTCTTTGGTCCTTTGGGAGGGTCCTTCACATGCTCTCTGTCCTCTTTTCTAGTCATAATACACGTATGCACACTAAAGTCTCTGAAATACAGAGGTAAATAAGATAGTTTACTTAGCATTTTCCAAACTTAATACACAAGGAAAGGATTATTTAACGCCTGTTAATAGTTCATTACCTTAGTGTTTCAGGAAACACAACTTTACAAAAAGTCCAAGGGACTATCTAGAGCCTTTCCTACTCAGTATTTGCTGAAAGGATAGTAAAAAGCGAGCATTTACCCTTAGGTACATTGTAACAAGATTAGAACTTCTGGTTATAAACTACCAGGTAAGGCATAATTTACCATAATTTTTGTTCACTTTTTTTTTTTTCCCCATTTATTTATTTTATTGCATTTTAGGTTTTGGGGTACATGTGAAGAACATGCAAAATTGTTGCATAGTTCTCAGCAAACTGACAGAAGAGCAGAAGATCAAACACCGCATGTTCTCACTTGTTTTCATATATCCCATTTTAGTTTTATACTGTAGGCAGTAAAGCCACCTGGTTTTTTCTCTTTGCTTGGAAATATAATGGGTTGTTAACTAGATTCCTTTTTATCATAGAGTACTAGTACTAATTACATTTTTAAAATGTTTAGTGATTTGCAGTGTGAGACTTGCATAAAATTCCATAAATCAAGAGTTTATAGATACTTCAAACATAGATATTTTTGGTTATATTGATGATTATACTACACGAGTTTCTACATACATTGCATTGCAGAGGAGAGCGTACCTAAATATGGAATAGTACTTTTACAGTGTATAGAATGAGATCTACCAAGTTACTGCATTGAACATCACCATTGTTTTGTCATAACTTTTTAATACTGTTATATATATTGACTTATAAACAAAATGATTTTATTTAATTGGAGTGTGAAGTAGCTCATTTCTTTCTCCGACTATTCATTGCCATACCTAAGTGAGTGTGCCAGTTTTTACTAACCCTCTATTAAGAAATTGAGTGGGCAAAGAAGGCATCTGTGCACTCTGCTACTTAGAGTGTTAACAGTTCAACCAAAGACAACTTTGTTTGAGGTTTATTGTGCTGTAAACAAACTATTTGCTTATGCTTATTCCTGTTACTTTTTTCAGTGCTAGACTTAGGTATGTCTGCATAGTCATAAAGGGTGTTATATAATTTAGGGACAGACTTCTCAGGTTTAGCTACTCAGTTTAGTGCCTCCTTAAACATTTACTTTGCACATCTAGGCAAATTAGACTTAACAGATAATTAGAATTTTTTTTAAGGATTATTGTATGGCCTCAAAAACAGTAAAGCTAAAGAAAAGGAAAAGGGAAGATTCAAAATAAGTTTTGCACTTAAAAATCACTTCTGGCTGGGTCCAATGGCTCATGCCTGTAATCCCGGGACTTTGGGAGGCTGAGGCGGTAGGATTGTTTGATGCCAGGAGTTCAAGACCAGCCTAGTCAACAGAACAAGAACCTGTCCCTACTTAAAGAAAAAAAATCACTTCTTGGCTGGGCGCTGTGACTCACGCCTGTAATCCCAGCACTTTGGGAGGCTGAGGCGGGTGGATCACAAGGTCAAGAGGATTGAGACCATCCTGGCCAACATGATGAAACCCCGTTTGTACTAAAAAAAAATTAGCTGGGTGTGGTGGCGTGCACCTGTAGTCCCAGCTACTCAGGAGGCTGAGGCAGGAGCATTGCTTGAACCCTGGTGGTGGAGATTGCAGTGATCCAAGATCTCCCCACTGCACTCCAGCCTGACAACAGAGCAAGACTCTGTCTCAAAAAAAAAAAAAAAAAATCACTTTTGTAATGATTTAGCTAGAGAGAACAAGCATTTTTATAGTGGTTTTCATTTATAACATAGGACTAAAATGTACTTAATCATTTTAGAAGATATATTGGGAGAATAAGGTAAAACTAAATAGCAGATTCTTTTCTGTTTGGCTGAACAATTGATTACCTGTTACCTTCTTAGGCCTCTTTGCACCTCCACGTGCCTTCAGTGCAATCTGACGAGCTGCTTCACAGTAAACACTCCCACCCACTTGACTCAAATCAGACTTCAGATGTCCTCAGGTACAGCTCTTTTACCATTAACGGTTTGTCACTGCAACTTTAAAAGAATATAATGTTGGTTCTTATATATTTTTCTCATTTTTGGCAAGAATTTATAGTCGTGTACCAATGGATATCTAGATATGCACTGCTTTTCTAACATGAGTAATCTACTTTTGAGAATAATTTTTATGGAAATTGCTTATCTTTTACCCCAAGGACTCTCTGTTGCATACTTTGCACTCTTTTTTAAGGTGACTTTGAGTCTTAAATGCCATAATAGAAAACCGCTGGCTGGGCGCAGTGGCTCATGCCTGTAATCCCAGCACTTTGGGAGGCCAAGGTGGGTGGATCACATGAGGTTGGGAGTTCGAGACCAGCCTGACCAGCATGGAGAAACCCCATCTCTACTTAAAAAAAAAAAAAGTGCAAAATGAGCCAGGCGTGGTGGCGCATGCCTGTAATCCCAGGTACTTGGGAGGCTGAGGCAGGAAAATAGCTTGACCCCGGGAGGTGGAGGTTGCAGTGAGCCAAGACTGCGCTGTTGCACTCCAGCTTGGGCGACAAGAGTGAAACTCCGTCTAAAAAGAAAAAAAAAGAAAACTGCTTCCACAATCGACGTTGGAGATAAATACATGACTTACACAGTTTATTTACTTTTCAGGTTTGTTTTGGAACAGTACAATGCACTCTCCTGGCTAACCTGTGACCCTGCAATCCAGGACAGACGCTCATGTCTCCCAATTCATTTTGTGGTGCTGAATCAGTTATATAACTTTATTATGAATATGCTGTGATCTTCATTTGATGGAACTGTGCAAGAAAAAAACAAGGAAAAATGGATATTTCGCTGCAGGGTTAAGTTACAATTATTTTCTCAGTGAAAGTCATTTGTGATGGGGCCTAATTCTTATTACTTCAACAAATATTGTTTTGACTTGGGGGGAGGGGCTATAACCCTGCTATTTTTCATTGACTCTACTGAACTCTTTAGGATAATGACCGATCATACAAAACGTATTATAACATTTTCGTAGCAAAATTAACCTTTTTTTTTTCCAGTCACAGTATTTGTGAAAAGTAATGAGCCATAGTACCCAGTCATGTTAAATGAATATTAAAAGCATGGAGAGGAAACATGAGGAACAATGAATTTCAACATATGGCTTCAGAACATGAAGATGTTCTTGTATTGGATTATAGTATCTAGTATTCAAAAATGCCTGCATCTCTTCTCTTATTTATTGTAAGTTTTTAAATGTATAAATTGTCTTATATTTCTTAACCTCTTTTATAAAAATTTTCCTAGAAGGTTTATACTGCCTTCTTGCTTTAAAGCAATTGGTCTAAAATATATGTAATCGTCTTAATTAAAAAGTTGCAGTAGGGTTGCTTTTAGAGTATTATTTTTTTGTAAGGGGGTGGGTGGGACAGTAAATTTGTATTGTCTCAATGTACAGTTTAACGGGGATAGAGGGGGAATAATGTCCATACCATTGTGTGTGGAGGATTTACAGCTAAGCTGTAGTTGCAGAGTACATGTACAGTAATGAAGTTCACTGTGTTTATAAATTGAAAAGGTACCAGGTCTTACAGCATTTTATATATCACATCTTTACAGAATAACATGATGGCAATATACAAGTGGTATTGTTAGGTGGTTTAACTTAGAATAAAATGAGAATTCTTCAGTTATATTTTGTACTATGGTTTAGGGCTATGACTAATATTTCAGGCCATTTCCAGTGAAAGAAACTTAGTTTTACAAGAAAAACATTTGCTACTGAATGCTTAAACTAATTTTGGTGTTTAATGTTACATGCTTAAATTTTTTTCAGTTTTAACAGTGGCACATTTAGGCATGGGAATATTATTAATTAAGAAATTTATCTTCATGGTCTGCTATAAGGTTGAAATTTAGCCCAGCTCTAGGCATTTAACAAATTATTTTACAAGCAGTCACTCTTGATTGTTTGACTTTTTTTTTAATTAAAAATTGGGAATGTATGTGAGAGTATGCATATGTATGGGTGTGTGTGTGCGCGCAATCAAACTGTGGTGTAAATAGATTCTCAGTGAATTCTGGTATTCAGACTCTATTCCACTAGTGAAAGAACCATTTTCTAAACTCCCTTGCCTTTTTTATTTATTTAATTTTCTTGGTTTGGAGATGTCAGTCCCAAACACCAGAGTCTGTACTTTTCTATAACACAGCTCAGATTAAAGTAGTGCATATGTCAAGGAGGTTCTCACCTCCCTAAAGAAGGGACTTGAATTTTAGGGACTTTAATTGACCCCTCCTTCAATACAACTTTCCCCCTTCTTGTTTGCACATGCCAAGATAACTGCTTTTATGCAGGCTTTACCCCCTTAAAAAATCCTTTCTACAGTGCTGCTCACAAAAGAGCCCAAGTTCGCCTCCTACCTGCATTGCTGACTTGAATTCACAGTCGCCGAGTCTACCTATCTTTCTTGGAAGCAGTCTAGCAAAATTCCTATTTGTACATTCACTAATTATCACAAGGACAAAATCAGTTGTATTTACAAAACTCTAATTCAGTGTTTTGTTGTTTTTTTTTAACTGAAACTTGTTTTGTGAATACTCTATGCTTAGAATTAAATATAACTTTCTTATGAACAATATAACTTCTTCAGATTGCATATATGAAAACATTAGCAAATCTTGTTTTTTCTATGAAGCAAACAATTGACAAAGGTTTTCAATCATTTCTTCAAAAGTATAATGCAATCCCAATGGTCAGCATATTTTGATATTAAATTTAAAGATCACGTCTCTGCATTTGTTTTTAAATTATGCTAACAACACATATTCTATTGGTATGTTTTCTTCTGTACTTTATTTAAAAAAAACTTGTCTGAGATTTGAAGAAAAAGATGCTTATTTGGAATTTCCATAAAAGTATCCTTTTTATATACTTAATAGTGACTTTACAAAGTAAAAGCTATATTCTCAGTTATTTAAAATCACTAACCTGTGGTAACCACACCTGAGTTTGAAAGTAGATTTAAAATTATTCCCTGACAGATTATTTAAAATGGAGCCATAAGGAGGGAACCCAGAATACAATTCTTTTTTATTTGGGAATCAGGGAATACTGCCCAAATATAGAGGATTTATGGATAAGATTTTTTTTCTTCCCTTCATCTATCCATTCACACTCAAAAGAAAGTTATTAAATAACCATTAGAAAAGTTCCATAGACTTATTTGAGAAACTAAGCCTCTTGTGCAGGATGGATTTAACTTAGTAATGTACTGTCACAGACAAGTATGGGTAGTTTTGTTTAAATAGGTAAGCAAAGTATTATACTTTATAGCAGTGGGTTACCAACACCTTGACTTCTTTGTTACAGTGCTAACATCTTTCTTTTGTGCAGTTATTCATTATTAAACAGGGTGGAAGTTCAGTAATTCAGCATTTAAAAAAGATTAGTTATATAATGTCTGCTTCCAGCCAGTGAGAAACATCTAGCCATACCTTTCTTATGCAAGCCATTCAGTTATCAGGACTGTGAATTAACACTGTATGAATAAATTTCTGTACACCTTATTGTTTGGCCAGAGGCCACCAAGTGTACTTATATGTAATCCTTAAATTTTAAAGTAGCTGTAATTTTTAAATATTTCTAAACTTTTCTTAAACCACTAAAATTAAGCTCTTACTACTTAGTCAACTATCCTCAGCTGTATTCGTACTCAATTGTCAGTATGGCACAGATTACTGTATTAAAATATTCTCCTTTCGTCTTCACATTTACCTTCTGAGGTAATTTTTTAACTTAATGTGTTACTACAAAGATTTGCAGATCTTTAATCAAGCACTATGTTAATACTGTAATATCAGAATACTATGTTGCATTATTTAAAATGTTCAAATTGAATAGATTAAAAAGTTTTTAAATGCTATTGCATCATATAATTTGCTATTCATCCACTATGACATTGCATATCAATCAGTTAATACACTTAATGTTGCATGAGTGATATTTTGGTCTGGGTTTCCTCTTAAGATTTTAGTTTGTCTGAATTAAGGGAAAATGTTTTTAATATACATTCTTATTTTGTCCCACTCCTTCAAAAATGAGCTGGAAATCTTTTTGGTGTTTTTTTTGTTTTTTTTTTTTGGTGTTTTAATGGGCCCAGAACTGTGGTTTAAATTTTTATATATGTGTTTTCTTTTTTGTGGAGTATAAATTTAAAACTGGATTTGGGACCTAAAGTACTCCTCAGGTTGATGTATTCATGAAGTTTTAAACTAGCTTTAGTTTTCAAAGTAAACTGGATATGTGGACCTTAAAGTTATTGAGTTTAAGCTGCAAATTGTAACGTCATTACTGGACATGTCAGCATCAACCCTCTCAAAATAGCTTGGTCACTTTATGAAGGGGCGTTTTAAAGTTGTTGTTTAGCAGTGACATTTAATATGGTCCAATTGCTTTTCTTTTTAACGTGACAAAAAAGAGAATAAGGAACAAACACTATTGCTGCCGAATGCCATAACACTGAGTTGTACAAATTGTGATTGAGGAAATGAAAAGGTTTATACTTTTTAAAAAAAAAAACAAAAACAAAAAACAAAACTTCAAATGGAATAAATTATTCATGAAGCCTTCATTGTTGTGTCTTATTCTGTTGAAAATATTTTCATTTTAAATTTGTACAAAAATTAGTAGCAATATTTTTGTGTCATTACAAATGGAAAGAGACAGCCTAGAAACTGATTAAAGGTATTTAATTTCTCTGAAGTATTTTATTTTAAAAAGGATTTTAATCACATATCAACGTACACTATGTAGGATAATTGTGTATTTATATACCTACCAATTTCTTGTAGGCTGGCCAGTTAGCTATTGTCTAGTCCAAACATTTCAAATATTTAAAGCTTAGCTGTGTCCTATTTTTATTTGATCATAAGAATGTTTAGAAGTGAATAATCCTTCAAAAATAGCTCTGCCCATGTTCTGTAAGCACACATTTGAAATATTTGTTGCCAGGCATGAGTGCTCACAGTAATCCCAGCACATTGGGAGGCCAAGGCAGGCAGATCGCCTGAGGTCGGGAGTTCAAGACCAGCCTGACCAACACAGAGGAACCCCGTATCTACTAAAAATACAAAATTCGCCGCGAGTGGTGGTGTATGAGGCAGGAGTATCACTTGAACCTGGGAGGTGGAGGTTGCAGTGAACTGAGGTCGCAGCATGCAATTCTAGCCTGGGCAACAAGAGTAAAACTCCGTTTCAAAATAAATAAGTAAAAATAAAATATTTTTGTCCAGACTTAAGCCATGAAAGGACATACCTCAAAATTACTGTGATCATTTTGAAATAGTTTTTCCTGCAAAAATTTTAAAAATTATCCTTTAAAAGTTGTAGTTAGACACTAGCATGCCATACCATTGGTCAGGTGCTGACTACAAGGTGGCGTCTATTCTGGTAGTGAAAGCATTGTTGGGACCAAAATGTTTAAAAAAAAAAAAAAAGTTGTATGTTGTTTCCTCAGTTATTTTCTGTCTCACAGATCTTTAATCAAGCACTATTATATTACCTCTGATTTGTTTCTACCTTTTTTTTTTATTATAGTCTTACATATATCAAAAAAGAAACTATGCAAATCAAGCTTTTTTTTTTTAAAGGGAGTATTCACTTGCACAACTACACAGATGAATATTTTTATTTTAAACTTCAAAATCTATGAAAGTTTAGGAAATGGGAAAAAAACACATTAATTCAGCTACACCCACAATGGAGCACCAATATGTATCAGTACATTGATAATTTTGGTACATTTGAAAATTTGGAATACCAAACGATCATAGCTCACTGCAACCTTGAACTCCTAGGCTCAAGCAATCCTCCTGCCTCAGCCTCTTGAGTAGCTGGGACATGCCACCATGCCTGGCTAATTTTTAAATTTTTTGTAGAGATGGTATCTCGCTATGCCTGAGCTGGTATCAAACTTGTGGCCTCAAGCCATCCTCTTGCCTTGGCTTCCCAAAGCATTGAGATTACAGGCCTGAGCTGCCAAACCTGGCTAAATATGTCTTGAATGTATTCCTGAAGTGTCTGTTCTGTTATTCTGCTTTTGCCAACATCTTCCTGTCTATTGTAGGGGAATTATCCTGGATTGAAGATTAAGAACCTTTACTCTTAGAGTACTACAGCTATAATCAGAAATTTTGCTTGAGGTTAATAGAAACTGATACTGTTAGAGCTGGGTTTGTTTTGTCTTTTCTCTCTAGAGCAACCCAACAGAACTGTCAAGAATGGCGTTCTGTAAAGCTTAAAGGCTAGGTTGGGCACAGTGACTCACACCTGTAATCCCAGCACTTTGGGAGGCTGAGGCAGGCAGATCATCAGAGCTTGGGAGTTCGAGACCATCTTAACCAATATGGTGAAACCCTGTATTTACTAAAAATACAAAAATTAGCTAGGCTGTGTTGGCA
Source organism: Sapajus apella (assembly GCF_009761245.1). Taxonomy (NCBI): domain Eukaryota; kingdom Metazoa; phylum Chordata; class Mammalia; order Primates; family Cebidae; genus Sapajus; species Sapajus apella. The sequence continues at coordinate 28,738,859 of NW_022436952.1, forward strand.
TGTGCCTGTAACCCTAGCTACTGGGAGGCTGAGAATCGCTTGAACTCAGGAGGCAGAGGTTGCAGTGAGCCGAGATTGTGCCACTGCACTCCAGCCTGCACTCAAAAACAAAAAAAAAAGTTTAAAGGCTGATGCTTTAAAGACTTCCTTATTTTGCTACTACCTACTACAGAGAAAAAAAAAATCTAAGTGATAAATTCGGATCATGCCATGTGTCCAAGCCACATAATGTCTTACAGACTTGGATTCAGAATGCCTGAGTTTAAGTCGTGGTTTTGTCATTTCTTTTTGTTCAGAGCTTATCTTATCACTAAAACCAACAGTCTTCTACAAAAACGACTTGGTCCCTAGAGAACAACCATTTGTCCCTTGTCACTGCATAGCACTACTGTCTATCCTGTTGTGCAAACCACAAACTTCCTTGTAGCCATTCATCAAAAACTATCAGTTTTGTGTATTGACTATCAAATATGTTCATTTCTATTTCTGCTCTCCTGGTCTTCATCTAAATTAGCATTATCCATTGTCACATAATGTATTAGATAAAACTACCTTATCTGAGTGGACCACTGCAATATACAGGTACTCCTATCTGATCTCTACACTCACTATGGTCCGTGGTAGCTGAAAACCTTTAGTGGCTGCTGCTTGCTCTAAAGATGAATACAGACTCAAAATGGGCCTCTCTCCGTTTTCCTCCTGGCTTTTTAGTCATTTGGGTTCCTTGAAAGCCACGTGGGTATTTTTTGCCGTAAAGCCTCCACCTGATTTCCACATACACCCTTGCTTCAGATCAGGCTCCCTTGTTACACACTCAATGCCCTAGATGGAGTCTTTGTAGTGGGTTTTTTGTGTTTTGTTTGTTTGTTTTGGTGACGGAGTCTCACTCTGTCACCCAGGCTGGAGTGCAATGGTGTGATCTTGGCTGACTGTAACCTCCACTTCTTGGGTTCAGGTGATTCTTCTGCCCCTGCCTCAGCCTCCCAGGTAGCTGGGACTACAGGTATGTGCCACCATGCCAGCTAATTTTCTGCATTTTTAGTAGAGACGGGGTTTCACGATGTTGGCCAGGATGGTCTCGATCTCTTGACCTCGTGATCTCCCCACCTTGGCCTCCCAAAGTGCTAGGATTACAGGCGTGAGCCACCGTGCCTGGCCTCTTTTTTCATTTTGTTTTGAGGAGTTTTGCTCTTATTGCCCAGGCTTGGAGTGCAGTGGTGCGGTCTGGACTCACTGCAACCTCCACCTCCCAGGTTCAAGCCATTCTGCATCAACCTCTCGGGTAGCTGGAATTACAGGCACGGGCCACCACACCCTGCTAATTTTTATATTTTCAGTAGAGATGGGGTTTCGCCATGTTGGCCAGGCTAGTCTTGAACTTATCCCCTCAAGTGATCCTCCCGCCTCAACCTCCCAAAGTGTTGGGATTACAGGCGTGAGCCACCCTCACCTGTAGGGTTTTTCATAGTTTATAATTGTATGATTATTTATTTTTATTTATTTTTGAGATGGAATTTTGCTCTTGTCACCCAGGCTGGAGTGCGATGGCACAATCTCAGCTCACTGCAACCTCTGCCTCCAGGTTGAAGCAATTCCCCTGCCTCAGCCTCCCCAAGTAGCTGAAATTACAGGCGCCTGCCACCCTGCCGGGCTAATTTTTTGGTATTTTTAGTAGAGACAGAGTTTCACCATGTTGGTCAGACTGGTCTCGAACTTCTGACCTCAGGTGATCCACCTGCCTCAGCCTCCCAAAGTGGAGGGATTACAGGCGTGAGCCACCATGCCTGAGCTATAATTATTTGTCTTCACCAGACAACTCTATTGAGAGCAGGAAGTAGGTCTATTTTGTGCATCATTGCATCTCCAGAGTCCAACACAACACCTAGCATTGGAGTAAGGCACTTAAATATTTTTTTAAAAAATTTTTAAGAGTCAGGGTCTCCCTCTGTCGCTTAGGCTGGGGTGCAGTGGCACCATCATGGCTCACTCTAATCTCAGCCTTCTGGGCTCAAGCAATCTTCCCACCTCAGCCTCTTGAGCAGTCAGGACTACAGGTGTGTGCTAGCACGCCTAGCTGATTTTTGTGTTTTTTGTGGAGACGGAGGTCTCGCCATATTGCCCAGGCTGGTCTTGAACTCCTGGCCTCAAGCAATCCTCCCATCTTGACCTCCCAAAGTGCTTGGATTACAGGTGTGAGCCACCACGCCCGGCCAAACTTGAATATTTTTGAATAAAAACATTTTTGAATTGACTTTTTGTGATAAAACACCTCAAACTAAAGAACTTGGCTGAAGCGTGTTTTGCAAATAATTTAAATGAAGTTATAAAATTCTGATTACTTTGGACTCTTAATATTAGAAATTGTTTAGGATCATTGGGTTAGGATTCCTATATTCTTAGGTTTGCCACATTTGTGAACTCGGTCAAAACACTTAACCTCTTGAAGTCGCAAGTTGTTCGTTTGTCAATGAACACGATAACCATACCTTTCTAACCAGCTTTGTAAACCTCAAGGGAAATTGCAAAAAAAACACTTTGAAAATTATAAAGTATCGCCGGGCGCGGTGGCTCAAGCCTGTAATCCCAGCACTTTGGGAGGCCGAGGCGGGTGGATCACGAGGTCAAGAGATCGAGACCATCCTGGTCAACACGGTGAAACCCCGTCTCTACTAAAAATACAAAAAATTAGCTGGGCATGGTGGCGCGTGCCTGTAATCCCAGCGACTCAGGAGGCTGAGGCAGGAGAATTGCCTGAACCCGGGATGCGGAGGTTGCAGTGAGCCGAGATCGCGCCATTGCACTCCAGCCTGGGTAACAAGAGCGAAACTCCGTCTCAAAAAAAAGAAAATAAAAAAAAAAAAATTATAAAGTATCACTCAAGCCTAAGAAGTCGAGGCTATAGGGGGTCATCATCATGCAACTGCACTCCAGCCTGGGCGATGGAGCAAGACTGTGTCTCAAAAAAAAGTTATAAAAGCGTGAGAGATGATTGTTTAATACATATGCTCTCTAGAAGAGCCAAATTCAGAATAAACTAAGGCTTACAAGAGAACATCTACTTGGAAACATACTTATGTGAACATAATAGGTGGATGATTAAAGACAACAAAAAGGACTTTTAAATATGTTCCAATAAGAGTAAGGATGGATAAGATACAAAAAGTGTTTAGACCTGGCCGAGTACAGTGGCTCACGCCTATAATCCCAGCATTTTGGGGGGCTGAGGTGGGAGGGTCACTTGAGGTCAGGAGTTCAAGACCAGCCTGACCAACATGGTGAAATCGCGTCTCTACTAACAATACAAAAAAATTTAGCTGGGCGTGATGGCAGGCACCTGTAGTTCCAGCTACTCAGGAGGCTGAGGCAAGGGAATCACTTGTACCCAGGAGGCCAAGGTTGCAGTGAGCCAAGATCAAGCCGCTGCACTCCAGCCTGGGTGACAGAGGGAGACTCCATCTAAAAAAAAAAAAAAAAAAGGATTTAGACCTTTACCTCCCTTCAGTCTCCAGCCCCACCCCTCCACCCCCAGATCAGCTAGTCTTCTAGCTCTAAGTAACAAGCTTGTGATGGAATTCAAACCAGAGATAGTTAATAGATTTCAAGGAGCTAGTTAGTTGCTCAAGTCTCTGGATCCACAAGAATTACATCTTGGGTGCTGAAAGAACTTGCAGATATGATTTCAGAAATGGTGTGGGAAATGGAAAGGCGGTGCCAATGTGAAAATGAGCAACTTTCCTAGTTTTAGTTTTTTTCAATGTAGGTCCCAGAAATTATTATTTTTTTTTCAAGGCGTAGTCTCGCTCTGTTGCCCAGAAATTCTAACAAATTTACTTGACTTTTCCAAAAAGTTAATTAGAAGCTGGCATAGTTTTACTAAAACATTGATTGTACAGTAAAATAACCTTCTAAACACTAGTTATGAGATACAAATCTCTAGCCAGGCGTGGAAATCATGCCACTGCACTCTAGCCTGGGTGACAGAGTGAGACCCTGTCTCAAAAAAAAAAAAAAAAAAAAAAAAAGAGATACAAACCTCTGACTTTAAGCCTTCAATCTATTTGAAAACACACTTGTATGAACATAATTAGCTGGACAAGTCCTCTGAAGTGATATGAATAACAATGCAGTGCATACCTAAAAGAGAGTAACTGGAATCAGTCTCATCTTTTCTTTCTTTTTTTGAGACGGAATCTCACCCTGTCGCCTAGGCTGGAGTGCAGTGGCGAGATCTCAGCTCACTACAACCTCCACCTCCTGGGTTCAAGCGATTCTCCTGCCTCAGCTTCCTGAGTAGCTGGGATTACAGGCAAGAGCCACCATGCTCAGCTAATTTTTGTATCTTTAGTAGGGATGGGGTTTCACCATGCTAGTCAGGCTGGTCTTGAACTGACCTTTTGATCCACCCGCCTTGGCCTCCTAAAGTGCTGGGAATACAGGTGAGAGCCACTGCGCCCAGTTAATCTCATCTTTTATTTTGACAGTGTTGATAAACTGATTATGAGAAGGAACATTCAGCAGGTTATTTAGTAAAATTCCATCGTATCTTTTTTTTTTAACTTTTAGGTTTGGGGGTCTATGTGAAGGTTTTTTATATAGATAAACTTGTGTCATGGGTGTTTGTTTTGCAGATTATTTTATCACACAGGTATTAAACCTAGTTTCCAAAGTTATTTTTTCTGATCCTCATCCTCCTTCCACCACCCCACCGACCCTCTACCATCCAGTCTACCCTACAGTCTGTTATTCCCTTCTTTGTCTATGAGTTCTCATCATTTAGCCACCACTTTTAAGTGAGAACACGTGGTATTTGGTTTTCTGTTCCTGCATTAGTTTACCAAGAACAATGGCCTCCAGCTCCATCCATTTTTCTGTGGAAGACATGATCTCATTTTTTTTTTTTTTTGAGATGGAGTCTTGCTTTGTCCCCCAGACTGGAGTGCAGTGGCGTGATCTCTGCCCACTGCAATCTCCACCTCCCGGATTCAAGCAATTCTCCTGCCTCAGCCTCCTGAGTAGCTGGGACTACAGGCGTGCACCACCATGCCCAGCTAATTTTTGTATTTTTGGCAGAGACAGGGTTTCACCATGTTGGTAAGGCTGGTCTTAAACTCCTGACCTTGTGATCTGCTCTCCTCGGCCTCCCAAAATGCTGGGATTATAGACATGAGCTACCATGCCCGGCCAATCTCATTCTTTTTTTATGGCTGCATAATATTCCATGGTATATATGTATGCATTTTCTTTAATCTGTCATTGATTGGCATTTAGATTGATTCTATGTCTTTACCACTGTAAATAGTGCTGCAATGAACATTCATGTCCACGTGTCTTTATGGTAGAATGATTTATATTCCTCTGGGTATATACCCAGTAACGGGATTGATGGGTCAAATGGTATTTTGAGCTCTTTGAGGAATTGCCACACTGCTTTTCATATTGTTGAACTAATATACACTTCTGCCAACTGTGTATAAGTGTTCCCTTTTCTCTGCAACCTTGCCAGCATTTGTTATTTTTTTACTTAAAATATTTTGCAGCTGGGTGTGGTGCCCACACCTGTAATCACAGCAGTTAGGGAGGCCAAGGCAGGCGGATCATGAGGTCAGGAGTTCAAGACCAGCCTGGCCAACATGGTGAAACCCTATCTCTACTAAAAATACAAAAGTTAGCCCAGCGTGGTGGTGCGCACCTGTAATCCCAGCTACTCAGGAGGCTAAGGCAGGAGAATCGCTTGAACCTGGGAGGTGGAGGTTGCAGTGAGCTGAGATCACGCCACTGCACTCCAGCCTGGACAACAGAGCGAGATTCTGTCTCCAAAAAAAAATTGCTAAGCTTCTTTGTATTGTTGTAATTGTAGTATATATGCTCCCAAAGTAAGCATCATTTTTTGACTTTTTAAAATACTCATTCTGACTGGTGTGAGATATTTCATTGTGGTTTTAATTTGCCTTTCTCTAATGCTCAGTGAGCTTTTTTTCATATGCTTGTTGGCTGCATGTATGTCTTCTTTTGAAAAGTGGCTGTTTATATTCTTTGCCCACTTTTTAATGGGACTGTCTTTCTCTTGTAAAGTTTTTTTAAGTTTAAAGATGCTGGATATTATACACTTGTCAGAAATCACAGAAGACAAAAAAAATGGAAAAACATCCCATGCTGATGGATAGGAAGAACTAAAATCATTAAAATGGCCATACTTCCCAAAGCAATTAACAAATTCAGAGCTATTCCTATCAAACTACCAATGATATTATTCACAGAACTAGAAAAAAACTACTGTAAAATTTGTATGGAACCAAAAAAGAGCCCAAATTGCCAAGGTAATCCTAAGCAAAAAGAACAAAGCTGGAGGCATCACGTTACCCAACTTCAAACTATGCTACGGGCTACAGTAACCAAAATAGCATGGTACTGGTACAAAGACAGACACATAGACCAATGGAATACAATAGAGAGACCAGAAATAAGGCCGCACATCTACAACCATCTGATCTTCAACAAAGCTGACAAAAACAAGCAATGGGGAAGACTCCCTATTCAATAAATGGTGCTGGATAACTGACTAGTCATATGCAGAAGACTGAAGCTGGACCCATACATTACATCATATAAAAAATGAACTTGGCCGGGCACGGTGGCTCATGCCTGTGATCCCAGCAGTTTGGGAGGCTGAGGCAGGCAGATCACCTGCAGTGAGGAGTTCAAGGCCAGCCTGGCCATCATGGTGAAACCTCATCTCTACTAGCAATTAAAAAAAAAAAAAAAATTAGCCGGGCATGGTGGCACACGCCTGTAATCCCAGCTACTCGAGAGGCTGAGGTAGGACAATCGCTTGAACCTGGGAGGCGGAGGTTGCAGTGAGCCGAGATCATGCCATTGCACTCCAGCCTGGGCAAAAGAGCGAGACTCCAACTCAAAAAAAAAAAAAAAAAAAATCAACTCAAGATCTATTAAAGACTTAAATGTAAACCCTGAAATTATAAAAATCCTGGAAGACAACCTAGGCAATACCATTCTGGACATAGGAACAGACAAAGATTTTATAACGAAGACACCAAAACTAATCACAACAAACCAAAATTTGACAAATTGGATTTAATTAAAAAGAGCTTCTGCACAGCAAAAGAAACTATCTACAGAGTAAACAGACAATCTGCAGAATAGGAGAATATTTGCAAACTATGCATTTTAGTATCTTTATGCTTGAATCATTAATTCAACAAAACAATGTTAAGTGCTGTACTGTGCCTTTGGCAAAGAAAAAAAAATATGGTCCCTGCTCTCAAAATACTTTTAGTAGGAGAGACAGACAAGTTCTAACAATTACAATATAATGTGTTAAGTCCTATAGCTGAAGGAAGCAAAAGGTGTCTTGAGAGTATAGACTAGGGTTACCTAATTAGCGAAGGGGTAGGTGGTTTGTCAGGGAAAGGTCTCTTAGCACGGGAACACTAAAGGTGAGACTTGAAGGACACTTAGGAGTTTATATTAAGAAAGAATCAAAGGCTGGCACAGTGGCTGACACCTGTAATCTCAGCACTTTGGGAGGCCGAGGTGGGTGGATCACCTGAGGCCGGGAGTTTGAGACCAGCCTGAGCAACATGGAGAAATCCCGTCTATACTAAAAATACAAATTATGCAGGCATGGTGGTACATGCCTGTAGTCCCAGCTACTCAGGAGGCTGAGGCAGGGGAACTGCTTGAATGGGGGAGAGGGAGTTTGCCGTGAGTGGAGATTGTGCCACTGCACCCCAGGCTGGTGAAAGAACAAGACTTGGTCTAAAAAAAAAAAAAAAAAAATTAGCTGGGCGTGGTGGCAGGCACCTGTAATCCCAGCTACTCAGTAGTCTGAGGCAAGAGAATTGCTTGAACCTGGGAGGCAGAGGTTGCAGTAAGCTGAGATAGAGCCACTCTAGCCTGGATGACAGAATGAGACCCTGTCTCAAAAAAAAAAAAAAATTCTGTCTTTGGGCTGGGCACCGTGGCTGACACCTATAATCCCAGCACTTTGGGAGGCCGAGGTGAGGTCAGGAGTTTGAGACCAGCCTGGCCAACATGGTGAAACCCTGTCTCTACAAAAAATAGAAAAATTAGCCAGTTGTGGTGACACATGACCATAGTCTCAGTTACTTGGAAGACTGAATTGAGAGGATCACCCAAGCCCAGGAAGTTGAGGCTGCAGTAAGCCAAGATTTTGCCACTGCACTGCCACTCTTTTTTTTGAGAACTTATTTCAAAAATAAAAAAAGAGAGAGAGGCCAGGTACGATGGCTCACGCCTGTAATCCCAGCACTTTGGGAGGCCAAGGTGAGTGTACCAGCTAAGGTCAAGAGTTCAAGACCAGCCTGGCCAACATGGTGAAACCCTCATCTATACTAAAAATACAAAAAATTAGCTGGGCATGGTGGTGGGCACCTGTAATCCCAGTTACTTGAGAGGCTGAGGCAGGAGAATTGCTTGACCCCTGGAGGCAGAGCTTGCAGTGAGTCAAGATTGCACCACTACACTTGAGCCTGAGCAACAGAGTGAGACTCTGCCTCAAGAAAAAAAAAAATTAGCCAGGTGTGGTGACGCACGCTTATAGTCCTAACTTCTCAGGAGGCTGAGGTGGGAGGATCACTTCAGCTTGGGAGGCAGAGGTTGCAGTGGGCAGAGATCGTGCCGCTGCACTCCAGCTTGGGTGACAGAGTGAAACTCTGTCTAAAAAAAAAAAGTTTTATTGGCAAACATCACAGTGTTTCAATGATTATAAATATTTTTGGTAAATTAATACAAGGGGGAGAGACTGGCGTCTAGGATGACTTTTAGGTTTCTGGCTTGAGCAACTAAAGGTGTTGGGAAGGAGAGGGGGACTTGGAGGAAGTGTCAGCCCTCATTATGTGACACTTCAGCCATCTCGTTCAGGCTGGATGTGATTTTCTGTTTCTCCCTAGACCAAGATGGAGATACTGAATCTGCATATTGTTTCTCCATTAGTGAACAGAGGATCATAATTAGAGTTAGAAAGGATCTTTAAAATCATTTAGTTCATACCCACATTCTGCCCTCCATTCATCCCTCAAACCAATGTTTGCATTGCCTTCACATTTTTCCTGTGACATGATCATTCATGGAGACGAAATTGCTTACCCTCTCTCAATTTCCACAATTACAAATGGCAAATAATATTACCTACCTCACAGGATTAAATAATATATATAAAGCATTTATTACAGTGCCTAGCAAGTGTTTAATTATCTCATATATTAGCTTAAAAATGACAATGCTGCACGGTTTGCAACCCACTAATAGATTGTGAAATCAACTTTTAGTGTGCAGTGATCAGTAATTTTTTAAAGAGAAATAGAATAGATAACATGTAGTGTGTGTTATTACACAAAATGTTTGTTTCCATGTAAATGTGGGTTTATATGTTATATATTTATATGTTTATATAGCATACAAATTTATACATTCATACTTATTTTTGTATGTGGATATATACACATGTTTGTTCCAGGTCAAAATGTGAAATGTATTACTGTGGGTCAGGTGGGAAAAATTTTGAGAAGCGTTGCAACATACAATTCTTTTCTTCCTTTGCTGATCTATGTTGAAAGCCAGACCTTTTTTTTTTTTTTTTGAGATGAAGGCTTGCTCCATTGCCCAGGCTGGAGTGTATATGGCATGATCTCTGCTCACTGCAACTTCTGTTTCCCAGGTTCAAGAGACTTTCCTGTCTCAGCCTCCCAAGTAGCTGGGATTACAAGCACCCGCCACCATGCCGGGCTAATTTTAATATTTTTTGTAGAGATGGATTTTAGCCATGTTAGCCAGGCTGGTCTCGAACTCCTGACCTCAGGTGATCCACCTGCCTCAGCCTCCCAAAGTGCTGGGATTACAGACTAGAGCCACCATGCCCGGCCCAGACGTTATTTTTAAAGAAGTTATAAAGTACTATGTCTCTGTAAAATATTTATATTCCCAGCTCCTAGCACAGTAACTGGTAAACAGAAGCTGCCAAATACATGTTGATCGAACTAGGAACAAGTTCGATAAAGATACATAGATTAGCGGTTCTTCATATACAGACTAGTTAGTGGTTCTTTCCTGGATGATCAGACTTCTTTCAAGAAGTTGTTGAAAGTTTTGGACCCTCTTCCCAGAAGTGCCGAGCACTCAGTTCTGAACGGATTCTAGAGAATTCCTGAATCCCCATGCATTGCTCCTCTAAGGTTCTGCGGGCACTCCCCAAGCTAAGAACCTGAAAGGGCCGGGCGCGGTGGCTCAAGCCTGTAATCCCAGCACTTCGGGAGGCCAAGGCGGGTGGATCACGAGGTCAAGAGATCGAGACCATCCTGGTCAACATGGTGAAACCCCGTCTCTACTAAAAATACAAAAAAAAAAAAAAATTAGCTGGGCATGGTGGCACGTGCCTGTAATCCCAGCTACTGAGGAGGCTGAGGCAGGAGAATTGCCTGAACCCAGGAGGCGGAGGTTGCGGTGAGCCGAGATAGCGCCATTGCACTCCAGCCTGGGTAACAAGAGCGAAACTCCGTCTCAAAACAACAACAACAACAACAA
>NW_022436952.1:28749818-29096025 GCF_009761245.1 Sapajus apella
CAGGCTGGAGTGCAATGGCGCGATCTCGGCTCACCGCAACCTCCGCCTCCTGGGTTCAGGCAATTCTCCTGCCTCAGCCTCCTCAGTAGCTGGGATTACAGGCACACGCCACCATGCCCAGCTGATTTTTTGTACTTTTAGTAGAGACGGGGTTTCACCATGTTGACCAGGATGGTCTCGATCTCTTGACCTCGTGATCCACCCGCCTCGGCCTCCCGAAGTGCTGGGATTACAGGCGTGAGCCACCGCGCCCGGCCGATAATTTTTAAAATTCTCCTACAAATCCTGGGATTCTATAATTTTGGTGTTGGGAAGGTACAGGCAGGTACAGTTTGGTACTACTAATGTCAAAGAATAGTGGCAACAATTTTAACATACGTTCCGCCATTTGAACGCCATGGCAATCCTATGATGATGAAATTGAAGTTCTGACGGGCTCAGTGGCTCATCTGAAAGGAAGGAACTGGTACGCTCTGGAAAAGGGACTGGAACCACATTTCCAAATTTTGGCGACGAACTAGGGCAGGGCAAAAAGGGTGGAGAAAGGGGCGGGACTGCGCACGCGCATATTTGCATTGGCGCCGCCGTCTCTGGCTTTCCTCTCGCTGCCACCCTTCCTCAGACCGGTACGGTGGCCGACGGGAATCAGACGCTGGGGATGAATGAAGGTGCTGGGTGCAGGTTGAAAAAGTCTCCCGCTTTCCTGTCCCTACAGTCCCGGTTCTGCCTTTGTGTGGTGCCCACATCCTTCCCCGTTCGTATCGACAACCTGGTTGGTCCCGGCGTCTGAGTTCTTGGTGCCCGAGTCGACTCGGGGCACAACTAGGGTTTGGGGTTCCGGATTATCGCCTAGGCCCAACTTCGGACCGCGCTCTCGATTTCTGCCGCGCCCCACCCCTAGGACGCAGAGTCCGTGTGGGGTTCCGTCGGGCTGGAGGGTAGATCTTAAGGTATGAAGCGTCCGCTTCTCAGGCCTCAGCGCGTTCCTCGGTCCCTGTCGGCGAGTGGCCGGACTTTGCTCAGCCTGAGGGACTTGTTGGTTCTGGTTGCGCCCGGGGTGAGATGGAAGAGCACACAGGTCTTGGCGCCTCTGCTCCATCAGCCCGCCCCTCCGTTGAAAGACCAGCCCCTCCCTGAAAACAGCAGTTTTTACCCACGGATTTTACCCACGCTGCTGCTAGTCAGTCGGCCTTGAGAGGCAATGGCTTTGGCTACCTGCTCGCTACCTTTTTGTTTACTTTTTGTACCTGGAGACTCCTGACTCCTGGAGACAGAGAAGTGCCCTAGTGAGACGTGTCTTTCCCAGATAGCACCCACACGTCTGCTTTTTACCCACTAACACAGGGGACATAGGATAGTGATGTGGCCTCCAGAGCCTTGAATCTGGCATTGCTTCCGCCCAGTGAGGTGATTTGCTAATTTTTCCAGCGACTTAATGAGGATGAGAAAAAGCCAAATAGTTCTTTACGTATATCGGGTAGTCACGTGAAACTATCGGGGTATGAAAGAAAGCACTTAACTATGACCATTTACTTACTTTTATTTACATTTTGTGGCGCTTATATGACTGATATAGTGGAGAAAGTCTTGGACTGGGATTTTAGTAGATGAGTATTCAGCCTTGGATTGTGCCTCTAACTAGTAATATTACTTTGGGCCTGTTACTTCATCTCTCTGGGCTTCATATTCTTTCTTTGTAAAATATGAGTATTAGAGCAGAAGATTTCTGAGGCTGGAAGAGTCATTAATATACTGTTTTCTTTCTCATTTTCCAGATGACAGTATAAACCTAGGGAGACAGAGAAGCCCTGTCTTGATTTTGCCAGAAACATCGCCAACGTAGGGGCCTATTAAAGATACACCACATTTTTCAGGGTTTTTAGAAAGTTGGGTGTTCATACACGCGCAAGTTAAACGCCTACTTTGATTTGTATTTTTACCATTAGGATCAACAGTAATGATGACTGAGTGTACAAGTCTTCAGTTTGTCAGCCCTTTTGCTTTTGAGGCAATGCAGAAGGTGGACGTTGTTCGCCTGGCATCTTTAAGTGATCCAGAATTAAGACTTCTCCTGCCCTGCTTGGTACGGATGGCACTTTGTGCACCTGCTGACCAGAGCCAAAGCTGGGCTCAGGATAAGAAACTCATCCTTCGCCTTCTCTCTGGAGTGGAAGCTGTCAACTCCATTGTTGCATTGCTGTCTGTGGACTTTCATGCTTTAGAACAAGATGCCAGCAAAGAACAGCAGCTTAGGTAATGTTATTTTATGTAATATGTTGATTTGGATTTGCCAAAGAATGGGGAATCAAATATTTTTCAGAGCTCTCCAGAAAAGAGAGAATGAGAATCTAAACTCTGGAAAGCATTTTACTTAGGTCTTTTCTATTGATAGTTACATTTCTAGAATCTTTTGACTTCCATTTATAAAATGTTGTCTAGAGAAATTTGGCAGTGTGCTCGTGCTCTTGCATGTGTTCTAAACTCATTAGGCCAGTTACTTTCAGTGGGAAGTAGGTAGGGTAACTTCCCTAGATTAGAGGGATTTATTGGAATCACTTGGGAGGCTTTTTTTTTTTTTTTTTTTTTGAAACGGAGTTTCACTCTTGTTGCCCAGGCTGGAGTGCAATGGTGTAATCTCAGTTTACTGCAGCCTCTGCCTCCCAGGTTCAAGCAATCCTCCTGCCTCAGCCTCCTGAGTAGCTGGGATCACAGGCACCTGTCACCATGCCCAGCTAAGTTTTTGTATTTTTAGTAGAAATTGAGTTTCATCATGTTGGCCAGGCTGGTTTTGAACTCCTGACCTCAGGTGATCCACTTTGATCCACTTGCCTCCAGCTCCCAAAGTGCTGGGATTACGAGTATGAGCCACTGGACTTGGCCTCTTGGGAGGGTTTTTTTTTTTTTTTGAGTTGGAGTCTTGCTCTGTCACCGAGGCTGGAGTGCAGTGGCGCCATTTCGGCTCACTGCAACCTCGCCTCCTGGATTCAAGTGATTCTCCTGCCTCAACTTCCCGAGTAGCTGGGACTACAGGCGTTTGCCACCATGCCTGGCTAATTTTTTTGTATTTTTAGTAGAGACAGGGTCTCACCATATTAGCCAGGATAGTCTTGATCTCCTGACCTCGTGATCCTCCTGCCTCGGCCTCCCAAAGTGCTGGGATTACAGGTGTGAGCCACTGCACCTGGCAAGGAGGCTTTTAAAGCTTAGATATTCCCAAAGAATCTGGGCAGATGCTATGTCCTTCCCTGCCCATTGTGAATCTAGTAGCAAGCCACCATTAGTGGAAGTGAGTGTTAATTGTCAGTTGTGGTGGAGTATTATACGTAGGATGTGAATCCCTGAAATACATAGGCAAACTAAATAGCATTTGAGAAGTAACGGAACATTTTGGAATATTTTATGTATCTTTTTGTAGCTTATTTCAATAAAAGATAATTTTTAGGTAATTATTTTCATACCACTGTTCTCATAATTGTTTTACATGTTTGTGCTTCATTAGACATAAACTTGGAGGAGGCAGTGGAGAGAGCATCCTGGTATCACAGCTTCAGCATGGACTGACGTTAGAGTTTGAACACAGTGATTCACCTCGTCGATTGCGTCTTGTGCTTAGTGAACTGTTGGCAATTATGAACAAGGTGCATTTCTTTTAACCACAGCTCAAAGTATGCATGATTTGTTGTCTAGGGAGGTAGACAGAAAAAGAGGCAAGAAGGCAGGCAGGTTGAATTCTCCTCCACTTTTATTTATTTTTTTGTTTTTTGAGACGGAGTTTTGCTCTTGTTGCCCAGGCTGGAGTACGGTGGCGTAATCTCGGCTCACTGCAACCTCCACCTCCCAGGCTCAATTGGTTCTCTTGCCTCACCCTCCTGAGTAGCTAGGATTACAGGTGCCTGCCACCATGCCTGGTTAATTTTTTGTATTTTTAGTAGAGATGGGGTCTCACCATGTTGGCCAGGCTGGTCAGGCTGGTCTCAAACTCCTGAACTCGGGTGGTCCACCTGCTTCAGCCTCCCAAAGTGCTGGGATTACAGGCGTGAGCCATTGTGCCCAGCCCACTCTACTATTTCTATATATGTTTTTTCCTTTGAAAGGCTGAAAAGATATCACAAGTCTGCCTTAAAGGCTTTCTCTAATCATTATTTTCTCTCATTTATACCTGTTCTGCATTTTCTATCAGAGGGATTGTTTCTGCATGGAATCCATACAATGGCTTCTTGACATTTAGAAGGGGATTTATGTCAAGACTTGTCCAGATTACCAAATTTATTACCAAATAATACCTTTATAGGATATAATTCCTCCTATAAAGTATAATGAAGTATAACTGAAAAATGTATGTAATTCATTTAGACACTGGATGAGCATTAACAGCCTCATATATGACGGTAGTGGTGAGTATCAATGCTGAATTGGATGTAAGATGATTGGCTAGTCTGACCATGTTGGCCAGGCTGGTCTCGATCTTCTGACCTCAGTTGATCCACCCTCTTTGGCCTCCCAGAGTGCTGGGATTACAGGCGTGAGCCACTGCACCCTGCCATGAATTTATATTTGTTAAACTGCTTTAGGTTGACTGTTTTTGGCTTTTTAAAAGCAGTTTATGTAGGTTGCATTTGGCTTGCCTTATCCTTTAATTCCAGTTGTCTCCAAATATTTTGACAGAAATCAGTTCTTGAGATTGATACTCCTATATTTGAATAATAATTAACATGACTGCTGTCTGTGGTTAAATTGTTGAAATTGATTGAATGCTGCATATTCCGCTGTGGTGTATTAGTGATATATTAAGAGACAATCTGTGAGCTCAAGAAATAATTATAAAAATAGGGATTTAATTATCTTAATAGAGTTCAAATCTTTTTTTTTCTTTTTCCTTTTTTAAGGTGTCTGAGTCAAATGGAGAATTTTTTTTCAAGTCTTCTGAACTTTTTGAGAGTCCAGTATATTTGGAGGAAGCTGCAGATGTACTTTGTATTTTACAAGCAGGTACTGTACTGAGTGCTAAGATGCATTTCATATATAGTTTCTTGTTAAATGATACTGTGTAACTTCTTAGCCTGGTATGCATTGTTATTTTAAGGATCATATAACAAATATGTACTTTAAAAGTTGAAGTCAAAAGTGACTAATAGTTGGAAATGATTAAGTAAATTTTATCATTTTCATAGTGTCACATATTATGCAGACATTAACATGGTATCTTTGATTTAATTATTTTAATGCTGATTACTGATTTTGGAAAATGTTTACAATATGTTAAGTGAAAAAAGCAAAGGGCAAAGTGGTAAATAGAATATAATCACAATTTTGTTAAAAGTTAAAGCAAAACCAATGCCCATGGTGAATTAAAATATTTATTTTTTTTTAGAGACAGTGTCTCTCTGTTGCTCAGGCTGGAGTGCAGTGGCAGGATCATAGCTCACTGCAACCTTGAATTCCTGGACTCCAGGGATCCTCCTGAGTAGCTGGGACTACAGCCGTGTGAAAACATTTTATATTAACTTTGAATGATGGGATTATAGCGGATTTTAATTTTCTTCTTTGTACCTTTTTGTATTTTCCAGATTCTATATAATAGATATGAACGATAGAAATAAAAGAGGACAGAAAAATGTAAAGAAGGCCGTTGCTCATGCCTGTAATCCCAGCACTTTGGGAGGCCGAGGCAGGAGGATCACTTGAGCTCAGGAGTTTGAGACCAGCCTGGGCAACATAGTGAGACCCTGTCTCTACAAAAAATGAAAAAAAAAAAAAAAAAAAAAAAAAAAAAGCCTGGTGTAGTGGGATACACCTGCAGTCTCAGCTGCTTGGGAAGCTGAGACAGGAAGATGGCTTGAGCCTGGGAGATTGAGGCTGTAGCAAGCCATAATTGTGCCATTGCACTCCAGCCAGAGTGAGACCTTGTCTTAAGAAAAAAAATGTAAATAAGATTTTCTTGAAAATAATTCTTTAGACCAGTTCAATAAAATAAAATTTCCTGCCGGGCGCGGTGGCTCAAGCCTGTAATCCCAGCACTGTGGGAGGCCGAGGCGGGTGGATCACGAGGCCAAGAGATCGAGACCATCCTGGTCAACATGGTGAAACCCCGCCTCTACTAAAAATACAAAAAATTAGCTGGGCATGGTGGCGCGTGCCTGTAATCCCAGCGACTCAGGAGGCTGGGGCAGGAGAATTGCCTGAACCCGGGAGGCGGAGGTTGCGGTGAGCCGAGATCGCGCCATTGCACTCCAGCCTGGGTAACAAGAGCGAAACTCTGTCTCAAAAAAAAAAATAAATAAATAAAAAATAAATAAAATAAAATTTCCTGTACTGTTCTGTTCTGTGCTGTGCTGTTCAGTGTTCTATATGGCTATGGATTACTTGAAACGTGGCTAGTGTGATTGAGGAACTGAACTGTTTTTAATTTAATTTAAGCATCCTTATGTTGCTAGTGGCTATCCTACTGGACAGCTTAGCTCTAGACTATGGAAAGAAAGTACTTTAATTTCTTTTAGATGACATGTGAAATGTCAAAATATATTTAATAATGCAATGAAATGTCACTCTTGGCTGGGCACGGTGGCTCACACCTGCAATTCCAGCAGTTTAGAAGGCTGAAGCAGGAGGATCACTTGAGCCCAGGAGGTTGAGGCTGCAGTGAGCTATAATCACACCATTGCACTCTAGCCTGGGCAACAGAGCAAGACCCTGTCTCAAAGAAAAAAAGAAATATCACTCTTTTAACACTGGGGACAGGCATGGTGACTTATGCCTGCAATCTTAGCACTTCAGGAAGCTGAGATTGGAGGATTGCTTGAGGCCAAAGTTTGAGACCCACCTGGGCTAGACGGTGAGATTCAGTCTCCACAAAAAAAAAAAAAAAAAAAATTACCTGGGTGTGGTGGAGTGCACCTGTTAACAAATACTAACACTGATTTTGTTTTCTTGTAGAGCTCCCTTCCTTGCTTCCTATAGTTGATGTAGCTGAAGCCTTGCTACATGTTAGAAATGGTGCCTGGTTCTTGTGTCTCTTGGTGGCCAATGTTCCTGATAGTTTTAATGAAGGTAAATATAATTCTAACATGGAATATTGAAGAGATTTGCTTGGGCATGTACAGGACCTATTTTTTTGACCTAAGAAGAAACATTAATGGGATTCTATTTGAGTTTTTATCTTTTAAAAGTTTGTTAGTATTTATTAAAGAATATTGAGTTCGTAAATTGTATTTAAAGTTCGTATTGACATGCAAATTTAAGTGTGATATGTAGCAAAGAAATGTATATATATATATATATATATTTTTTTTTTTTTTTACAAAAGTTTATTTATCTTTTTGAGAGGAAGTCTCACTCTGTCGCCAGGCTGGATTGCAATGGTGTGATCTTAGCTCACTGCAACCTCCAACTCCCTGGTTCAAGCGATTCTCCTGCCTCAGACTTCTGAGTAGCTGGGATTACAGGCATGTGCCGCCACACCCAGCCAATTTTTGTATTTTTAGTAGCGATGGGGTTTCACCATGTTGGCCAGGATGGTCTCAATCTCCTGACCTCATGATCCGCCTGCCTCGGCCTCCCAGAGTGCTGGGATTACAGGTGTGAGCCACTGCGCCCGGCCACAAAAGTTTATTCTTAAATGTATAGCAGCTCCAAAATAACACTTAATTCCAGCTATAGGTGGCAAAAGATGTTATGGCAGGGAATACAGATGTTTACGGACCCGTCTCCTCAGGCACAAGGAAATAGCTTACTTTTTGCCAGATTTCTTAATTCCACCTGTGGCCAGGGGCCTCTTCCCCAAGGCCTTCACTTTTAACTCCTCGAGTTTCTTCTGCTTCTCTTTTTGTTTCTGCTTGAAAGCCTTATCTTCCATGTCCATCTCCTTGGCCTGCTTCTTGGGCTGTTTCAGGAGCTTCTTGCCATCTTCACGCTGGACATGGTGCTTGCCGCTCCTTCCTCAAGAAAATTTTTTTTATACCATTAGTCACCAATGCTGTAATATAACAATAAAAAATACCAAGGAACTAGAAGATATAATATCTATAATCAGGGATCAAAGAAGAGACATATATCTGTGAAATATCAAGAGAACAATAGGAGATATGTATACTTAGAAATCCCAGGAATCAGACCTTTGTTTTTTATTCTTAATGCTGCCAGTTTGCAGAGAAGTATAGGGTAGAAATTGAGAAAAATCAACTAAATTTTTTCACCTCTTTATGGCAATTGAAGGTTGTTGTTTGAGTATGAGTGATATAAAAATAAAAACAACATTTTGTTGAAAAAGGTAGTTTGTGAATTAGGAGCCTGGGAGGAAAAAGCCCTGCATCTGGAGTTACAATTCCTGATTTTGTCATTCAGTTTTTTATTTTTATTTTTTTAAAGACGGGGTTTCACCATGTTGGTCAGGCTGGTTTTGAACTCCCAACCTGGGGTGATCCGCCTGCCTTGGCCTCCAAAGTGCTTGGATTACAGGCATGAGCCACTACACCTGGCCGTCATTCAGTTATTGTGTGAGCTCTATCAAAATACTTATCATCTGGCCGGGCACAGTTGTTCATACCTGTAATCCCAGCACTTTGGGAGGCTGAGGCGGGTGATTACTTGAGGCCAGAAGTTTGAGACTAGCCTGTCCAACATAGTGAAACCCCGTCTCTACTAAAAATATAAAAATTAGCCGGGTGTGGTGGCGGATGCCTGTAAACTCATCTACTTGGGAGGCTGAGGCAGGAGAATTGCTTGAACCTGGGAGGTGGAGTTTGCAGCAAGCTGAGATCATGCCACCGCACTCCAGCGTAAGAGTGAGACTCTGTCTCAACCAACCAACCAACTAACCAACCGAACAAACCAACCAAAATACATCTCATTTGTAAAATGGAGATGTTGATAGTGTGATAGTTCCCTGACTTTTCTAAGAGAGTTATTGATATCAAATGATATGTAAAAGCTCTTTGTAAACTGCTGGTTTTTTGTTAACTTTTTCTGTCAATTACTGGGAGAGGAGTTTTGATGTCTCCAGATATAATTGTGGATTTGCCTATTCCTTCTGTTTGTTCTGTGAGTTTTTGCTTCATGTATTTCGAAGATCTATTGTTGGGTTTATATGCATTTAAGATGATTTTATCTTTCTGATGAATTGAGCCTTTTTTTCATTATAAAATATACTTTTTTTCCCAAGTCAAATTTGATTTATTTCTTTGTTGTTCTTAGTTTTCACATTTATAGTTATGTCCCCCTTTTTTTTTTTTTGAGACGGAGTTTCGCTCTTGTTACCCAGGCTGGAGTGCAATGGCGCAATCTCGGCTCACCGCAACCTCGCAACCTCCGCCTCCCGGGTTCAGGCAATTCTCCTGCCCCAGCCTCCTGAGTCGCTGGGATTACAGGCACGCGCCACCATGCCCAGCTAATTTTTTGTATTTTTAGTAGAGACGGGGTTTCACCGTGTTGACCAGGATGGTCTCGATCTCTTGACCTCGTGATCCACCCGCCTCGGCCTCCCACAGTGCTGGGATTACAGGCTTGAGCCACCGCGCCTGGCCTATGTCCCCTTTTTAAAACATTATTTACATATTAGGTATTCAGTTTGGTGTCACCTTTGTTTTAATTTTTCTTTTGAAAAAAATAATTCCAAGTTTTATTTTAGATTCAGGGGGTACATGTGTAGGTTTGTTACATAGGTATATTGTATGACACCAAGGTTTGGGGTTTGAATGATCCTGTCACTCAGGTTATGAGCATAGTACCCAGTAGATATTTTCTTAGCCCTTGTCCCCTTTCTTCCTCCCCACTGGTAGTCCCAGTGTCCATTGTTCCCATCTTTATGTCCATGTGTACCCAATGTTTAGCTCCCACTTATATGTGAGAACATGTGGCATTTGGTTTTCTGTTCTTGTGTTAATTTGCTCAGGATGGGATGGCCTCCAGCTTTCTCCTCGTTACTGCAAAGGACATGATTTCATTCTTTTTAATGACTACATAGTATTTCATAGTATATATGTACATTTTACTTAATCCCCTGAAGATGGGCACCTAGATTGATTCCATGTCTCTGCTGTTGTGAATAGTGTTGGGATGAACATACAAGTGCATGTGTCTTTGGTAGAACAATTTGTTGTCCTTTGAGTATATATCCAGGGGTGAGATTGCTGGGTTGAATGGTAGTTCTGTTTTAAGTTATTTGAGAAATCTCCAAATTGCTTTCCACAGTGGCTGAACTAATTTACAGTCCCACCAGCAAGGTATAAATGTTCTCTTTTCTCCACAGCCTTGCTAGCACCTGTTATTTTTTGACTTTTTTATAGCCATTCTCACTGGCGTGAGATGGCATTTCATGGTGGTTTTGATTTGTATTTCTCTGATGATTAGTGTTATGGAGCATTTTTTCATGTTTTTGGTTGCTTGTATGTCTTCTTTTGAGAAGTGTCTGTTCATATCCTTTCCTCACTTTTAATGGGGTGGTTTTTGCTTGCTGAATTGTTTATGTCCGTATAGATTCTGGATATTAGGCCTTTGTCGGATGCATTTTTGTGAATATTTTCTCCCATTCTGTAGATTGTTTGTTCTGTTGGTAGTTTCTTTTGCGTGCAGAATATCTTCAATTTAAATAGCTCACACTTGTCAATTTTTGTTTTCATTGCAGTTGCTTTTGAGGACTTAGTTATAAATTCTTTGCCAAGGCCAATGTCCGGATGGTATTTCTTTTCTTTTCTTCTAGGATTTTTATAGTTTGAGGTTTTACATCTAAATCTTTAATCCAACTTGAGTTAATTTTTGTATATGATAAAAGATAGGGGTCCTGTTTCATTCTGCATATGGCTAGCCAGTTATCCCAACACCATTTGTTAAATGGGGAGTCCTTTCCCTGTCACTTATTTTTGTCAGCTTTGTTGAAGATCATATGATTTTAAGTGTGTGGCTTTATTTTTGGGTTCTCTATTCTGTTGCCTCAGTCTATGTGTCTGTTTTTATACCAGTGCCATGCTGTTTTGGTTTCTGTAGCCCTGTAGTATAGTTTGAAGTTAGGTAATATGGTGCCTCTGGTTTTGTTCTTTTTGTTAGGATTGCTTTAGCTATTCAGGCTCTTTTTTGGTTCTATGAATTTTAGGATAGTTTTTTCTAGTTTTGTGGAAAATCATGTTGGTAATTTGATATGAAGAGTGTTGAATCTATAGATTGCTTTGGGCAATATGGCCATTTTTAAGATATTGATTCTTCCAATCCATGAGGTTAGACTGTTTTTCCATTTGTTTGTGTCATACATGATTTCTTTCTCTTTTTTTTCTTTCTTTCTTTATTTGAAACAGAGTTCCACTCTGTTGCCCAGGCTGGAGTGCAAGGTGAGATCGTGGCTCACTGCAATCTCCACCTCTCGGGTTCAAGTGATTCTCCTGCATCAGCCTCCCAAGTACCTGGGATTACAGGCACATGGCACCATGCCTGGCTAATTTTTGTAGTTTTAGTAGATATAGGGTTTTACCATGTTGGCCAGGCTGGTCTTGAACTTCTGACCTCAAGTGATCTTCCCGCCTCAGATTCCCAAAGTGTTGGGATTACAGGCGTGAGCTGGTGCTCTCGGCCTCTTTGTAGAGATTTTTTTAACCTCCAAAAACACTTTTTTTTTGAGATAGTATCTCCCTGTGTCACACAGGCTGGAGAGCATTGGTGCAGTCATGATTCACTGCAGCCTTAATCTCCCAGGCCCAAGTGGTCCTTCCGCCTCAGCCTCTTGAGTGTCTGGGACTACCAGCGTGTACCACTGTGCCTGGCTAATTTTTTGTAATTTTGTGGATATGAGGTTGTGCCGTGTTACCCAGGCTGGTCTCAGACTCCTGGGCTAAAGTGGCCTGCCTGCCTCAAGTTCCCAAAGTGCTGGGATTACAGGCATGACAAAATAGACTTCTTTATTCCAGGTTTTGAAGTCTACTTTGAAAAATACAGCCATGTCATCTTTCTTACAATTAGTTTTTCTATGGTGTATATATTTCTTTATCTCGTTAATCTGTCTATATCTTTATATTTAAGGTGGATTTCCTGTGGACAGGTATAGTTGGGTCTTTTTTTTTTTTTTTTTAAATCTAGTGACTGTCTTTTAATTAGAGTGTTTATATACATAGACCATTTAATGTGATTATTATAGTGGTTAGGTTTGAATCTATCTTCTTCTTTGTTTTCTATTTATTTTCTTTTTCCTCTTGTACTTTATGCCATTGTTGTCATGGATTTTACTTCTTTTTTTTTTGAGACGGAGTTTCGCTCTTGTTACCCAGGCTGGAGTGCAATGGCGCAATCTCTGCTCACTGCAACTTCCTCCTCCTGGGTTCAGGCAATTCTCTGCCTCAGCCTCCTGAGCAACTGGAATTACAGGCGCCTGCCACCATGCCTGACTAATTTTTGTATTTTTAGTAGAGACGGGGTTTCACCATCCTGGCCAGGCTGATCTTGAACTCCTGACCTTGTGATTCACCTGCCTCGGCCTCCCAAAGTGCTGGGATTACAGGTGTGAGCTACCAGGCCTGGCACTGTTTTTTTTTGAGAGCCTTGCTCTGTTGCCCAGGCTGGAGTGGAGTGGCACATCTTGGCTCACTGCAACCTCTGCCTCCCAGGTTCAGGTGATTCTCCTGCCTCAGCCTTCATAGCAGCTGGGACTGCATGTGTGTGCTACCATGCCTAGCTAGTTTTTGTATTTTAGTAGAGATGGAGTTTCACCATATTGTCCAGGCTGGTCTCAAACTCCTGACCTCGTGATCCACACACTTTGGCCTCCCAAAGTGCTGGGTTAACAGGTGTGAGCCACTGTGCCTGGCCCTGGTTACTTTTTAATTTTTTTTCGAGATGGAGTCTCACTCTGTTGCCCAGGCCAGAGTAGAATGGCACGGTCTCGACTCACTGCAAACTCTGCCTCCCAGGTTCAAGTGATTCTCCTGCCTCAGCCTCCCAGGTACCTGGGATTACAGGTACTTACCACCACGCCTGGCTAATTTTTGTATTTTTAGTAGAGATGGGGTTTCGCCATATTGGCCAGGCTGGTCTCGAACACCTGACCTCGTGATCCACCTGTCTAGGCCTCCCAAAGTGCTGGGATTACAGGCATGCACCACTGCACCCAGCCAGCCCTGGTTACTTTTAAGATTTTCTTTTTATCACTGGTTTCAGAAATTTGATGTATCATGTTTCTTGGCATGATTTTCTTTGTATTTGTCCTGCTTAGGTCTCATTGAACTGTGTTTAGAGTTTTCATTCAACTTGGGAAAACTTCTTCAAATTTATTTTTGTCTTCTACTTTATCTTTCTGGGACTGTAGTTGCAAGTGTGTTTGAGTGTGTAATATTGTTCACAGTTTACTATTCTTAAGTCTCTTTTCATTCTGTGCCTTATTTTGGCCAAATTCTGTTGCTGTGCTTAGAAATTCTCCAATCTTTTTCTTCTGTTATGTCTCATCTTCATAAATAATTAATTCTCAAGGCTGAAGAAGATGGTTTTCGTCATTTTAGTTTGTAGGGGCCTGATAAAAAATGGAGAACGACAAGATGAAGAAAGTCTTGGAGGAAGGCGCAGGACAGATGCCTTACGCTTCTTGTGTAAAATGAATCCTTCTCAGGCCCTCAAGGTCCGAGGCATGGTGGTAAGTGATCTTGTGTTTCATTAGACAAAGGCCTTTGTATTATATCCAAGAGCTGTTCTTAAGACGGTTTTAGAGTCCTGTAGAGGTTGGGAATTTTATTTATATACTGGATATGTTACCTTCCTCTCTGGGTTTTTATGTTTTTCAGGATTTCTTCCTCTAAACTTTAGGCACTTTAGATTTGGAAGCATCCTTGCCCTTTTTGCTTATAATACTGAATTCAGTTTGTTTTCTTTGTTGTGTTAGGTGGAAGAATGTCACTTGCCAGGCCTTGGTGTGGCTTTGACATTGGATCATACTAAAAATGAAGCTTGTGAAGATGGAGTGAGTGACTTGGTTTGTTTTGTAAGTGGTTTGCTTCTTGGAACAAATGCAAAAGTCCGGACTTGGTTTGGAACTTTTATCCGAAATGGACAGCAGGTGAGGGTTAAATATCTTTATAGGCTAAGGATCAGAATATTTCAGCAGCTAGTAAAAGAGAAAAAACATTTTTTGAATGATGTCATTAAACCAGTGGTTCTCACACTTTCTAGTTTCAGGGACCTCCTTATATTTTAAAAAATCACTGAGGATACAAAAGAGCTTTTGTTTATGTGGCTTTTTTCTATTGATATTTATCATATTAGAAATTTACACTTAAATATTTGAAATATTTATTTAGTTCTTTTAAAAATAGCAACAGTTGGTGTGGTGGCATGTGCCTGTAGTCTGAGCTACTTAGGAGGCTGAAGCAGGAAGATTGCTTGAGCCAGGGAGTTCTAGGGTATAGCGTATGATAATTGTGCCTGTGAATAGCCACTGTACTTTAGCCTGGGCAACATAGTGAGCCCTCATCTCTTAAAAAAAAAAAAAAAACCCAAAAACAGACAACAATCACCCTATTTTTTTTTTTTTTTTTAAAGATGGGGTTTCACCATGTTGGTCAGGCTGGTCTTGAACTGCCGACCTCAGGTGATCTGCCCACCTTGGCCTCCAAAGTGCTTGGATTACAGGCGTGAGCCACCGCGCCCAGCCAACATAACCCTATTAAATATGAACCTAACATATTTTAAATGAAAACTGTCTTTTCCCAAACAAAATTTAACGAAAAGAATGATGTTGTTTTCTTTTATTTTTTTCAAATCTCTTCAATATCTGGCTTGATAGAAGCCTTTGGAAAATCTCAGTGTACGCTTGTGAGTGAATGAGAAAAAAAGATAATGTCTGAGTATTATTATTATTATTATTTTGAGATGGAGTTTCTCTCTTGTTGCCCAGGCTGCAGTGCAATGGTGTGATCTCAGCTCACTGCAACCTCCGCGTTTGGGTTCAAGCAATTCTCCTGATTCAGCCTCTCAGGTAGCTGGGATTACAGGCATGTGCCACCACATCTGGCTAATTTTGTATTTTTAGTAGAGATGGGGTTTCTCCATGTTGGTCAGACTGGTCTTGAACTTCTGACCTCATGTGATCTGCCAGCCTCAGCCTCCCAAAGTGCTGGGATCACAGGTGTGAGCCACCACGCCTGGCCTATGTCTGAGTATTTTTAACACCTTTCCGGACTCCTTGAAAGAATATTGGGAAAGGGCCAGACTCATGAGAACTGGTGCATTAGGTCATTGAAATAAGTTATTATATTTTTAAATTTTAATATATATGTGTGTATATGTTTTTATTTTGGTAAAATATACATAACATAAAATTTTGCCATTTAATCATTTTTAAGTATATAATTTAGTGGTATTAAGTATATTCACAGTGTGCAACCATTACCACTCTTCATTTCCAGAACTTTTTTTTTTTTTTTGAGACAGAGTCTCACTTACTCTCTTGCCCAGGCTGGAGTGCAATGGCTTGATCTTGGCTCACTGGAACCTCCACCTTCTGGGTTCAAGAGATTCTCCTGTCTCAGCCTCCTGAGTAGTTGGGATTACAGGGACCCACCACCATGCCTGGCTACTTTTTGTATTTTTAGTAGAGACAGTGTTTCGCCATGTTGGCCAGCTGGTTTCAAACTCTTGACCTCAGGTGATTTTGTATTTTTAGTAGAGATGGGGTTTTACCACGTTGGTCAGCTGGTCTTGAACTCCTGACCTCAGGTGATCCTCCCTCCTCACCTCCCAAAGTGCTGGGATTATAGGCGTGAGCTACCATGCCCGGCCCATTTCCAGAACATCCTTAACAGAAACTCTGTACCCATTACATAACTTCCCATTCACCCTATCATCCTACCCCCTGGTAACCTCTATTCAACTTTCTGTCTCTATGAATTTACCCTTTCTGGCTACCTCAAGTAAATGGAATTGCACACTATTTCTTCTTTTGTATCTTGCTTATTTCACTTAGCATAATGTTTTCAAGGTTCATCTATGTTGTAGCATGTGTCAGGATTTTCTTTTAAAGGCTGAAAAATATTCCATTGTGAATTTAGAGGAGAACTGCCATTCTGTCCAGCAATGCTACTGCTGGGTAGAGAAATCATTATATAAAAATCCCTGCATTTGTATGTTTATTGCAGCACTGTTCACAGTAGCAATGTTATGGAATCAACCTAAGTGTCTGTCAACAGATGGTTGGATAAAGAAAATGTGATACACACACACACACACGTATATATGTCTATACACACACACACAAACACAAACACATACAATGTGGAAAAGAATGAAATGATGTCTTATAGTAACATGGATGGAACTGGGGGCCATTATCTTAAGTGAAATAACTGAGAAACAGAAAATCAAATACTGCATATTCTCACTTATGAGTAGGAGCTAATCGTGTACACATGGACATAGAGTGTGGGATTATACACATCACAGACTCCAAAAGATGGGAGAGTGGGAAGTGGGTGAGGGATAAGAAGTTACCTATTGGGTACAGGGTACACTACCAGGGTGATGGCTACACCAACAGCCCAGACTTCACCACTATGCAATAGATCCGTTTATCAAAACTGCACTTGTACCCCTAAATCTATAAAAATGTAACTACAGTGAAATTAATATTCCATTGTATGTGTAAACATTTTGTTTTATACATTCACCTGCTTATGCATATGTATTTTGCAACAGTTTTTAACTTGCAAAATATTTTGAATTTTAAAAAACTAATTTATATTAACTCTGTGAATAGAGTTCCTATGAAGGAGCTAATATAGATTGCGATTTAACTTGTTGAGGTCACTCAGCTAGATAACATGTGTACTGCTTAGATCCTGTAGTCTTATTTTTTATGCTACTGAATCACAATTTTTAAAAATATTCCAGTTCTATTTTATAGCTCATTTGAAAACTGATTTTAAGCTTTGCTTTTTAAAAGAATGTTAACATTTATTTATTGGATGCTTTATATATGCCAGGTACTGCATTAAGTACTTGGCAGGCTCATCTTGTTTGTAGTTGTCCTTTTACTGTTATTATTAAAGCAGACTTATCATGTTTTACTTGGAAATACTTAAAAGATAACATTTGGCTAGGCCTGTGTCATTTAGAACTGCTTTCATATATGTATTATCTTTGTTCATTCATCTACTTAACAAACTGAGAGCTTGCTGTATGTTAGGCACAATGTTAGACTGTGCAGAGTGAAAGATTACTAAGACATTGTCCCTGCCTGAAGAACTATGGGGGTTATAGAATTGTAAACTCTTGTTTTTTGAAATGAAGTATCACTCTGTTGCCCAGGCTGGAGTGCAGTGGCACGATCTTGACTCATTGTAACCTCTGTCTCCTGTGTTCAAGCGATTCTTGTGCTTCAGTTTTCCAAGTAACTGGGATTACAGGCATGTGCCACCACACCCAGCTAATTTTTATATTTTTAGTAGAGATGGGGTTTCACAATGTTGGTCAGGCTGATCTTGAACCCTTGACCTCAAGTAATCTGCCCACCTCAGCCTCCCAAAGTACTGGGATTACAGGTGTGAACCACTGCATCAGGCCAAGAATTGTAAACTCTTAATTATAGGAGTTCTATAAGGTAAATATTGTTGATAAAATATTTCCTTGTCACTAGGGAAATCGGGGTTCAGAGAGGTTGACTAACATACCTAAATGTATATAGTCATCTAATAGTAGAGCTGGCATTTAAACCCCAAGAACTTGGCTGGGCGCGATGGCTCACGCCTGTAATCCCAGCACTTTGGGAGGGTGAGGTGGGCGGATCACAAGGTCAAGAGATCGAGACCATCCTGGCCAACATGGTGAAACCCCATCTCTACTAAAAATACAAAAATTAGCTGGGCGTGGTGGCGTGCACCTATAGTCCCAGATACTCGGGAGGCTGAGGCAGGAGAATCGCTTGAACCCGGGAGGCAGAGGTTGCAGTGAGCCGAGATCACACCACTGCACTCCAGCCTGGTGACAGAGCAAGACTCTGTCTCAAAAAAAAAAAAACAAAAAAAACAAAAAAAAAAACCCAAGCATTTATGTCTTCAAAATCTGAGCATTTTCTCCTATACCACATATCACTTTGTTAGTCTTTATGTGTTTGAAAGTACCATTTAAATAATATTCCATAATTCAAATTGTTGCTAATTTAGTCTTTCATTTGCAACCAATCCAAATTAGGGTGAATATTCATTCTTCAGACAAATTAGTGGATTTTTAGTTTGCTTGAATGGTTAAAATGAGATTCTATAGACATGACAATCTCTTCAAATAGGCCAATTTGAAAGTGTTTAAATGGGGAGCTGTGTTTTAGCTCCTTTTCAGTTTAGTAAATGCACTATGCTTTCTTCCTTTTATGATCTATATTTCTTACAGAGAAAAAGAGAGACCAGCAGTTCTGTCCTTTGGCAGATGAGAAGGCAGCTTCTTCTGGAGTTGATGGGCATTCTTCCCACAGTAAGAAGCACCCG
Source organism: Sapajus apella (assembly GCF_009761245.1). Taxonomy (NCBI): domain Eukaryota; kingdom Metazoa; phylum Chordata; class Mammalia; order Primates; family Cebidae; genus Sapajus; species Sapajus apella. Next base: position 28,768,256 of record NW_022436952.1, read on the forward strand.
AATTGTGGAAGAAGCTGATGTGGACATGGAGCCCAATGTGTCTGTGTATTCGGGGCTGAAAGAAGAGCATGTTGTGAAAGCCAGTGCACTTTTACGTCTGTACTGTGCTTTGATGGGGATCGCTGGACTCAAGTATTCAATAGTTTGATATTTTACCTTTTTGTCATTTTACTTTCTTGTTTCCATTCTCAAGAAAGTGAGCCAAAAGCCTTTTATTCAGATTCAAGTTTTCTGTTGAATCCTCAGATTCAATAGAATCTGAGGTAACAGGCTAGCCTATAAGAAGAATGAAATCCATGGGCCGGGTGTGGTGGCTCACGTCTGTAATCCAAGCACTTTGGAGGCCAAGGTGGACGGATCACCTGAGGTCGGGAGTTCAAGACCAGCCTGACCAACATGGTGAAACCCCGTCTTTAAAAAAAAAAAAGAAGAAGAAGAATGAAGTCGTAAGGCCAAGAATCCCTAGCAGAGATGTATTCATATATTTTGTTCTGATTGTAAACAGAACTATACAAATATGCGAGGAGCTAGAGCAGTTTATCAATTTCCAGTCACAGTTTAAAGAAACCTATAATTTCAGCACAGCTTGACAAAACTATAGTGAATGATCTGTGGGTGATCTTTTACCTAGCCCAGTGACTAGTTGAAGTAAATCTCTCCTTTGTTTCCTTTTACAGCGCTATCCTAAATTGTTTAAAATTGATGTGATATTAATAAGTATAGTGTTTCCTTTTTCTTTTCTTTTTTTTTTTTTTAAGTCAGAATCTCCGTCTGTCACCCAGGCTGGAGTGCAGTGGTGTAAGCTCAGCTCACTACAACCTCTGCCAGTAGATTCAAACGATTCTCCTGCCTCACCACACCTGGCTAATTCTTTTTTTTTTTTTTTTTTTTTTTTTTTGTATTTTTAGTAGAGACCGGGTTTCACCCTGTTGGCCAGGCTGGTCTTGAATTCCTTACCTCAGGTGATCTGCCTGCTTAAGCCTCCCAGAGTGCTAGGATTACAAGCATGAGCCACCACGCCTGGCCAGTACAGTGTTTCTTATTTAGTCACTGTACAAAATCCTTTTAAATATGTTCTTAATAATTGTGCATATAGTCCTCATTTGCATGTCTCCAAAATGCATGAGTTTCAGTTACCTCAGTTTAGTTAAATAATGCTGGTCTTTCAAGATGTTCACGTTTCGGTTGCCATCTTACATTAACCAAATACTTGTATAAAGTATAGAGTTTGTGAGCTCCTCAGGCCACATATCACTAAGTAAGTAACAGATGTACGTCATGATTAGTGACCAATGGCATCACTTCTTTCAAAGTCTGTCTGTGCCTGGTTACTGCACAGCTGCTATTTGATTCATGCACATACAGCAGAGTAGGTAAAGGTCAAATATCCCTTATCTGAAATGCTTGGGACTAGAAGTGTTTTGGATTTTAGAACTTTTCAGATTTTGGAATGTTTGCATTATACATACCAGTTTAGCATCCTTAATTCAGAAATTCAAAAATCCTTAATTCTCCAATGAGCATTTCCTTTGAGCTCATTACTTCATATTAGCACTCAGAATGTTTTGGATTTTTAGGGAATTTTAGATTTTGGATTTTTTGGATTGGGGATACTTAACCTGTATTGCTTCCTTTCTCTCCATAATAAACCCATGTTCCAAAACATGGAAACAGTTTTTGGAACATTATCTTTCAAAAACAGAAACTGGAAGAGGAAATTGGCTAATAAAGATGAAAGTATAGCAAGGAAACAAAAAGTGGTAATGCTGAAAATGACATTTGAACCAAACATAAATTGAATAAATAGTTGACTCTGAGAATGTTGACACTGCTGCCATTTGAGAGATCCTAGATACAATAGCCAGAGGAAATTAGTGAAGGTAAACTTGTTGACATAAATGAGAAGAGTGAATGTGACCAAAGAATGAATGTATTTCAGAGAATATGATCTTGGCATGAATTTTTACATTAAAAGAACTTGCAGGTATTTTGTGACTGAAAGTACAAGGGATAAAATATTGGAAGCTGATCCAAACTTAGAGTGAGACTGACAATTCACCAAGGATAGAAAAGATGCTTACTTCATGTTCTACATTATTTAATCAAAGGAAGGAGGCAAGGGCTGTTTAAGCTACTGTTTTTTTTTTTTTTTTTTTCTTTCCAAGACAAACTGTATCCAGCTTTATTAGAGATACTTTCCATAAACAATCATAGTATTTCAGTCAGGACATGGGCATTACAATCGTTAACAGTATACAACAACTTTCAAACTCCCTTAAACTACTCTTGATAAAGGTTTTACGAAGAAATAAAACACTTTAAGGCCGGGTGCAGGGGGTCACGGCTGTAATCCTAGCACTCTGAGAGACCAAGGCTTGTGGATCTGTGAGGTCAGGAGTTTGAGGCCAGCTTGGTGAACATGGTGAAACCCGTCTCTACTAAAAATACAAAAATTAGCTGGGAGTGGTGGCCAGTGGCTGTAGTCCCAGCTATTCAGGAGGCTGAGGCAGGAGAATTGCTTGAACCTAAGGTGGAGATTGCAATGAGTTGAGATTGCACCACTGCACTCCAGCCTGGGCAACAGGGCGAGACTCCATCTCATTAAAAAGAAAAGAAAACACTTTAATTCCCAATGATTTTAATATTTTCAATTAGAGTACTATAAAAATATTAGTTTTACTATTTAAAAAAAAATTCCTGGCTAGGTACAGTGACTCATACCTGTCATCCCAGCACTTTAGGAGACCAAGGTGGGTGGATTGCTTGAGCCCAGGAGTCTGAGATCAGCCTGGGGAACATGGCAAAACCCTTTCTCTAATAAAAAAAAAAAATAGAAAAAATTAGCTGGGCATGGTGATGCATGTCTGTAGTCCCAGCTACATGAGAGACTGAGGGGAAAGGATCACCTGAGCCTGGGAGGTCAAAGCTGAAGTGAGCTCTGATCCTGCCACTGCACTCCAGCTTGGATGCCAGAGCAAGACCTTGTCTCAAAAAAAAAGAAAAAAAAAAAAAAATCCATATGCATTATAATCAACACAGTTTTTAATGTTTGGACAAAAATGTTAAAGGCTACAGTACAATCATAATTTTCACCATTGATTTTTAAGATAAAGTTGCATGATTTCAGCTCGCATGGTCGTTTTTATGGTCTCATACTACAGGGCAAAGTGAGGGGTGCCTGTGTCTGCCTACAGTAAAACACTGTAGTTGTAATTTCTCAACAGTTTTGCATTTGACAATTTGAGATGTTAAAGATTTGATAAATAGCGAGGTATCATTATAAAGTTTAAAATTTGTATCTAAAAGGTTAAAAATTCACTTTTTCTTCCTTCCAACTAAAAATGTAAAGCCTAATGATGTATTCCTTTTTAGACCAACTGAAGAAGAAGCTGAGCAATTACTGCAGTTGATGACAAGCCGTCCTCCTGCTACGCCAGCTGGAGTTCGCTTTGTTTCACTTTCCTTTTGTATGCTACTGGCCTTTTCTACACTTGTCAGGTACCTAACTCTACAAGTTGCTCTATTTTCTCAAGGCCTACTTTTATTTACTCAATAAAATGTATGTATAGCATTAGATAAGAGCTTTCTACAAAAGCTGGTCTAGGTTGGACAGTTGTAGTTTTGTTTTTTTCCAACTTTTAAGAGAAGGGGTCTTCCTTTGTTGCCCAGGCTGAAGTACAGTGACTATTCACAGGTATGATCATAGTACACTGCAGCCTTGAGCTTCTGGTCTCAAGCAATCCTCTTGACTCAGCCTCCCAAGTAGCTGGGACTACAGGTACATGCCACTGGTCCCAGCTTATTTGTGTGTTTTTTTTTAATATAAAGGTATCAGTAGCATCTGATTCATTTTGTTTATTAAAGTTTTATATGTATATTGTTTAAAGGAGTCAAAATAGTTCTTGATTTGTTAAGGCTAATAGCAGTCCATCCTTCCTCCCACCTTCCTATTTCCCATTTCAAGAGTTTTTCAATTCTTTTAGCTGTTTATTTTGAGTTTTACTGCTACATCTGTAATAATATGTTTGTATTTGATACCTCTTTGATTTTTGCTTTTAGTTATTTATTGAGTTCCTTCTATGAAAGATGAGAAATTAGCTCGTTCTTTTTTTTCTCTGTCCTAAATACATCCATACATATCCTTCCTATCTTCTCATTCTTCTAGTACAGTTATAATAATTTAGAGTAGATCAATATGTAGTTGTTATGATTATGTAAACTACTGAGAGCTCAACCATGTAGTAGATAATTATTTTTTACTTCCTTGTGAAATTTATTTTTTGGAATATTTATCCTGTGTTTTTGTTTTGTGCTTTTAACTTTCTTTGTGTTGGGTGTACCATTCATGTAACCTCAAACTCTGCCAGTCTAAATCTTCTCTCCAGATGTTTTGACTCATTAGATGTCTATCAGTTTCATCTTCTTGAGGAGATTCCTTCAGGAGCATTTTGGTCTGGAGTGGTTACCAGCTATACCTGGTAGTACAAAGTTCTCATCATTTTGGAGACTTGCTTCATCTCTCCTTTGCTGGATCTCCTGTTATATCTCATGTCATCCTTTTAGCCAGGCCTGGTGGCTCACACCTGTAGTCCCAGCTACTCAGGAGGTTGAGGGGGGAAGATCACTTGAGGCCAGCCTGGGCAGCATAGTGAGACCCTCGTCTTTGTTTAAAAAAAAAATGAAAAAGAAAACCTATCCTTTCATTTGCTTGAGCCATGATCATGTCATCATCTTTTTTCATTGCTTCCTTATTTTGCTTCTTTTTTTTTTTGAGATGGAGTTTCATTCTTGTTGCCCAACTGGAGTGCAGTTGCATGATCTTGGCTCACTGTAACCTCTGCCTCCCAGGTTCAAGTGATTCTCCTGTCTCAGCCTCCTGAGTATCTGGGATTACAGGCACCTGTCACCATGCCCAGCTAATTTTTGTATTTTTAGTAGAGAAGGGGTTTCACTATGTTGGCTAGGCTGGTCTCGAACTCCTGACCTCAGGTGATCCACCCGCCTCGGCCTCCCAAAGTGCTGGGATTACAGGTGTGGGCCACTGTGTTTGGCCATTTTGTTTCTTTAGAATGGGTATGTGTGAAGCAAATTCTTTTTGAGAATGGGTATTTCTGTAAATATCTTTGTTCTACTCTGACATCTGATTTGATAGTTTGCTGGGGTATGGAATTCTAAGTTGGAAATAATTTCCTTTCAGGATTTTGAAGGTGTTGCTTCATTGTTTTCTAATTTCCAGTGTTGTTAAGAAGTCTGACATTCTGATTCCTGGTCCTTTGTGTGGCCTATTCATTTTTAATACGGTAACTTGTAGGATTAGCTTTTTGTCCCTAGGGTTTTGAAATTTCTGGATGATATGCCTTAGTCTGAGTCTCTTTTTGTCTATTGTCCTAGGCATTCAGTAAGACCTTTGAACCTGGAAACTCATGTCCTTTAGTTCTAAAAATTTCTCTGAATTAATTTGTTGATAACGTTTTCTTCTTGGGTGTTCTCTGTCTAAAACCTCCTTTTATTTGGAATTGGATTTTTTGAAATGATTGTCATATTTTCTTATTCTTTCCTCTTTTCCTTTCCCTCATCTTATTCTGCTTTTTAGAAAACAGCTTTATTGGGCCAGGTGTGGTGGCTCACGCCTGTAATCCCAGCACTTTGGGAGTCCTAGGTGGGTGGATCACAAGGTCAAGAGATCAAGACCATCTTGGCCAACACGGTGATACCCCGTCTCTACTAAAAATACAAAAATTAGCCAGATGTGGTGGTGCATGTCTGTAGTACCAGCTACTCAGGAGGCTGAGGCAGGAGAATTGCCTGAACCAAGGAGGCGGAGGTTGCGGTGAGCCAAGATCACGCCATTGCACTCCAGCCTGGGTAACAAGAGCGAAACTCCGTCTCAAAAAAAAGAAAAAAAAAAAAACAAAAAACTCGCTGGGCATGGTGGCAGACCCCTGTAATCCCAGTTACTTGAGAGGCTGAGGCAGGAGAATAGCTTGAACTTGGGAGGCAGAGGTTGTAGTGAGCTGAGATTGCACCACTGAACTCCAGCCTGAGCAACAAGAGTGAAACTGTCTCTCAAAAAAAAAAAATAAATAAATAAAAATTAGGAATTCCCTTTAAATAGTCATTGTTAGGCTAGGTGTGGTGGCTCACCTCTGTAATCCCAGCACGTTGGGAGGCTTAGGCAGGAGGATCACTTGAACTCGAGTTCAAGACCAGACTGGGCAACATAGGTAAGACCTCCTCTCTACTAAAAATAAAACATATTAGCTGGGTGCAGTGGTGCTTGCTTGTAGTGCCAGCTACTTGGGAGGCTGAGGTGGGAGGATTACTTGAGCCTGGGAGGTTGAGGCTATTATAAGCTATGATTTCACCACTGCACCCCAGCCTGGGTGACAGAGCAAGACATTTCAAAAAAAAGTCATTGTGTTTTTATAGCCATTTTTCATATCTGGTAAGCTGCCTTTTTTTTCATGATTAGTAATCATTTATTCTACTCATAAGGTTTCTGTAAATTAAATTTCATTTTCCCATAGGATGGAGTGCTCATTACTGTGTGGCACTGGTTTGTGATATTTTGATGCTTAAATGTTAACACTAGATTTTTTTCTTTTTTTTTTTTTTTTTTGAGACGGAGTTTCACTCTTGTTACCCAGGCCGGAGTGCAATGGCGCGATCTCGGCTCACCGCAGCCTCCGCCTCCTAGGTTCAGGCAATTCTCCTGCCTCAGCCTCCTGAGTAGCTGGGATTACAGGCACGCGCCACCATGCCCAGCTAATTTTTTGTATTTTTAGTAGAGACGGGGTTTCACCATGTTGACCAGGATGGTCTCGATCTCTTGACCTCATGATCCACCCGCCTCGGCCTCCCAAAGTGCTGGGATTACAGGCTTGAGCCACCGCGCCCGGCCTAGATTTTTTTCTATATGAAATAAGTATCATCTATTTTAATAGGTTAATCCCTTTGTTTTCTGAGGAATGTGAGGAAGCTTACTCTTTCCAACCTGTGAAGGCAGTAACTAAGACTTTGAGAGGGGATCCATGAAAAAAAGCAAAGGTCCTCATTCATAAGCTCTAGAATTACTTCATATCTCAATGACAATTAATGGCCCAATTCAGCAAGCCATTAATTTGACTTGATATTTGAAAATAGGGCTGGAAAAATAGTTTCTACCAAAAATAACTTCAGAATGCTTTTTATTCATATACTAGTATATCTAATTTAAACCAGTGACATTCTGGTATATTTTATATAGTACACCTGAACAGGAACAGCTGATGGTGGTGTGGCTAAGTTGGATGATAAAAGAAGAAGCGTATTTTGAGAGGTAAGATAATTTCATTTAGTTAGTTGAGAAAGCTTTTCCTCTTTTGTCTTTGGAAAATTCATATTTCCTATTTTGTTTTGACAGTACTTCAGGTGTCTCTGCTTCTTTTGGGGAGATGTTATTATTGGTGGCTATGTACTTTCACAGCAACCAGCTTAGTGCTATCATTGACTTGGTCTGTTCCACTTTGGGGATGAAGGTAATTTTCTTTTAAGTTCTTTCTAAAAAGAAGGTGTTTCTAAGTTGGACATTTTATTGTACTGTATTGTTTTCACTTAAGTAATTTTAGTTGTTTAATAGAAGTTTCATCAGGAACACTTAGAAAAAAATGCATTTTGAAACATTTATTTACTAAAATAATAGATACTCATGCAAAAACCTTGGAAAGCACAGAAAAGGGAAAGATATAATTCCATGATTCAGAGATACCTAGTATACTACTATTAATATTCTGATGTCTGTTGTTTATTTAAAGTGACGTACATATGTGGTGATGTAAAAAACTAATATATGATGATCATTTACTCATATCAATAAATATTCTCTAATAACATATAATTTTTAATGGCTGCATAGTATTATAGTCCATTGTTTGATCTTCTTACTAGGTCCCTTATTTCCCGTGTAGATTTTTTAGTTTCTGTATAATGCTTAGACGAATATCCTTGCTTATGTAAATACACACATAGGCACTCACACATGTATCTCTTCATACACCTGTTGGATCATTTTCTTAGGATAAATTTCTAGAAGGTGATTGCTAAGGAAAAGGGTATAACTATGTTAAGGTCTTTCATGAGTACTGCCAGATTATCTTTTAGAAAGATTTTATCAGTTTAACTGTTACCATTAGTGAGTGAGAACTCCTGTTTTCCTAAACTCTCAACATGATCGAGCATTACTATTTTTTTTTAATCTTTGTAAATTTGGTTGATGAACAGTGGTCTCACTTATTTTGCATTTCTTTGATTACTAGCGAAACTTGAGCATTTAAAATCTATGTGTTTTGATTGGTTTATTTCTTTTGTGAAAATCTTATCAGTATCCTAATTTTTCTGCAGGGATTTTGATTTTCTTTTTTTCTTTTACTGATTCAAAAGGAAAGATATACCATTATGCCTTTTACATCTTACTTCATGTATTTCAAGACATATATTTCACTCAATATTGAAACTGGGGCTAAGCCCTTTTCGGCCTTAGCCTACCTGCACCCAGGTGAATAAACAGCCATGTTGCTCACACACACACACACACACACACACACACACACACACACGAAACTGGGTTTCATTTTCAGTTGACACGTAATGTGAAACTGGTAGTGTTCCAACTCCTACTTTTTTTTTCTTGAAAAGCTACTATAATATTAAGTCAGTGATATATATCATAGTATCTTTAAAAGTGGAGAGTTCAATATGTTATAATTGACTTTCTTCAGTCTTTTTTGCCATTTAACTTTGCCATGTGGAAATTATTATTATTTTTATATAGTATATTAAGTATTCTTTTTGTGGTTTGTATTTTGCTCTTATGCTTAGAAATGTTTTCCTTTCTTGGGTTTATGTAAATGATCACTTACATTTTCTTCCAGTTTTTTTGGTGGTTTCATGTTTTACATTTAAACATTTAATCTACTTGAGTTCTTTTGGTGTGTGGTGTGATATGTGCAATAAGTGTGTGTGTTTATCTGTGTATACATATATACATATATTTGTGGGTGTATATATGTGTATATACAGATGCACACACACACATATATATTTCTCTAGGCCTCCCAGAAGGGTAGCCATCCCAGCTTCATGTAGTATATAATCTGTTTCCTCCAGCTGACTGAAAATGCCAATAATAGTATTTATTAAGTGCTTTTTATATTGGTTCTAAGTATTAACATTTTAATGTTGGATTGAGACAGCACTTCTAAAACAGAGTAGAATACTTGAACATTTGAACATTAATGTATATCACAGCCATTTTAGATAAGTTCCCTAGAATAAATTGTGTTTCATATATTATATTTTCACATACTGTTGGAATTCTTTTGGTAATTTTAGATTGTAATTAAGCCAAGCTCCTTGAGCAGGATGAAGACAATCTTCACACAGGAAATTTTTACTGAGCAGGTAATTCTTCTTATTCTTGGGTATTTATTTAGCTTTCTTTTACAATATTTTTTGGGAGAAACCTTGTGTGTCTTACCTTAAGAAAATAATGTGGGCTGTTTTCTTTTTAATCACTCATGATGATTTATTTCATCATTGAAACTTTCTTAAAGAATAATCCATTTAAAAGACACTTTTACAACTACTCATAACATACCAAAGCATCTTTTAAATTTATATATTTTTGGAGACTTTAAGTAGATACTTACTAGTATACTCTTAGATGTCAATGGTAGGTCATCTCAAGGGGCAATCATTTTAATGTGTCTGGAGAAAAAATAAAATGAAGACCTATTTAAACCTTTAGGCTGTAAGATTCATTTCTAACTAGATTACAGGCTAGAGTCTGAATTTCTTATCCTTATACTTAACATGTTCTTCTTTAGCCTTAGCACTTTTGTCCATGGATAAGCCTAAGGATTTTTCTCTTTTCTTTTTTTTGTCTCACCCTGTCACCCAGGCTGGAGTATAGTGGCATGATCATAGCTCACTGCAACCTGGAGCTCCTGGGCTCAAGTGATCCTCCTGCCTTAGCCTCCCAAGTAGCTAGGACTACAAGTGTGCACCACCACATCCAGCTGATTTATTTATTTATTTACTTATTTATTTAGTAGAGATGGGGTTTAGCTATGTTGCCCAGGCTGGTGTTGAACTCCTGATCTCAAGTGATCCTCCTACTTCAGCCTCCCAAAGTGTTGGGATTACAGGCATGAGCCATTGTACTTGGCCAGGATGTTTTATTTTTCAGTGAAGGATTCTATTCTAAAATTTAAAATTAGTTCCCAGATTCACTTGTGAATTTAAATCTTAAAATACAAGAAATATGTATGTCTTAAAAAATGAACTATTTGAGTGAGTACTCATGGATCCATAATTTTGCTTTTTTATGGCTACTAATATCTTTATTCCTATATTGTACTCTCCCTCCCACCCTCAACATGTATATGCACATATACTCCTGAATTACAAATAGCCACATAGCACGTGGGAAAATCATGTTATTTTTTGCCTTTAAATTTGAACTAATTGGAAGGCAACTTTGAAGAAGGTCTTTAAAAAACAATTAGAGGCTATGTATGACATATTGAAAATAAATATTTCTGTTTATATTTATGTGGTGCTTTATAACTCATATGATGTTTTTCCAAAAAGAATATTTTCCTCTCATAACAATGCTTTGAGGCAGGTGTGGCAGTGTCCTGTTTTGTAGATGTGAAAAAGATTCAGATGATAAAGTGACTTCCTCAAATCATTGAGCCCAGATTGTATGCTTCAAAATTTTATTTAATTTTTTTAACCTTATCACACCACTGTGTATGTATCTATGTTTAAAAATAAAAAATTGGGGAATTATGTAAATCCCTAACTGTACATTTCCTCAGCATTCAAAGACAGTTAAAAACATGTAATAATTGATTTTCATGATTCATTTCTAGTGACCACACTTGTATTAGGTGTTGACAGTCTACTTAACTAATTCTCTCTTTTTCAAAATAATTTTATATTTAGTTCTATTATATTACTAATACTATTTTTCCCTTTTAGGTTGTCACTGCTCATGCAGTTCGGGTCCCTGTCACCAGCAACCTGAGTGCCAACATTACTGGATTTTTGCCTATTCATTGTATTTACCAGCTTCTCAGGAGCCGTTCCTTTACCAAGCACAAAGTGTCAATAAAAGTATGCCCCTACAAATAAGTAAAATAAAAGCATACCCCTACATTTATATTTCTTTTTTATTTTTTATTTATTTTTTTTTTTTGAGAGGGAGTCTTACTTAGTTACCCTGGCTAGAGTGCAGTGGCCGAGTCTTGGCTCACTGTCACCTCCATCTCCTGGGTTAAAGTGATTCTCCTGCCTCAGCCTCAGCCTCCCAGGTAGCTGGGACTACATGTGTGCGCCACCATGCCCGCTAATTTTTGCATTTTTAGTAGAGATGGGGTTTCAGCATGTTGGCAGGCTGGTCTCAAACTCCTGACCTCAAGTGATACTGTGATCCCTCCCAAAGTGCTGGGATGACAGGCACGAACCACTGTGCCTGGCCTATATTTGTATTTCAAAGAACAACCTAAATTAATGCGTCCTCCCCTGTTAGTTGTATTTCAGTTTGTAGGCCTTTATTGTGGGTTCTGTGTAGGAAATGTGTGGTATTAAGCTAAGTTACTTGTCATTTATATAAGTATCGTAATTAGGGGTAGTAATTATAATTATGTAATTATAATAATACAGTAATTTCAGATTTTTAAAACAGTATAACATATTCAAAATGTGTAATGCTCCATTTAAATTCTCAATAATGGCACATGGCTATTTCATTAATACTTAGAAACTGCCATTTTCTAATTTTTATTTTTTTTAGACAGGGTCTCATTTTGTCGCCCAGGCTAGGGTGCAGTGGCATGATAATAGCTTGCTGTAACCTCAAACTCCTGGGCTCAAGCAATCCTCCTGCCACACCCTCCTAAGTAGCTGGGACTACAGGTATGAGCCACCACACCTGGCTTTTCTTTTTTTTTGAGATGAAGTGTCATTCTGTTGCCCAGGCTGGAGTGCAGTGATGTGTTTCAGCTCACTGCAACCTCTGCCTCCCAAGTAGCTGGGATTACAGGCTCCTGCCACTGTGCCTGGCTAATTTTTTTTTTTTTTTTTTTTTGTATTTTTAGTAGAGACAGGGTTTTACCATGTTCGCCAAGCTGGTCTCAAATTTCTGACCTCAGGTGATCCACCCACCTCTGCCTTCTAAAGTGCTGGGATTACAGGTGTAAGCCAACATGCCTGGCCTCATACCTGGCTTTAAAAGGTGTTTTACGTAGAGACAGGGTCTCCCTATGTTGCCCAGGCTGGTCTGGTCTTGAACTCCTGGTCTCAAGCAATTCTCCTGCCTCGGCCTCTCGAAGTGTTGGGATTACAGGTGTGAGCCACTGCAATGGGCCTGGTTTTGCTTTACAAATCAGGGAAGTTGCTGGTCAGCCGTGACTAGTATTTGTCGATTTATCACAAGGACACCTCACACCTAACTTAATTTTGATTTGTCTTAGTTGGCTATATCTACCAGATAAAAGGTCCTCCAAAGAGAAGATTGAAACCCAGGAAGTGAAGTAGACTGAACCTTTTTCAGAGGCTCCTTTATTTATAAAGAAGAGTGAATAATATATGCATTATATATCACTTTTGATTGTCCCTTGTTTTTTCTGATTTCGTGAAATTATTTTCCAGCTAGATTGCATCTTCTGCTGGTTTATATTTTTAGCAAGTAAAATAGTTAAGAAGTCAAATGCACACCCAACCTTTTACATGTCCTCCATTCAACAATAGTTAAGTGATAGTCTCCTGTAAGTGCCTGTCAGAGACGCTTTCTTAGTCTCTCTGAGGGTTTGCTGTGAAGGACCTATCTCTCTATCCAAATTCCTGGCTAATGTGAGCTCTCCCGTGTTGACATATATGGTGCTTTAAATACAGATATGGTAGGGACTTAAAATTTTTTTCCCACTACTTAAAAACTAATAGATTAAACCCAAAGCAAGTTTCCAGTGGGAGGTACACCTAAGATGATACAGATATAAAAGTAATTCATATTTTAAAATCAAAGGCAATTATGATACTAGATAATAATTTGGAACTGCCAAAAGTTAATAGTTTTATTGATTCATAGTTCATGTAAAACTGTATGTTCTTCTATAATTTTGCTTGCTTTTTCTTTTTGCCACAATTAATTCAGTGTCTATAACATTCTTTCTTAGGATTGGATTTATAGACAGCTGTGTGAAACCTCTACTCCACTTCATCCTCAGTTACTTCCTTTGATTGATGTGTACATAAATTCCATACTTACTCCTGCATCGAAATCTAATCCGCAAGCCACAAATCAGCCAGTCACAGAACAGGAGATACTCAATATTTTCCAAGGAGTCATTGGGGTAAAATAGTGGTTCTTTTATATCTATTAACTTACTTTTCTTTTAATTCTTCGGACTTATCCCATATTATTTTCCTATCAGAGGACTTCTAGGTAGTTCTGAATTTAAAATAAGATTAAATTTCCTTAGATCACCTGTAAAAATTAAAAGAATGGTATTAGTTCCAAGTAGTTTGTTAAATAGGCACTGTGTAAGAATTTTGTTGTTGTTGTTGTTGTTGAGATGGAGTTTCAGTCTTGTTGCCTAGGCTGGAGTGCAATGGCCCGATCTTGGGTCACTGCAACCTCCAGTTCCTGGGTTCAAGCAATTCTCCCTCCTCAGCCTCCTGAGTAGCTGAGATTACAGATGCTTGCCATAACACCTGCCTAATGTTTTGTATTTTTAGTAGAGACAGGGTTTCACCATGTTGGCCAGGCTGGTCTCAAACTCCTGACCTCAGGTGACCCACCCACCTTGGTCTCCCAAAGTGCCGGGATTACAGGCATGAGCCACTGCGCCTGGCTTCAGCTTCCCAAGTAGTTGGGACTATAGGTGTGCATCACTACACCTGGGTAATTTTTGTATTTTTAGTAAAGATAAGATTTTACCATATTGCCCAGGCTGGTTTCAAACTCCTGACCTCAAGTGATCTGCCCGCCTTGGCCTGCCTGGCCAAGAATTTTTTTTAAGTTTCATTTTAAGCCTAAAGGGTGCCCTGGAGATTGTGTGTTTGATCAAGTACTGTGTGGGATTTCAATACATTCAATATAGCTTTGTTTAGTTAGCATCCTGGGAATCTAAGTTACACCTAGATTCATTTACGGAAAATTTTTTTTTTTTGAGACAGAGTGTCTGTTGCTTAGAGTGTAGTGGCACGATCTCAGCTCACTGCAAACTCCCCCTCCTAGTTTCAATTGATTCTCATGCCTCAGCCTCATGAGTAGCTGGGATTAAAGGTACGCACCACCATGCCTGGCTAATTTTTGTATTTTTAGTAGAGACAGGATTTTATCACTTTGGCCAGGCTGGTCTCAAACTCCTGACCTCGGGTGATCCTCCTGCCTTGGCCTCCCAAAGTGCTGGGATTATAGGCATGAGCTACTGCTCCTGGCTTATTTAGGGAGAATTTGATGAAAGTATTTTTTCCCCAGTTTGTTAGAAGGGAAAACAGTTGCATTTTCCACAAATATAGTTAAGTATAAAATATTTAGGAATTCTTTTCTTCATGGTAATTTCGTATAATACTTGGGATTCTTGTCTTTCAGAAGCAGCCTGATGGGTTTGCTATTGAATAGTAGCTGAAGTCTTTTCTTTGTCTTATCTTAAAGACCACTTAGGCGTGTTGCTTTTCATCTCTCATGCCATCTCAGATTTCATGTTGTTTCTTTGAGTTTAATACAAACACAGCAACATTTCTCCTGTTTTACCTGAGTTAGGAGCAGCATTGCCGAATAGTCTATTTTGATTCTTTTACTATCAAGAAAAGAAAAAGCACTCATGAAATTCAACAGTGTTTCAAAGTATTTATAATATTACCTCCAGGGTGACAACATTCGCCTTAATCAGCGTTTCAGTATCACAGCTCAGCTTTTGGTGCTCTACTATATACTGTCTTATGAGGAAGCTCTTCTAGCAAACACAAAGACTTTAGGTAAGTTATGCATAGAGGAGTGGTTCTAGTGGTAGTATTTTATTAGCTTGTATTTTGTTGCTTTCCAAACTGCTTTTTGATAAAAGAAGGGCAATATTCTAACAAACTCTAGTATTGTTTTATAATCTTTGCAATGTGGGCATTGTGTACTTGATACATAAATCAGGCATGTTTGGGTACATAACCACAATTTATGTCTCAATCCTCCTTATAGTAGTCTAAATTAATAGATAACAGAATTGCCTGTATTTTAACAGTTGTATAGGTTTTGTTTACTAAATATAAATCTAAAAGATAAACCTGATAGAGCTGTAACTGAATTTTTTTCTTGATTTCAGTCTTTGTCTGGTCTTCTTCCATTAATGTGAAGAGTAACAACCTAATAAAAAACAATAGAAAAGGCTGGGCATTGTGGCTCACGCTTGTAACCCTAGCACTTTGGGAGGCTGAAGTGGGCAGATCACCTGAGGTCAGGAGTTCGAGACCAGCCTGGTCAACATGGCGAAACCCCATCTCTACTAAAAATACAAAAATTAGCTAGGCATGGTGGCTCATGCCTGTAATCCCAGCTACTTAGGAGGCTGAGGCAGGAGAATCGCTTGAACTCAGGAGATGGAAGTTGCAGTGAGATCGTGCCATTGCACTCCAGCCTGGGGGACAGGGTCAGACTCCATCTCAAACAAACAAACATAGAAAAGTTTTGTTTTGCTGTTAACATTGGGCTAAGCATGGGCTAAGCATGGTAGGTTATCCCTGTAATCTCAGTACTTTGGAAGGCTGAGTTGGGATGGTCACTTATGCTCAGAGTTTGAGACCAGCCTGGGAAACAGCAAGATGCCATTCCTCCCTACTACACCACACACACACACACACACACACACACACACACACACACACGACAACAACAAAAAGTGTTATTTAAAAACTGGCCATTTGAAATTCTTTTTTTTTTTTTGAGACGGAGTTTCGCTCTTGTTACCTGGGCTGGAGTGCAATGGCACGATCTCGGCTCACCGCAACCTCCGCCTCCTGGGTTCAAGCAATTCTTCTGTCTCAGCCTCCCGAGTAGCTGGGACTGCAGGCACGCACCATCATGCCCAGCTAATTTTTGTATTTTTAGTAGAGACGAGGTTTCACCTTGTTGACCAGGGTGGTCTCGATCTCTTGACCTCGTGATCCACCCGCCTTGGCCTCCCAAAGTGTTGGGATTATAGGCGTGAGCCACCCCGCCCGGCTGAAATTCTTTTAAGAGATTTTATTTTGCCACAGCTGGGTGATTTTGCTCTTTTGAAAAGCGATAAAGTCAGTTTTCAATGTTTGGCAGATCAGTTTTTTTTTGTGTGTGAAGTATTATATTTTAACTATACCGTAAATTTTATAACTGCTTTCTTTCTTGATTTTAATTGTCGAGATTTTACAGATGATATCCCATAACTGCTATTATAGTCTTTGCTGTATTAAGGAAAAGATGAGCTAATAATAAGCATTAGGTAATAGTCTCCCACATTTATTCACATATAGACAATGTTTTCTGTTAAAGAATATGATACAGGCTGGGTGTGGCTCGCGCCTGTAATCCCAGCACTTTGGTTGGCTGAGGTGGGTGGATCAGCTAAGGTCAAGAGTTCAAGACCAGCCTGACCAACATGGAAAAACCCCATTTCTACTAAAAAATACAAAATTAGCTGGGCATGGTAGCACATGCCTGTAATCCCAGCTACTCGGGAGGCTGAGGCAGGACAGTTGCTTGAACCCGGGAGGAGGAGGTTACGGTGAGCTGAGATTGCACCATTGCACTCCAGCCTGGGCAAAAAGAGCGAAACTCTGCCTCAAAAAAAAAAAAGATGATACTTTTGATGTAATGAGCAGGTGGTATAAGAATGAGTTACAAGGAGATATTCTGGGGGAGAGTTCAGACTGTTAATACTGTAGCAGGGGACCAAGATATAATTTAGTTGTTATTTTAATAAATTAAATTTGAGAGAGAGGAGCCAGTGTTGATTTAGAGGTCTTTGGCCTGAAGAGAAAGGATAGAATAGTTATCAGTTGAAATAAGAGAGCCTGGAGGAGTAACAGATTTGTTGGGGATCAGAGGCTGAGTTTTAGACATGTTGGGATGTCTGTTAGATTTTCAAGTGGTGATGTTAACCAGGCAATTATATATACTGGTCTGAAATTTAGGGACATACCTAGACTGAAGCTCTGAAACTCGTTAACATATATATGACAATTAAAATTATGACCTTAAGATCACTAAGGGAGCGAATGTTAGAGGAAAATCAGGAGGATGTGGTGTCCTGGATGCCAAGAGAAGAATATTTCAAAGAGGAAGTGGTGGTCACCTATGTCAGATGGTCTTGATAGAGCAGGTAATAGTAGAACTGAGGCTCAACTGATGACTGTGTAACTTGCTAGGGTCGTTTGACCCTTGTAGTTTTACTGGTAGAGTGGTAGGATGAAACCCTGATTGTAGGCTGGACACGGTGGCTCACGCCTGTAATCCCAGCACTTTGGGAGGCCAAGGCGGGTGGATTACTTCAGATCAAGAGTTCAAGATCAGCCTGGGCAACACAGTGAAACCCTGTCTCTACTAAAAAATACAAAATATTAGCTGGATGTGGCAGCATGCGCCTGTAGTCCCAGCTATTCAGGAGGCTGACACAGGAGAATGGCTTGAACCTGGAGGCGAAAGTTGCAGTGAGCCAAGATTGTGCCATTGCACTTTAGCCTGGGCGACATAGTGAGATTCTGTCTCTAAAACAAACAAACAAACAAAACCAAAAAAGCCTGATTGTAGTGAATTTAAAAGAGAATTAGAAGAGATATACCTGGAGATAATGAGTAGAGACAGCTCTTTTGAGGAGGTAGACAGAGAAGGACAGAAATAATAAAGTAATTGGGCTGGGCATGGTGGCTCACCCCTCTAATCCCAGCACTTTGGGAAGCTGAGGTAAGCAGATCGCTTGATGTCAGGAGTCTGAGACCAGCCCGGTCAATATGATGAAACCTGGTCTCTACTAAAAAATATGTATGTATATAAAAATTAGCCGCATGCATAGTGGCACATGCCTGTAATCCCAGTTACTCGGGAGGCTGAGGCAGGAAGATCACTTGAACCCGGGAGGCAGAGGTTACAGTGAGCTGAGATCGTGCCATTGTACTCCAGCCTGGGCAACAGAATGAGGCTGGTTTTTTTTTTTTTTTTTTTAAAAAAAGAAATGATATGGTAATTAGACAGGAAAGTGAGGTTAGGAGATGGCTTTTTTTTTTTTTTTTTTTAAAGATGAAAGAGCTAAGAGAATGTTTATATGCTGTTGGGAATAATCTAGAAGAGAGGGAAGGCTTGGTGATGCAGGGGAGGGACAGTCCCTGGAGTGATGTCCTTGATAGGTGGAAGTGGATGGGATGTAGAAGACAGTTGGAGGGACTGGCCTTTCCTTAGGGAAGCTTTCCTCCTGGTTTAGGACATTTTTTTCTAGTCTAGTTTCTCATCTCAAAGGGGAATAAACAGCTGCATGGTGTGTCATGGCCTGAGTGAGTTTTAATCTTCTACAGCCAAAAGTATAATTATTCTGCCTCAGATTTATTCCTAGCAGCCAGGTGTGGTGGCTCACACCTATAATCCCAGCACTTTGGGATGCTGAGGCAGGTGGATCACTTGAGGTCAGGAGTTTGAGACCAGCCTGGCCAACATGGTGAAACCCTGTCTCTACAAAACATACAAAAATTCACTGGGTGTGGTGGCGCATGCCTGTAGTCCCAGCTACTTGGGAGGTTGAAGTGGAAGAATTGCTTGAACCTGGGAGGTGGAGGTTGCGGTGAGCTGAGATTGCGCCACTGTACTCTACCCTGGGTGGCAAAGCAAAACTCCATCTCCAAAAAAAAACATTATTCCTGGCTATGAAATTGTGTTGTAGTTTCAATACCTTGCTAACTATTTCATGGTTTTATAATAAACATTATTAGGAGCTGCTAAGTAGCTACAGAAGCTCAAATAGGGAATTCTGAAATTTCAGATAAAGCCAAGTGTTAGTATAAGAATTAGAATGTCATAGCCATTAAAAATAGTGTATGTATATATATTTTTGATTTGTTTAAAAATATTTATAATAAATGTGTATATATTAGTTCTAGTTAAATATTAAGTATTGATCGAAAAGAATAATGTAAATCTCTATATACCTAGTTAAAATATGAACGTTACCATTAAATTTCAAGTTTTTATTTTTTATTTTTTTGTTTTTTGAGATGGAATCTTGCTCTGTCACCTATGCTGGAGTGCAGTGGTGTGATCTTGGCTCATGGCAACCTTTGCCTCTGAGGTTCAAGCGGTTTTCCTGCCTTAGCCTCCTGAGTAGCTGGGACTCCAGGCGCATACCACCATGCCCAGCTAATTTTTTGTATTTTTAGTAGAGAAGGGATTTCACTGTGTTAGTCAGGATGGTCTCGATCTCTTGACCTTGTGATCTGCCCGCCTCAGCCTCCCAAAGTGAGATTACAGGTGTGAGCCACTACACCCGGCTCATTTCAAGTTTTTATAATAAAAAACCTTGTTTCCTTTTTATTACATCTGAAAACATTATTACTAGGTAAAACTGTTTATTTTTAGATTTTTTGAAGTTTAAGACAGTAGTAATTAATACTGTACATGAAAGGAACTATTTCTGTTTCTGTAACCAGTAGAATCCTAAACATGATTATTCTCACTCTTTTAGTAGCTAAAAGTGTTACTTATTTAACTCACCCTTAAGTTTCACTTCATTTATACATTTTTTATTTTTCTTCTGTCCTTCTTTTAAGTGTGAAATTTCCTTCTTGGTCACCAGCAGAACAAGACACATTCTATGGTACTTGGGAAACTGTTATGTTCACTGGCTCTAAATTCTGAACTTGAATTTTTTCTTTGCTCTTGATAGTTAATTATTTTCTTCTGAGAAGAAAGTTATTCCATCTGCCTCTTTGAAAATGCAGGAGCTTTTAAGCAAATATTGACAGATGTTACTTCTTTACAGCTTAAAGTTCCTGAGCTGTAAAATACAGAGTTAAATCAAGTTTTGACAAAAAAGGGTTCTAATGGTTACATAACTGTATTGTAGAGTAACAGTTTAATAATTTAAGCTTATTTCATTGCTTACCTAGTTGTTTACATATCTTACTTTATGTAAAATAGCTGGTTTTAAAAATAAAAATGTTTATTAAAAAATATATCTACTGGGTTAGGCACAGTGGCCCATGCCTGTGATCTCTGCACTTTGGGAGGCCCAGGCAGGAGGATAGCTTGAGCCCAGGAGTTGAAGATCAGCCTGGGCAACATGGTGAAACCCTGTCTCTTCAAAAAATACAAAAATTGGCTGGATGTGATGGCATGTGTCTGTGGTCCCAGCTACTTGGGAGGATGAGAGGGGAAGATTGCCTGAGCATAGGAGGTTGAGGCTGCAGTGAGCTGTGATTGTGCCATTGCAGTCCAGCCTAGGTGACAGTGAGACCCTGTCTCAAAAAAGAGAAATGTGTTTGCTGGAGAAAATGGAGGAAATGAGAAAAGAACTAAGCATACACCATCCGTAATTCTACTGCCCAGAGG
This sequence comes from Sapajus apella, assembly GCF_009761245.1. NCBI lineage: Eukaryota > Metazoa > Chordata > Mammalia > Primates > Cebidae > Sapajus > Sapajus apella. The sequence continues at coordinate 28,788,861 of NW_022436952.1, forward strand.
TAATCACCATTAGAAGTTCAGTAGAAAACCTTTCAGTCATTGCATATGTGATAGCTTTTGCAAAGCTGAAATTACTGTATCTATCTATCTATCTATCTATCTACACACACACACACTCTCACATATATACACACACACCCCCATACATATATATGTATGTATATATGTATTTGTTTTCCAGTGGGGTCAGAAATAATGTATATTTTTATTTAATAATACATTTAAACATTTGCCTGTTATGGTAATTAAAAAATATCTTAACTAGCTACATAATATTTTCTCATAATTATGTACCATTAATTTTTTTTTTTTTTGAGACATTGTCTCACTCTGCCACCGAGGCTGGTGTGCAGTGGCACAATCTCAGCTCACTGCAGCCTATGCCTCCTGGGTTCAAGCGATTCTCACACCTCAGCCTCCTGAGTAGCTGGGATTACAGGTGTGCGCCACCACGCTTGGTGAATTTTTGTATTTTTAGTAGAGATGGGGTTTTGTTGTGTTGGCCAGGCTGGTGTCGAACTCCTGACCTCAAGGGATCCACCCTCCTCTGCCTCCCAAAGTGCTGGGATTACAGGCGTGAGCCACTGCACCCAGCCACATTACTTGTAACAAATTCCTTATTGTTGGACATTTACATTATTCCCAAATTTTGTCATTATAAACAGTTGAAGAATGAATATTCTTAGAGCTAGCCCTGTACACAGTCACAATATTTCTTTCTTTAGGACAGATTCCTAGGTGTGGAACTGCTAAGTTAAAGACTGAAAAATTATATGATTTAAAAAATTATTTTTATTTTTTTTAGAGACAGGGTCTCACTCTGTCACCCTGCAGCCTAAAACTTATTGGCTCAAGTGATCCTCCTGCCAGCCTCCTGAGTAGCTGGGACTATGGTTACATGCTACCGCACCTGGTTGATTTATTTTTATTTTTATTTTCCATAGAGACAGGGTTATGTTGCCCAGAAACTGTAAGCTTTTTTTTTTTTTTTTTTTTTTGAGACAAAGTCTTGCTCTTTTGTCAGGCTGAGGTGCAGTGGGGCTTGATCTTGGCTCACTGCAACCTCCATCTCCCAGGTTCAAGCAATTCTCCTGCCTCAGCCTCCTGAGTAGCTGGGATTACAGGCATGTGCCACCATGCCTGGCTAATTTTTGTATTTTTAGTAGAGATGGGGTTTCCCCATGTTGGTCAGGCTGGTCTCGAACTCCTGACCTCGTGATCTGCCCATCTCAGCTTCCCAAAGTGCTGGGATTGTAGGTTTAATTTTATTTTTTCATAATTGGTTATTAACATTATGTACCTGTCATTTTCCTATGACTTTAGAGGACTGCTTTTATGTATGTCAAAGTGTTATTACAAACCTATATCTGTTTCTGGACTTTCTTTTTTCTTTTTTTTTCTTTTGAGACAGAGTGTAGCCCAGGCTGGAGTGCAGTGGCGTGATCTCAGCTGCAACCTCTGTGTCCAGGTTCAAGTGATTCTCCTGCCTCCACCTCAGGCATGTGCCACCATACCTGGCTAATTTTTGTATTTTTAGTAGAGACCAGGTTTCACCATGTTGGCAGGGTGGTCTCGAACTCCTGATCTCAGGTGATCCACCCGCCTCAGACTCCCAAAGTGCTGGGACTATAGGTGTGAGCCACTGCACCTGGCCCAGATTTTCTTTTTTATGTTTGACATTTTCTGTGCCTTTGACCTTATCAGTTCTTGTTTGGAATTTCTGTCTATTCTTATATATTTAATCTTTTCTGAGAACTTTATAATAATTTTGTTAAATTTCACAAATGAAAATTATATTGGGATTTTGAGAAGAACTATGTTAAATTTACAGATTATTTTAGAGAGAATTTACATCTTTGAGTATTAAGTCTTCCTATCTAGAAACATGAAATAATTTTGCTGCTTTTTAATTGGACACATATAGTTTGCTCTTTTTTGTTCATTCTTGAGACAGTCTTTCACTGTTGCCCAGGCTGGAATTCGATCTCAGCTCACTGCAACCTCCACCTCCCAAGTTCAAGTGATTCTCCTGCCTCAGACTCCTGAGTATCTGGAATTACAGGTGCCTGCCACCACGCTGGCTAAATTTTGTGTTTTCAGTAGAGATAGGATTTCACCATGTTGGTGAGGCTGGTCTAGAACTCCTGACCTCAAGTCCTCTGTGTCCCTCCCTCACCCCTGTCTGCCTCCCCGACCTCCCAAAGTGCTGGGATTACAGGCATGAGCACCATGCCCTGCTTTAGTTTAGTCTTATAGTTAACTCATATAAACCCTCATAACAGTTCTGTAAGATAGGTGGTGTTTACGTTTATTTGACAAGGGAGAACACTGAGGCACAAGGAAGTTAAGTAACTTCCCAAAGTTAGTATTAAGTATTATAGTAAGTGTTAGAACCAGGATTTGACTATTTCTGGAATCTGTAACTATTGTTTTAACTCCCTTTTGATGCTTTCTTAATTCTTAAAAGATTCGTATTAAAAACTATGCTAATTTATTGAAAAGGAGATTATATCTAAACAAGAATATAGGCTGGGTGTGGTGGCTCACACCTGTAATCCCAGCACTTTGGGAGGCTGCAGATCACCTGAGGTCAGGAGTTCAAGACCAGCTTGACCAACATGGTGAAACCCCGTCTCTACTAAATATACAAAATTTAGCCGGCAGGGAGGGGTTGATGGCGCATGCCTGTAATCCTAGCTACCCAGGAGGCTGAGGTAGGAGAATTGCTTGAACCCAGGAGGTGGAGGTTGCAGTGAGCTGACATTGTACCATTGTACTCTAGCCTGGGTAATAGGAACAAAACTCCGTCTCAAAAAAAAAAAAAAAAGTATATGATATATATGTGGTCTATATAGACAGTGATTCTTAACCTTTATTCTAACACTTATACTTTCATACTTTTTGTCCTTAAACGAAAAATGATTGAGCTTTACTGTTTGTTGTTTATAAAAGAGTGAACATTGTATATCCTTTTTCAAACTACAAACACCCTGATTGAGATTCTCATATATTCTTGTGGTATAAAGGAAAGTACCTTGAAATGAGATTCGGGTGCCAGACATACAGAATATGGTAGAGATGAGACAGAGAAAGATAGTGTTGACTGGCAAGGACATTTACTCTGTGTGATCTGAGTATTCACTAAGGTGGCCAAGTATGTATTTAAATAAGAAGACTATGGCCATTGGGTGAAGGATATATTAAATTGGAGGCAGGGAAAGTGGGCCATAGAAGATATTTAAACAAAGGGTGAGTAGGCACTGAATTAGGATAGCAGCAAAAGTACAGAAATTAAAATGGACTTAGAAGGGAAAAAAAGGGTAGACATGGCTGGTTGAAGGTAGGAGTTATGAGAGAAGGAAGTCCAATTCATATTGCCTAACTTAATTTAAAAAGAATTAGGTTGGGCATGGTGGCTCATGCCTGTAATCCCAGCAGTTTGAGAGGCTGAGGCTGGTGGATCACTTGAGGTCAGGAGTTGGAGACCAGCCTGGCCAACATGGCAAAACCCCATCTCTACTAAAAATACAAACCTTAGCCACGTGTCGTGGTGGGCGCCTGTAGTTCCAGCTACTTGGGAGGCTGAGGCACAAGAATTGCTTGAATCTAGGAGGTGGAGGTTGCAGTGAGTCAAGATTGAGCCACTGCACTCCAGCCTGTGCGACAAAGTGACTCAGGAGGAAAAAAAAGTCAGTTACCACACTATTGTATATAATATGATAAAATTGGCTGATGCCTCATGCCTGTAATCCCAGCACTTTGGGAGGCTGAGGTGGGCAGATCCCCTGAGGTCAGGAGTTCAAGACCAGCATGGCCAACATGGTGAAACACCATCTCTACTAAAAATACAAAAATTAGCCTGGTGTGGTGGTGGGAGCCTATAATCCCAGCTACTCAGGAGGCTGAGGCAAGAAAATCACTTGAACCTGGGAGGTGGAGGTTACAGTGAGCCGAGAGCACGCCACTGCACTCTAGCCTGGGTGATAGAGTGAGACTCCGTTTCAAAAAAAAGGAACTGGCTGGGCACGGTGGCTCACGCCTGTAATCCCAGCACTTTGGGAGTCCGAGGCGGGTGGATCACGAGGTTAAGAGATCGAGACCATCCTGGTCAACATGGTGAAACCCCGTCTCTACTAAAAATACAAAAAATTAGTTGGGCATGGTGGCGCGTGCCTGTAATCCCAGCTACTCAGGAGGTTGAGGCAGGAGAATTGCCTGAACCCAGGAGGTGAAGGTTGTGGTGAGCCGAGATCGCGCCATTGCACTCCAGCCTGGGTAACAAGAGCGAAACTCCGTCTCAAAAAAAAAAAAAAAAAAAAAAGGAACTGTAATTTTATCTTTTTTTTTTTTTTTTTTTTTTTTTTTTTTTTTGAGGCAGAGTCTTACTTGTTTTGCCCAGGCTGAAGTACAGTGGCATGCGGTCAGCTTACTGCAACTTCTACCTCCCAGGTTCAAGTGATTCTCCTGCCTCAGCCTCCTGAGTATCTGGGATTACAGGCTCCCACCACCACACCTGGCTAATTTTTGTATTTTTAGTAGAGATCGGGTTTCACCTTACTGGCCAGGCTGATCTCAAACTCCTGACCTCAAATGATCCGCCTGCCTCAGCCTCCCAAAGTGTTGGGATTACAGGCGTGAGCCACCACGCCCAGCCACAGTTTCTTTTTATAAGATGCATTGGAATCATGAAGCTCTAGGCCATATGTTCATGTTCACATTTGATCTTCCTGATTAGATTTGGGAAGAATCTTGACTCATTTGTTGGTTCTTTTAGTGTAGGGCAGTTTTGCACATGGCTTCTCTCACCTGTTAGGAATTTTTTCCTGACTAGTTTTCAATTTTAGGGCATTTTCCAGATCTTGCCCCAGGTATGTTCTTGTTCTTCCTGTGTAGCCACTTGTTTTCATAATTATCTTTTATATGCTATATTTGTAGGTTAAGTGCATTAAAAGTAATTTGACATTGTTTTTGTTTCCATTTGGATTGAAGGTTAAGACTTCTGTTGTTTCTGGACATTTTATTTATTTTACACTTTTTATCTTTGATAGCTGCCATGCAAAGAAAGCCAAAATCATATTCTTCTTCTTTAATGGATCAGATTCCTATTAAATTCCTTATTCGACAGGCTCAAGGGCTACAGCAGGAGTTGGGAGGTATGTTTTATTTGCATTTTGTTGCTAAAGTTTATTGTTAAAAAAACCTTACTCTTTATAATGTTGTAACGTGTAATAGGTTCTTAATGTTAAAAATTCGAACAATTCAGGAGTGAAATTCCTCTTTGCTTCCCTCAGTAAATCTATTATTTCAGTTTTTGTAAACCACCCTGCCCCCTAAAACACAACCCTAGGTGTTTTCAGTTTGGTATATATTTTCACGCTTTTTTCTCCTATAGGTTGAACTGTGTGAAATTGCAGGTATTCAACTAATTTAGAGCTACAGAAACAGCAGGTTTATGTGGTTGAACCTAGCAGATACTTATACAAGTAAAAAAAAAAAATTTAAACTCTGAAGAGTATTGTACCCTGCCTCTTTTTTGGTTTGTTTTTGCTTTTGAAACAGTGGCACACTCTGTCACCTTGGCACAAGATCTTGCAGTGGCATGATCTTGGCTCACTGTAACCTTCACCTCCTGGGTTCAAGCGATTCTCATGCCTTAAGCCTCCCAAATAGCTGGGATTACAGGCATGTGCCACCATGTCCATCTGATTTATGTATTTTTAGTAGAGACAGGTTTCACCATGTTGCCCAGGTTGGTCTTGAACTCCTGGCCTCAAGTGATCTGCCCACCTTGGCCTCCCAAAGTGTTGGTATTACAGGCATGAGCCACCACATCCAGCCTCCCCTGCCTCTTCTGAGGCTTTTTTTCTTGGAGTCTTGAACATTTTTACATATCGGTACAGGTAGATCTGCCTTACTGTTTCTGATTGTTTTGTATTCTATAGTATGGATATATTGTAATATTTTTACTATACATCATATTACATAGAAATATAGTCGTGTTTTTTGAAATTATATATATATATATATATATATATATATAAAGAAAAAAAGCCTCTTTGCTTTCCCTTTAGGGAAAGGGTCTCACTATGTTACCCAGGCTGGAGTGATCATAGCTCACTGTAGCCTCAAACTCCTGGGCTCAAGCATCCTCCTACCTTTGCCTCCCAAGTAGTTGGGACTACAGGTCTATGCCACCATGTGCAGCTAATTTTCTAGAGACTTTTCTTAATTAAATACCTCTTATAATGTTTGAGTGTGGGTGTTTTTCTTTCTGTGAAGTTGGAATTTTCTTTTTCTTTCTTTTTTTTTGAAACGGAGTTTCACTCTTGTCGCTCAGGCTGGAGTACAGTGGCATGATCTCGGCTCGCTTCAACCTCCACCTTCCAGGTTCAAGTGATTCTCCTGTCTCAGCCTCCTGCGTAGCTGGGATTACAGGTGTCTGCCACCAAACCCAGCTAATTTTTGTTTATTTATTTATTTTTTGAGATGGTGTCTCACTTTGTCTCCCAGGCTGGAGTGCAGTGGCGTGATCTCAGCTCACTGCAGCCTTCACCTCCCAGGTTCAAGTGATTCTCCTGCCTCAGCCTCCCCAGTAGCTGGGACTACAGGTTTGTGTCACCACGTTTGGCTAATTTTTGTATTTGTAGTAGAGACAGGGTTTTACCATATTGTCCAGGCTGGTGTCGAACTCCTGACCTCAAGTGATCTACCTGCCTCGGCCTCCCAAAGTGCTGGGATTACAGGCATGAGCCACTGCACCTGACCCTAATTTTTGTACTTTTAGTAGAGATGGCATTTTGCCATGTTGGCTCGGCCTGTCTCAGACTCCTGACCTTAGGTGATCCACCCTCCTTGGTCTCCCAAAGTGGTAGGATTGCAGGCGTGAGCCACCGTGCCTTTTTCTTTCTTTATTATGGTTGGTTTCAAGGAGATACATAAGCCTTCGCTGGTCATTGTTAACTGGATGTCTGCAGCATTTATTTACTTAGGTCTTTGTTTAATCTTTTTTTTTTTTTTTTTTTTAAGTAGAGATAGGGTTTCATTATTTTGGTCAGGCCAGCCTTGAACCCCTGACCTCAAGTGAAGAGCCCCTCTCAGCCTTTCAAAAGTGTTAGTATTACAAGTGTGAGCTACTGTGCCTGGCCTCTTTGTATAATCTATTTCCAAAAAATGTTATTTTTAACAACATTTGGCAATTGATTATGCTTTATTGAAAAGTATGAAATGTAGATTAGTTTACATTTTCATAAGCAGTCTTCTTTGTGCTGGTTGGGTACAGTTTTAACTGTACATATATTCCTGTATGCATTTAGAAATTCAAATGTTAAAATAATGCCATTTTTTATTGTTACAATGTCTTTTCTTTTTCTTTTTTTCTTTTTTTTTTTTTTTGAGACAGAATCTTGCTCTGTTGCCCAGGTTGGAATGCAGTAGCATGATCTTGGCTCACTGCAACCTCCGCCTCCCGGGTTCAAGCAATTCTTCTGCCTCAGCCTCCCAAGTAGCACCTGTCACCATGCCCAGCTAATTTTTGTATTTTTAGTAGAGACAGGATTTCACCATGTTAGCCAGGCTGGTCTTGAATTCCTGACCTCGTGATCCACCTGCCTCGGTCTCCCAAAGTGCTGGAATTACAGGCGTGAGCCACTGCGTGTGGCATACAATGTCTTTTCAAACACAGAAACAACAATTTTAAGTTGTTTCTATGAGAAAGGATTTGGATATTTTCTCTACTGGGATTAAGCAGTGGTATCATTTGATTTGCATAATAAGGGGATAATTAGATCTCAGGTACTTTGATTCCTACTACTACTGCGTAGTCTTACTATTATGATGATGATGATAATAGTGTGGTAGCAACAATATTTATTAGGTACTTATGTGCGAAGCACTTAGCATCGTACTTCATTGATTCATTAAGGAGATGTTTTTATGGTGTCATAATTTTTTTTTTTTTTTTTTGAGACAGTGTCTAGCCCTGTCACCCAGACTGGAGTGCAGTGGCATGATCTTGGCTCACTGCAACCTCCACGTCCCAGGTTCAAGCAATTCTTGTGCCTCAGCCTCCCAAGTAGCTGGGATTACAGGTGTACACCACCACTCTTGGCTAATTTTTGTATTTTAATAGAGACAGGGTTTCTCCATGTTGGTCAGGCTGGTCTGGAACTCCTGACGTCAAGTGATCCATCCCCCTCAGTCTCCCAAAGCGCTGGGATTACAGGCATGAGCCACTGCACCTGGCCTCTCATTATTAACATTATACATAATAGTCATGAATAGTCAAACTGTGGTATAGGTAAAATGTTATAAACAAGGCTTTGATTTGGTAACAGGAAGTTTTCTCATTTCTTTTGATCTCCTTTAACTCTTCTTGAACCAAGAAAAAATGCCCCCTGTTGTGGGTATCATCAGTACTGCTTCTCTTGGCTGACATATGTAGCTGTGTGACTTTGGGGTTGTTAATATTAATAAATGTCTTTCAGCCTGTTTCGTTCCGTACAGTAGAATGGAGGCATTGTTTAATTTGTATGAATGTTAGGGAGAGGTGAAAAAATGGACATAAACTACCTGAGACCTTTTAGGTATTCAAAGTGGGCAACTAATTTTACACATCTATAGCGATGATTCTCAACAGGGTTGGAGAAAAGGGCATGTTATCTACAGAACCCTATCAGTATTTCTGAGTAGGACCTTTTCCAAATCATATATGATAGCACACAAATGGACATTATTTTTTCTTCCTTTTCTTTCCTCTTCCCTGAACTGTTGAACCATTGCTATCTCAAACAACTTTAAGAGACTGTTATGTTGCGTGGAGTGGAAGAAAGTTGAAAGCTTTCTATATAAGTAGTAGTTCCCAGCTCACTGTTTATCATATTACTTGGGGATCCTCATTTAAGCAGTTTCATTTGCTCAAACTACTATACAGAAGTTCTTAAACTGTAGTTTGCATGCACAAGAAGTGCACATTCCTAGGGCTCCATTCCAGAGATCTGATCTATTCATCTGGGATGGTATTCATCATTCTGCACATGAAATAAACTTCCCAAGCTTATGATGCTAGTGGTGCTCTAATCATTCTTTAAGAAACACTAACTTAGAGTATAATTCTCTTTCCTTGTGGGCTGATGGCTTGATAAAAATGAGAGGGGTGGGGAAGCTTTTGGTGTTTGAGCATGAAGAATCCAATTGATTTCCTGTAAATTTTCAAGGGTTGCATTCAGCCTTACTACGTCTCCTTGCTACTAACTACCCACATTTATGTATCGTGGATGACTGGATCTGTGAAGAAGAAATCACAGGGACTGATGCCCTGCTACGGCGAATGCTCCTGACTAATAATGCTAAAAATCATTCTCCCAAACAACTCCAAGAAGGTACAGTAAATTATTGATACTCTTTTAACCCCTTTTGTAGTACAAGGAGACGCTAGGCTAATTAAAATCTTACAATCATGCAGAATTTTCCTGTGGATATAGCAATGTTTTGGTGAATATATTTTAAGTATATAAAATACTCTTTGGGTTTAAGAAATTTTAACCATTTCCTTCTTTCCTTTTTCTTCCTTCCCTTTCCTTTTTTTTTTTTTTTTTTGAGACAGGGTCTTCTCTGTCAGCCAGGCTGCAGTGCAGTGGCATGATCTCACCTCGTTGCAACCTCCACCTCCTGGGCTTAAGCAATTCTCCTACCTGAGCCCCACAAGTAGCTGGGACTATAGGTGTGAGCCACCAGTCCTGGCTGATTTTTTTAGTTTTTGTAGAGACAGTGTTTCACCATGTTGTCCAGGTTGGTCTCAAACTTGTGAGCTTCAGTGAACCTCCTGCCTTGGCCTCCCAGAGTGCTGGGATTACAGGCATGAACCAAATGAGCCTGGCCAGGAATTTTAACCATTTATTTCTGATGTGCTTGTATCTTTTCTCTCATAGGTCCTATATTATATCACTAAAAAGGTGGTGTGGTTTTAGAAAGGTTCTAAACTGGTTAGAAGTAAGTGTAGTGGACTAGGACTGTATACTTGCTGTTAATGGAGAATGTTCTTCTAGATCAGCACTGTTAAATAGAAATATAATGTGAGCCACACCTATAAACTTTCCAGTAAAACGAAACAGGCAACAGCAATTTGAATAGTAATTTTATTTGATCAAATATGGCCAATATTATTTCTTTTTGTCTCTTGTTTTTTTTTTTTTTGAGACAGAGTCTTGTTCTGTCGCCTATTCTGGAGTGCAGTGGCACAATCTTGGCTCATTGCCTCCCAGGCTCTAGCAATCCTCTTGCCTCAGCTTCCCCAGTAACTGAGACTACAAGTACATGCCACCATACCCAGCTAATTTTTGTATTTTTCATAGAGAAGAGGTCACTATGTTGCCCAGGCTGGTCTTGAACTCCTGGGCTCAAGCAATCTGCCTGCCTTGGGCTCCCAAAGTGCTGGAATTAAAAGCATGAGCCACCATGCCTGGCCTGCCAATTATTTCATCAAGTAATCAATATTAAAATTTTAATGAGATATTTTACCCCTCACTACACTCCTGCACCTAGTCTGCAATCTGTTGTATATTTTACACATATAATAACACACCTCAACTGGGACTAGTTATTGCAGGTGCTCAATAGCCAGATGTGGTTAGTTAGTAATTATTGGAGAGCATAGTTCTAGATATTTTTTAGTAACAGCAATCTTCTGGGTGCTTACATCCTGTAAAGGGGGCCACCTGGAGGAAAGTATCAAGAAGTTTGAACCTTTCAAATGAATGTTAGCTATCAAAAGCAATGCTTCAGCATATTTTCCTTTCAGTCCTGTTTTTAAAATTAGCCTGAGCTGAGTGCAGTGGCTCACGCCTGTAATCCCAGCACTTTGGAAGGCCAAAGCAGGAGGATCACTTGAGGCCTGGAATTCAAAACCATTCTGGGCTCTTAATTGGTAAGGGCAAGATAAAAAAAAAAAAAAAAAAAAAAAAAAAAAACCCCACCTGGGAAACGAAGAAAACCCCAATTCTAAAAATGAAAAAAAAAAAAAAAGTAAAAGTAGTCTGAATCACCAAGAAAATGAGATTAGTCTTTGGGTCAGTAAAGTGATTTTTTTTTTTTTTTTTTTTTTTTTTTTTTTTTTTGAGACAGGGTTGCACTCTGTTGCCCAGGCTGAAGGCTGGAGTCCAGTGGCAGGAACAAAGCTCACTGCAGACTCCATCTCCTGGTCTTAAGGGATCTTTTCGTATCAGCCCCTTGAGTACCTGGTATTACAGGTGCACCACCACATCCAGCTATTTTTTTTTACTTTTTATAGAGATGTGGTCTCGCCATGTTGCCCAGACTAGTCTTGAACTTCTGGACTCAAGCAGTCCTCCTGCCTCAGCCTCCCAAATTTTTGAGATTACAGGTGTGTGCCACCACGCCTATCCCATTAATGTGATTTTTTTTTTTTTTAAGATATTTTTGTTCTTTATGAAAGAACAACTACATCTCCATGAGTTTTTCTTAGGGCTCTTATTCTTTAATTTTTAAATTATTTTTGAGATGGAGTTTTGCTCTGTCACCCTGGCTGGAGAGTGCTGGCACAATCTCAGCTCACTGCAATCTCTGCCTCCTGGGTTCAAGTGATTCTCCTGTCTCAGCCTCCTGAGTAGCTGGGATTACAGGTGTCCGCCAGCATGCCTGGCTCATTTTTGTATTTTTAGTAGAGAGGGGGGTTTCACCATGTTGGCCAGGCTGATCTGGAACTCCTGACCTCAAGTGATCCACCCACCTGGGCTTCCCAAAGTGCTGGGATTACAGGTGTGAGCCAAGGCATCTGGCTGGCCCTTATTTTAATAAATTTAGTTGAAGCTGTATCTAGGTTTCCATAGGAAACAATAGCAAGTAACTATAGTTACTTTTTAGCCAAATTGTTTTTTTTATTTGTTTGGCCTATAGTCTGAGAGAACAATAGTACTTCTTGCTTGATAAACTGTACAGAATTTAGATTATGATTGCCAAATTTTCTTTTTAGCATTTTCAGCTGTCCCAGTAAATCACACACAAGTGATGCAGATTATAGAACACTTGACCCTACTCTCTGCCAGTGAACTTATACCATATGCAGAAGTGTTAACATCTAATATGAACCAGCTGTTGAATTCAGGGGTTCCACGGAGAATTCTTCAAACAGTCAATAAACTATGGATGGTTCTTAATACTGTGGTGCCCAGAAGGTAAATTCAGTGTATTGTTACATGTAATAGATAATTTTATAGCAGTAATAATATACAGTAACCTAAACTTAATTGTTGAAAAAATTTTTCACAAGACCACTCAGAGAAGTATTTGTTGAGTATGTGACAATATCTCCTTTCTGAAGATACTAAATAGTTCTTGGATCTTTAAGTAAAAGTAAACTTTATTGAAATAGAAGCCACAAATAACTATACATGACAACCCAATTTTCAAGAACTTCATAAAGTTGGAAACACTGTAATGTTTCCGACTTTAGGAAGTTCTTAAAAATTGGGTTGTCATGTATAGTTACTTGTGGCTTATTAAGATTTAGATCACTGTTGTATCTTGCATCTTTGCAGTTGTTCCAAGTTTTGCTACACGTTAAAATCATGTGGAGAGTTTTTACCAATGCTGATCCCCAGGTTGGAACCCACACCAATTAAATCAGACCGTGGGTGGGAGTTAGGCATTAGTACTTTTCAAAAGGATTCCCCAGGTGATTTCAGTGTGCGGCAAAATTTTTATTTAGTCATTGGGTCTCTGCTGGTTCATAGATGGCATCAGTAACACCTGGACAGGTCTAGAAAACAATACTGGGCTTGAGTTAACTGAGATTTTGATTCCGTAGGCCTAGGTGGGATCTGGTAATATTTATACTTTGGAAATTTAATTTTTACTTAGGTCAGTAAATGCACATAGCTTAAGAAGTTAAATAGTATATAAGGTCTGCTTCACACTTTTCTATTTTTGACTTTAGCTCCCCAGAGACAACTATTTTCAGCTCTTTTATCTTTTTATTTGGCATTTATATCCTCCCCATGTATCTCTTATAATGACTGTGATTTCCTGATTTTCCAATTTAGAAATTATCTTGATTTTCTACTCTACAAGGTGAAGGTTAGTTAGTTCTCTTACTTGCTTCCTCTCCTGTGAGTCCCACTTCTTCTAATATACCTTTCCCCTTTTCCTGCTTCTCCCAACACAGGTATATTACAATTTTTGTTAAAGCGGTATTTAATGTGCATATTATTATGACTACTGAAGTGATTTCATAATTGAGTTATGTGATGATACTTTGATTATAATTTCATTCTTATGTAAGTGCCCTTCCCCATACTCAGCATATACCCTGGGTTAGTTAATGGTTACCTTGTTTTCATTTGCTCAGTTTTTTTTAAATTGGTTTCAATAACTAATAACTAATTAATCCCCAAGCTTCATTATTGAGGGGATATTTACTTCATAATGAATCGTAACACATCAGAAAATGTATTATTAACATTTTTTTGAATGGGTGCATTATCTCATGCCTATAATCCTAGCACTTTGGGAGCCTGAGTGGCGTGGATCACTTGAGGTCAGGTGTTCAAGACCAGCCTGGGCAACATGGTGAAACCCTGCCTCTACAAAAAATACAAAAATTAGCAGGGCATGCTGCTGTGTGCCTGTATGCCCAGCTACTTGAGGGGCCAAGGCAGGACGATTGCTTGAGCCCAGGAGGTCGAGGCTTCAGTGAGTGGAGATTGTGCCACTGCACTCCACCCTGGGTGACAGTGAGACCTTGTCTGAAAAAAAACAAAAGAAACACTGTATTTTTTTTCTTGGAGACATTCCTTTCATAGCTTTCCATCTTCATGTTCCCATCTGGGACATATACATTTGCCATCCTAGAATTGCTATTGCTACTCTTCTTTGTTGGATTCCGTATTTTTCTCTTTCTTATATCCTTATTTGTATCCTCATTCCATGTTTTTCTCTTTCGTATATCCTCATCTTAGTGAATGGAACACACACTCATCTTGCTTCCTGAGAAAGGGAGTGTGGGAAACTTTTTTGAGATGTTGAATTATTCTCCTATGTGATTGACATTTAGCCTAAGTGTAGATTTCTAGTTCATTTTTTAAAATTTTATTTTTTATTCTTATTTTTTAAAGACAGGGTCTTGTTTTGTCACCAGGCTGGACTGCAGTGGCACAATCATAGTTCACTGTAACCTCAAACACATGGCTCCAATGATCCTTCTACCTCAGCCTTCCAAATAGCTGGACTATAGCTGCACACCGCCGTGCCTAATTTTTTTAGTTTTTGTAGAGATGGGGTCTTGCTGTGTTGCCCAGGCTAGTCTTGAACTCCTGGGCTCAAGTAATCGTCCTGCCTCAGCCTCCCAAAGTGCTGGGATTACAGGCGTCAGCCACTGTGCCCAGCCCTGTTCTTAATTTTTCTAAGAGCTATTTGTTATCTGAATATTTTGAAATGCCTCTTGTTCTTATTTCATGTATAAAATATTTTATTCTTTTAGGATACTAATAGTTCAAAAAATTTTTTTCTCCTTATTCCTACATTTTCTGTGTGTGTGTGTGTGTGTGTGTGTTTGGAGTTCCTTTGTTTCTGTTTGTATATTTTAATCTTTTTCAAAGTAAAAGCTTTCTTTAAGTGTCTGATGATCCTTGTTTGTACACTCATATCTAAGAGGGGGAAGTTCTCTGGTGGATTCCTGGATTTCACTGTAAGATCAAGTACCTTCCATATTGGCATATCCCTTAGTAATTATGATGTGCAGTCATTTAGTAACCACTTTTATCATCTATTAATGTTTAATCTCAAAGTGGCCTCTCACTTGGAGACTTTATGATGATAAATGCAGAATAATGACATATTTATGGAACCAGATACGGAATGTTTTGGTAAGTCTTATTTCGTTTACAGGTATTATATCATTTTTAATTTACATACGAGGAAACAGTTTAGAGAGCCTCCGTGATTTACACAGAGTTATATAGCAAGTATGTTATAACTAAGGTTTTAATTTTATATGCCATGATTATTCCATTACAACTGGGAACGTTTTTGAGACCACTTTGTGTTCACTGTTTTATCTCTGTTTTTTTTAGACATATTATAATAGGTTAGATGTCGCATAGCTTACATTTTTTCAAAGTTCATTCATACCTGTTTTTTAATTATTTATTGAATATAACTTTCTAAGATAGAAAGGACTGGATGGCCACAGCTTTTAAGTATATAATAACTGTTTTGAACATGTGATTATTTTCTCATCAGGTTATGGGTAATGACGGTTAATGCACTTCAGCCTTCAATAAAGTTTGTACGACAACAAAAGTATACTCAGAATGATCTGATGATAGATCCTCTCATTGTCCTAAGGTGTGACCAGAGAGTTCACAGGTACATGTCATTTGAGTTTCATTTTTATTTTAGAGCTGTACTTTGAAGAGTCAAAATAAATTGATGAAATTCAGTTTAAACTTATATCTTAGTGTTCTTGCAGATAACTAGGCAGTATGACCTGTCCTTTTTTTTGTCTTATTTTTTTACTCATGTTTATTCATGAAATATATATTCATTTTAATATTTAATATGTGATTAATAGAGAAATGTCATTCTTGGTTTTGGTACCATCAATAGTGGTTTTTCTCTCTCTCACAATTTCGACCAGTAAAGAATAACACTATTTCTGCTCTCACAGTAAAAAGGTTTTTAAAAAACTGGTACCTTGTGAATCATTACCTGCATTAAAACTCTGACCTTTTTGGCATACCCAATAGTGATGTTAGCTTCATTGATTCCACATTTGGTTCTGAATCCTTACCAATTGCTAAACTTAAGCATTGCTTTGAAGTGGCTTCATTTCAAAAGGTATAATTTAGTTTATTCCTATTATTAATCTTTGAGTTACACTTGTTATGATAAATACTATTAAATATATGTAAGTTGAGGGACTTGCCTTTAAAGTGATTATCCTCTGCATGGGGACATAAGACAGGTAAGTGGTAAGTTAAATAATATGGTCATGTGGATGAATGGTGTAGTAAATAAATGTTCTTAAAAGTTCAGGAAAGATGCAGAGGAGAGGGAACATGGGTAATGTTTTCCAGAATGGAGTTAGGGCTGGTTGGAGTGTAGTGGTATTTACAACTGATTGACCACAACCAGTTACAGATTTCTTTGTTCCTTCTCCTCTCCCACTGCTTTATTTAACGTTAAAAAAAGGAGTGGACATAGGGTTTAGGTGAGTATTTGTTCATCTAATAGTGTAAAGATGGGGATTAGGGAGTCAAGGATGGTACTTTGAGAAAAAGAACGGTATGAGTATTACAGGTATGTCACCTTGCCTAGTTTATATTCTTATGTTAATTGGCTACATGGTATTCCATTTTATAGATACACTATGCTTAACCCAATCCCCTAGGATATTTTGTTTCTAATTTTTTGCTATTATCAATAGTGCTGTGGTGATCATGTTCATTTCCCCATGCTGACTATTTCATTAGAACAGAAAAATGGAATTATTGGCGCAAAAGTATCGTGTTCATTTTCAAGACTTTTAATTCATATTTTCATTCTACTGTGTAGAAAGACCGAACTGGTTTACATTCCATAGCAGTGTTTGATATTATATACTTTACTGCACTATTTTATATAATGTTTTCCAGTTTGATAGGTGAAAATATATTCCCATTTTAATTTATATTCTTGTTAGATTGGACATTTAACTGTATTTATTGGCCATTTAATTTCTTCTCTGTATTTTAGCCTATATTTTTGATTGACTTAAAGAGTTCTTTATAAAGAATATCAGCTCTTTTGTACACATTACAGTTTTTTTCTTCATGCGCTATTGTTTTGCCTGCATCCAGTCGTCTTTTCTTTAGAGTGTACATTATACATATTTGACTTTAGCTAATAAGATGAAACAAATGATACTATTTATATAATTTTGAAATACAGAGAATAAGAAATACATATTAAACTTTTGAGAATGAATATTTCAGTGAGAAAAGCTACTATATGCTACTCAGTTTTTTCTCAGCAATTTAACTAGATTGATCATGTTATGGCTAATTTATAAATTTAAATTCTTTCTGATATACTTATCTTTTCTGCTTTTCTTGTTTAGATGTCCCCCACTGATGGATATTACTCTACACATGTTGAATGGATATCTTCTTGCATCGAAAGCCTACCTTAGTGCTCATCTGAAGGAAACAGCAGAGCAAGACAGGCCTTCCCAGAATAATACAATCGGTTTAGTTGGACAAACTGATGCTCCGGAAGTTACCAGAGAAGAATTGAAGAATGCATTACTGGCCGCTCAGGTAAATTTTGCTAAAGTAAAATTTAGTCAAAAAGAGCAAGGGCTTCTCTACTAATGTAATCAGTAGAATAGATGGCACATTATGCCCTCTATGTCCTTTGTAACATATTGTGCATTTCTTTTATTATAGAATCGATTATGATATTACCTTTGGTTCTGAATATCACATATATTGTATTTCAGAAATCAGGAATAATATTCATGATATGAATGAAACAGCCATTTAAATAAGATTTATATTTAAAAAAAATTTAAGTGTTTACCTATTCTGAGTTTAGAGTTATATGTTCATTCAGTCAACAAATTTTATTTTTTTTGAGACAAGTCTCACTGTCACCCAGGCTGCAGTGCAGTGGTGTGATCTTGGCTCACTGCAACCTCTGCCTCCCAGGTTTAAGCAATTCTCCTGCCTCAGCCTCCTGACTAGCTGGGACTATAGGTGCATGCTGCCACACTTGGGTAATTTTTGTATTTTTAGTAGAGATGGAGTTTCGTCATGTTGGCCAGGCTGGTCTTGAACTCCTGACCTTAGGTGATCTGCCTGCCTCAGCCTCCCAAAGTGCTAGGATTACAGGCATGAGCCACGGTGCTTGGCCTCATTCAACAAATTATTTATTGGACTACCTACTATGTGCCAAGTATTGCTGCAGGACCTGAGGATATAGTGGTGAAGAAGACAAAATCCTTGGTTATTTGTTTCTTAAGATCAAATGGTAGGAAAAAAATGTCAAATTATGGAGACAGACAATAAACAGAAACATAAGTACATGTATAGTAAAATGTCAGGCAGTGATAAATACCATGACAATATAAGCACTTCAACTTTATATTTAGAAAAGTTTTTTTGAGCAGGCACGGTGGCTCATGCCTTTAATTCCAGCACTTCATAAGGCTGAGGTGGGCAGATCACCTAAGATTAGGAGTTTGAGACCAGCCTGGCCAACATGGTAAAACCTCATCTCTACTAAAAATACAAAAAATTAGCTGGGTGTGATGGCACATACCTGTAGTCTCAGCTACTTGGGAGGCTGAGGCAGGAGAATGGCTTGAACTAGGGAGGTGGAGGTTGCAGTGAGCTGAGATTGTGCCACTGCACTCCAGACTGGGCGAAAGAGTGAGACTGTCTCTCAACATCAACAAAAATAAAATAAATCTGTTCCTAGGAGATTCAGATAAGGGATTGAAGATCATAAAAGCTAACATCTGTATAATGCTTACCATATTGTAGGTACTAGCCTAAGTTCCTCAAATACATTAACTCATTTAATTTTTATAACCTACCTATGAGGTATAGAGTATTATCTTCATTCTTTACAGATTAGGAAAATGTGACCCAGAGAAGTTAAGTGACTTGCTCACGGTTACATATTTAGTAAATGGCAGAACCAGGATTCACTCCTAGGCACTTTGGCTCCTGAGTCAACAACAACAAACAATAACAATAACAATAACCAAAAACCAAAAACTCCTTTCCCCAAGCACCATGATTAGAAACCATGAGAGTCTACCTTTTTTTTCATGCTCTGTCACCAGGCTGGAGTGCAGTGGCACAATCTCGGCTCACTGCAACTTCTGCCTCCCAGGTACAAGCAATTCTCCTGTCTCAGCCTCCTGAGTAGCTGGGATTACAGGCACATACTCACATCCAGCTAATTTTTGTATTTTTAGTAGAGACAGGGTTTCATCATGTTGGCCAGGATAGTCTGGATCTCTTGACCTCGTGATCTGCCCACCTTGACCTCCCAAAGTGCTGGGATTACAGGTGTAAGCCACTGCGCCTGGCTGTATTATTTATTTTTTTTGAGACGGAGTGTTGCCCTGTCACCAGCCTGGAGTGCAGTGGCCAGTCTCGGCTCACTGCAACCTCTGCCTCCTGGGTTCAAGTGATTCTCCTGCCTCAGCTTCCTGAGTAGCTGGGACTACAGGTGTGTGCCACCACGCCTAGCTAATTTGTATATTTTTAGTAGAAGCAGAGTTCACTGTGGCCAGGATGGCCTCGATCTCTTGACTGCGTGATCCGCTTGCCTTGGCCTTCCAAAGTGCTGGGATTACAGGTGTGAGCCACTGCACTCGGCCAGCTCTCCTTTTTATATAGAGGCCTCAAATATGTTGCCGTTACCCCTCAAAGTACTGTCCTATGCAATGATGCTCAAGCCTGTAGACTGAGCAATGAGTTGTGCAGGTTGAATGGATGGTAAGGTAGACTCTTTCCTTGTAAAACCAGAGCCTTAAACAGTCTGTATTCAAATTAAAGAGCTATGGGAAGTCACTTTTAGGCGTTATTAACAATAACCTCAGAGCAATCAAGTAGTTGGTAGCCAGGTTGAAAAAAAGGGAAATCAGGATAGCATCCTGGGAAAAGTGGGAGATTAAGAGGAAGGAAAGGATGTTCTGGTAAAAGTCAGTTTTGCCTAGGACCTGTTCAGTCATGGATATAACTGAATTCATAACACTCTTCTAGTAGATATTCTTAAGCTGGAGTCCATGGATCTGTCTAGAGATATGTGACATCATTATGTAATGATGTTCGGTTATGTATGTTAATTTTTATGGGGAGAGGGTATATTGTTTTCTTTAGATTTCTGTGGGGTTCATAATCCTAAAAAGGTGAGAATCACTGCTCTATAGATTGCTCACTTTTGCTCTTAGAAGTACCTCTGTGTGTGTGTGTTTAAGAAATTAGTTATTTTATCATTTCTGTTCATGTGAAAATAAAATCTGATTTGGTTTTTAAACCAACTTCTCAGAAACTTCTTACATTTACTATGTTTTGTTTGCTTTTAGGATAGTGCAGCTGTCCAGATTCTCCTAGAGATTTGCTTACCTACTGAAGAAGAGAAAGCAAATGGTGTCAATCCAGATAGCTTGTTAAGAAATGTTCAAAGTGTTATTACCACCAGCACTCCAAATAAGGGAATAGAGGAAGGAGAAGACAATTTGCTCTGTAACCTTCGAGAAGTTCAGTGCCTTATCTGTTGTCTCTTGCATCAAATGTACATTGCAGATCCAAACATTGCTAAGCTTGTTCACTTTCAGGTGTGTTTCCAAAGAATGATGCTTTGTGTTTTAACTTTGTTTTTCTTGAGGGCTTTGAATACTATATTAGCAGGGATCACTTAGAAAGCAGAGAAAACACAAATGATCCATGGGCCTTTGCAATATGGAGAAAAATCCAGGTTTTTAGTTGTTTTTTTTTTAAACCTAATGAAATGTTTGATAATTTAATCTCTATTCTAGTGAATCAGAAAAGTGAAATGCCAGGTTACACATAGGGCACTGTAGCCTTCTGAGCAACTTTTACAGAAAGGAAATGAAATCTTTCATTTGTATTTTTATCTGTACTTGACTTTTATAGTTATTTTATTTCTGACTTTTTTCCTCTTTCTTGTTGAGATAGGGTTATCCATGCGAACTTTTGCCTCTGACGGTCGCAGGTATTCCATCTATGCACATCTGTCTAGATTTCATACCCGAGCTTATTGCACAGCCAGAACTTGAAAAACAGGTAATGAGCATTTTGGAGCCTTGGGACAATTGCTCTCTCTCTCTCCAGTCTTACTAGTTATACAAAACATTTTATAGTGTTTAATACCTAAAGATAGTCTTGAGAAACATGCAATATCTGGATTTTGTATTGCAGATATTTGCTATCCAGTTGCTTTCTCACTTGTGTATCCAATATGCATTACCAAAGTCACTTAGTGTGGCTCGTTTAGCTGTCAATGTCATGGGAACTTTGCTAACAGGTATGTAGCCAATCAGCATCAACAAACATCTGGCATAAATTATTAGTAATACCTGTATTTTCTGAATTTAGTGATGTAATATGTTTTTTGTGTCACTCAGAGACAATGTGATACAATATGTATTAATACTAGTTTAACTTATGCTCTTTTGAATTCTTCTTTTTTAAATTTTTCTGTTTACAAATGTGATTTATAGTATAGTGGGAATGAATAGGTAGGCAAATTGCATTTTTCATTTTGTGAATGAGTGTATATAGATTTGTAAATATAAGCTTTCTAGATATTATAAATGGAAAAAAATATACTTTCTGAATGTAATTATGTCAGTAGAAAACAAGATCATTTATTACAAATGCTCAGTTCCAGAAAAATATCATCATATGTATAAATGAATGATAAATATATTAGATGTGTCCATAAGTTCTAAAACATATGCTGACATTTTAACTACCTTCTGGTTTGTAGAATAAAATGATCTTAAACTACCTTAAAATATATGAATTATAATTCAACCCTTAATGTTATGACTTAATTTAATATTCTTTCTCATTATAATATTTCCATGATACCCTGTCATTTTTCTTTTCATTGTATTTACGTCCTATTATAATTATTTGTAGTGGTTAAGAGTTTACACTGCCTGAGTTCAATCTCAGCTCCACCACTTACTAGCTTGTGATCTTTGACAAGTTTCTGAACCTCTCTAAGGCTTTTTAAAGAATTTTCTCATCTATAAAGTGAGTGTCATAATAGTACATTGGTCACTTATGAGATTGTAGGAATTCAATGAAATAATATATGTAATGTACTTATCGCAAACGGGCATAATTTGTATCTTGGATAAAGACGGAGACTACTAGATTGTAAGCTTTCTGAAGACAGGGGCTGCTGTGTTTAGAGAACTTCATATTTCCAGTACAGAGCATAGAACCCATTGGTATGTTATATAAGCTGTGTTGATTTTATATTTGTAAACTAAAATATTGTTTCATTTCTTTCCAACAGTTTTAACACAGGCTAAGCGGTATGCTTTTTTTATGCCAACTCTGCCAAGTTTGGTCTCTTTTTGTCGAGCATTTCCTCCATTGTATGAGGATATTATGTCTTTGCTGATCCAAATAGGGCAAGTTTGTGCCTCTGATGTTGCCACTCAGACAAGAGACATTGATCCAATAATTACACGTAAGTGGTAACTTATGTTCAAGGATTATCTAATATCTCAAACAAAAAGGCCAAATTGCTTTCCAGATTTCTTGGCCTTAATTTTTTTTTTTTTCCTTATGTTGTAGGTCTTCAACAAATAAAGGAGAAACCAAGTGGATGGTCTCAAATCTGTAAAGATTCATCTTATAAAAATGGATCCAGGGACACTGGAAGCATGGATCCTGATGTACAGCTCTGTCACTGTATTGAAAGAACAGTAATTGAAATAATAAATATGAGTGTTAGTGGAATTTAAAACAAAATTTAAAACCCAAATATGAAACTGTTTGCTGCATACACCCAACATGAATCTGCATATTATAACAACTCTAAACTGAATGGGAACAGTAAAGTAATGTCTTGGAATCACTAAAACAATTCAACATGAATATAATTTAGAACTTTATGAGAATTATGCTTGCTTGTATTTGATTGGCACGTCTTTGGATCTACTTTGCTGGTATGTTTATATTGTAGCAGCTGAGCTTTTTTTCCCACTGGGAACATATGTAAGAAACTCATTACTGGAAAGGGAATTTGGCTTTGTATTTAGCTTTTGAAGTGAAGAAAGACTGCCATGACTTTAATTTAATTTCTTATAAAAATGAGTCTGTGGGTAGCCCTAGTGTTTATTTTAACTGTGAGCTTGTAACAGAGTGTGACAAAGATGCAAAGATGGGAGAGGAAAAAGTGTAAAGAGAAAGGAGAATTAAGGAAAT
This sequence comes from Sapajus apella, assembly GCF_009761245.1. Classification (NCBI taxonomy): domain Eukaryota; kingdom Metazoa; phylum Chordata; class Mammalia; order Primates; family Cebidae; genus Sapajus; species Sapajus apella. Next base: position 28,811,837 of record NW_022436952.1, read on the forward strand.
ATTAGGAGTTAAAAACCCAAGTAGAAATCTCAAAAGATTTGCAATGCAAGTAATAGTAATGCAAGTTGGAATTCTAGTTCTCAAGAAAGAGTATTGAGAAAGCTTTTAAAAAGGCACATAGCTTTTGTAAATGATTTCTGTGGAATTACAGATGAGGATTTAAAGATTTCACATATTTGCTTCGATTTTTATTAATATATGAAGCCATATGTTTAAAGAGATACTTGAATAATTTGGAATTTTAAGATACTGGTATAAAAGTGTTTACAGAAACATCTTTGTTCAAAGAAGAACCTGAGAGATCTCATTTAGTTTTTTGTTTTACATTTATTTTTATAATGCTTTATTAATTTACCTAATGCTCAGAGGGGGGAAATATGTATCAAATTACGTGAAGGTAGAGCAATAAAACCCACTGGATTAAAGAGCACTTGGCTTGTCATTAGGATTATAATTCATACATTGCTTTGAGAAGATCTGTAAGAAATTGCAGTGTTTGAACCTCAGGAAAAATTAAAATGTAGAAAATATTGTCTTGCTGAATGATTTTGCAGTCCTCTGTCAGTAACTTCCATTGATTAGGCAGACACATTCAGGTAAAATGTAATCCTCATTTGAAAAAAAAAAATTAAGTATCCAATGTAGAAAGTACTTCCCTTTTTTCTCTTTGAGATATACCTCAATCACACACTTCCTTACCCCCACTTGAAACTGACCTCTTCACTTGTGGTTTGTTTTTTTTTTTTCTTTTTGAGGTGGAGTCTCACCCTGTTGTCCAGGCTGGAGTGCAGTGGGGTGATCTTGTCTCACTGCAACCTATGCCTCCTGGGTTCAAGGAATTCTCAGGCCTCAACCTCCTGAGTAGCTGGGACTGCAGGTGCACACCACCACACCCAGCTAATTTTTGTATTTTTAATAGAGATGAGGGTTTGCCATGTTGCCCAGGCTGGTCTTGAACTCCTGGCCTCAGGTGATCTGTCCACCTTGGCCTCCCAAAGTGCTGGGATTACAGGTGTGAGCCACCCAGCTAGACCTCTTCACTTGTAAAAATTAGTGAGGGTACTAAGAAGGTGTAGTTTTTAAGAAATGAAATTTAACCTCAGCCTTTTCACTAGTAAATAGTCACATCTCATTTTCTTCCTTTGTAAAATGGGGTTGCTACTGGCCCTACCTCATATTCTATGAGAATGAGTTTGTAGCTGTTTCAAATCATGAAGTGCATAGTATCACATGTGATAGAATATTTAACTTTTTATTAGATGCTTAATGTTCAATTAAGTAATTTTGATGTGAAAAATAAAAGCATATGCTTAAAAATAGCATAAGAATTTTCATATTTTTAGATAAGGCAGTTTTGTAGTCTCTCAAGATTAAATACAACTGCTCCTTTTTTTTTTTTTTTTAACTGAGGCCTTGCGATATTTTATGTGAATAGATATGCCCTAGGAGTTCAGAAAAAGTTAAAGTATGTTTTCTAACTAAATGCAGTGTACATTCCTGAATCTATTTTCAAAGACTGGTCATAACCTGCTGTGTTAAAATAATCACATTTGCTGTTTTTCATCAGATTTGTTGATGATGTAAATAAAATGTGTAAATATATTAGTAAATGTTAATATTCATGTATTTTAAGTTAAGGTATAAAATTTGTCACAATGGGATTTTTTTATTCAAGTGAAAACAGATGTGTGCAGCTATTTTGAATATTGATTTATAAACATTCATATTCTTTATCAAACCAACCTGTAGTTTTTTTGTGTTTCATTCCAGTAGAGTTAACCTGAAAGGAACAGTTCAAGGGACTGTATTCTAGGCCTGTATGGTTCCAAGGGCCTACGTGTATCCCTTTCTTTTACGCCACATACATTAAATGGCAATACAAGGTGAGAGCGAATTGAAACTCTTAGTAATTTATGAGAGTAGTTATCCTGGAGCAGTGACTCAAAAGATTTGGTGTTTTAAAAAATTATAAAAGAGGCCGGGCGCGGTGGCTCAAGCCTGTAATCCCAGCACTTTGGGAGGCCGAGGCGGGTGGATCATGAGGTCAAGAGATCAAGACCATCCTGGTCAACATGGTGAAACCCCGTCTCTACTAAAACTACAAAAAATTAGCTGGGCATGGTGGCGCGGGCCTGTAATCCCAGCTACTCAGGAGGCTGAGGCAGGAGAATTGCCTGAACCCAGGAGGCGGAGGTTGCGGTGAGCCGAGATCGCGCCATTGCACTCCAGCCTGGGTAACAAGAGCGAAACTCCGTCTCAAAAAAAAAAAAAAATTATAAAAGAGAAATAATTTGAAGGTATTTTTAGGGATTTACTTTTAAACATTATCCTTGCTTTGCTTTTTTTCACTTAACCTTATACGGGATTTTTTTCCTGCAAGTTTATTTTTTTTGAGACAGAGTTTCGCTCTTATTGCCCAGGCTGGAATACAATGGCGCGATCTCGGCTCACCGCAATCTCCGCCTCCCGGGTTCAAGTGATTCTCCTGCCTCAGCCTCTCGAGTAGCTGGAATTACAGGCATGTGCCATTACGCACAGCTGATTTTGTATTTTTGGTAGAGACATGGTTTCTCCATGTCGGTCAGGCTGGTCTTGAATTCCCGACCTCAGGTGATCTGCTTGCCTCAGTCTCCCAAAGTGCTGGGATTACAGGCGTGAGCCACAGCGCCTGGTGGAAGTTTAATTTTTACAATTTTATTGGTTTCATAATGTATTGAATTCATCTATCATAACCACCTTTATATTACTAGACTGGGAAGTTCATAATTTTTTTCAGTATTACAAATAGGTATTGTCAATTGAGGTATCACATTTTCTTTCGTTTAGATTATGTCTTTAGGATAAATATCTGGAGCTCAGATTACTAGGTCAAAGGGTAGAGTTTATAATTACAAGTTTTGTCATTTTTGGCAAGATTATCACGGTTGACAGTGAGGCAAACAAATCAACTAGCTCCCTCCTGCTTTTTCTTCCCAGCAAACTCCTTCCCCAAACTAGTTAACTTGAATTTGAGAAGCAGTATTAGGTTTTGGCTTTGGGGGATATTATTATTTGAGCCAAGTTTAGGTTATACAGAGTTAAAAAAAAAATACAAAACATAATTTAGGCCGGGCACGGTGGCTCACGCCTGTAATCCCAGCCCTTTGGGAGGCCGAGGCAGGTGGATCACCTGAGGTCCGGAGTTTGGGACCAGCCTGACCAACATGGAGAAACCCCGTCTCTACTAAAAGTACAAAATGAGCTGGGCGTGTTGTCGCGAGCGTGTAATCTCAGCTACTCGCAGGAGAGTCGTTTGAACTCAGGAGGTGGAGGTTGCGAGGCTCTTGTTGCCCAGGCTGGAGTGCAATGGCTCCGAGATCGCGCCATTGCACTCCAGCCTGGGCAACAAGAGCAAAACTGCATCTCAAAACAAACAAAAAACATAATTAGGCAAGATCATGATGAATCTCCTTTTCTTTGAGTAAATTAAAGTACTAATGGCAAATAAAAAATGGTCTTAGGAAGGATGGAAGGCGGATAAAAGCCTTAATGGAGGTAGAAGTGATCTGATGTTGGAGAACCTGACAGCGTGTCTCTGGCTTTAGTATCCGGGAAAGCACTGAATATTATGAAAGATAGATCGTAGCCCGTTGTCACAGAGCCATCTTATTTAAGTTTGGCTCAGCAGCCTGGCAATTCTCGCCTCATTCTTTTCACTACCCTGGCTACTGCAAAGCTGGGAAATGTAAACTGAGTGGCACTGATGAGTGCTCCAAGAGCAAAGCTTAAAGATGTTTCCTTTCCGCTAGTCTACGGATGTGAAGAATGAGGCTTACAGTTTCCAAGGAATTGGCTGTACAGGCTTTATCGCCGGTTTCAAAAGTCAAACCGAGAAGACGTTTTCCTTTAAACAAACTCCAGAGATTTGCTCCAGTGGCAATAGCCTTCCTGTGCGGCCGCACACCATTGAGTCTGTGGTTTTTTTTTTTTTTTTTTTCGGAGACTTTCATTGGGTGCCGGAGTTCTCGCCCCCTCACCTCGCACCGGGATTGGTTGATTTCTGGCTTTGACGGGTGATTGGTCGAGCTCGTAGGGCGATTGGGAGTTGGGAGTCGAGGGGGCGGGAGGCGGGAATTCGTCTCGGGCTGTGTGGTTGAGGGGTCTGGTGAGCACTGCTGCGGACGAAGGGTACGGCAGCTGCAAGCTAGCACACCAGGCCGGGGGAGTAGCAGCCCCGCCAGGAAGAGGGAGGAAGGGCTCGTGCCCATTCTTCTCTTCCAGGGCTCCGCTTTATTTGCTCTCAGAAATCGGTTTCCTTTCCTTCCGTGAATCGGAGTTCAGAGCGTTGCTTCAGTTTTCCTCCAGACAGGCAAGTCGGAGGGAAGTCTACGGGAAGGGCTTGAGTACTTCTGCCTTCGCTCAAGCCGCCTGCGGGCCCATGGGTGATGACTGGATCACCAGGGGCTCGGTGATCTCAACTGGCTGTGGGAGGAGGGAGCCTATCCTTACCTCCTCTGAGCACAGGCCTGTTCTTAGCCCGGGGCGCTGCGTTACTTCTTGGCAGGAGGCAGAGGGGTTTGTTTGTCCTTTATGCAGTATTTGGGGGGAAGCTACCTCATTTTGAGACAATTGTTGCCACAGCCGAGTACCGGACGGGTTGATTTCTAAATTATATCTGAGTTACTAAGCATTGAATTGTTGATTCATATTAAGAGGTTCAATTCCACCACATCTCATTCTCAGAGATAGAATCTCAAAATGTTAGAGCTGGAAAATACCCCAGAATCGTGGTTCTTCACTTCTTTAGGAACACACAATTTGTGGTTAATGTTAGTGCCTTCATAATCTATTGAATTGCTATTTTAACCATCTCTTCATCCCCAGATTGAATTTACAATTTTTTCCCCCACGGCTGCAAATAACTCCTTATTTGATAACAATGCAGGTAATTTCCCCCGCTATTTTGATTTCCTTGAGATCTATTTAGGGGAAGCGAAATCTATAGAGTTTCTCTTTGGAAAAATGCAATTATGCAGAGAAACCTCTGCATGCAATTTCAAGAGGTCATTGTCTGAATTACATCCGTGGATCCTAGGTCAAGAAAAGTGGTTTAGAAGAGGTGAGGATTAAAGTGATCACCTCATCTGTGTGAGATCCTGGGCTGATTTTGATAAAAACCCTGTAAGGTAATTAGTATTTCAATTCCATAGATGGAGAAGCAAGCTCTGAGAAGTTATGTGATTCACACAGTGGAATTCAAACTTAGGCTTGCTTTACTCCAAAGCCTATCCTCTTTCTATAATACTCTACTGACCTTTAAATAAAATTTTTGAGTGCCTACTATGTGCCAAGGCATCCCCTCTGTCTCTTTTTTTTTTTTTTTTTGTTTGTTTGTTTTGTTTTGTTTTGAGATGGAGTCTCGCTCTGTCAGGCTGGAGTGCAATGTATGATCTCGGCTCATTGCAACCTCCACCTCCTGGGTTCAAGTTCATTGCAACCTCTGCCTCCTGGGTTTAAGCGATTCTCCTGCCTCCCGAATAACTGGGATTAGAGGTGTGCGCCACCATGTCCAGCTAATTTTTGTATTTTTAGTAGAGACGGGGTTTCACCATGTTGGTCAGGCTGGTCTCGAACTCCTGACCTCGTGATCTGCTTGCCTCAGCCTCCCAATCACTATGGTTTAGAGAAGGTAATCCCAAAGTGCTGGGATTACCGATGTGAGCCACCACGCCCGGCGGGCATTCTCTTTTTTACAACAGCCTTTAAATTAAATTAGAGGTCATCACAGATAAGGATGTTAGATCCAGAGAAGTAAAAAGGTACGTCAAAGACTGTCAAAATCTGGTATAGAACCTGTGCTTCCTGACTTCTGGTCCGCAGCTTTTTTCTTCTAACTGGAGGACTGCAGAAAGGGTAACACAAGGGGAAGAACTGTAGGAGAAAGAGTGGTGGTATGCAGTTTTAGAGAGAGAGGCCTCAGGAACTTGTTTCTGTAGGTTGATTACATCTGATGTAATTGTTACAAGAGCTCATATTTAATCTGGTATGTACTGTATCATATTTGCACATTATTTCACTTAATCATTACCACAATCCTATGGGGTACATGCAATCACTGTGGTTTAGAGAAGGTAACTAACTTTCCCAAAATCACACAACTAATACATGGCAGAGCAAGGGATGCAAATCCAGATTTGTTAGACTCTAAGACATGCTCTTAACTGATGTGATTTATAATATTAGCAAATTCTTTTGTTTCCATTTGTTTTGTTTATGCTTTCTCTCTTAGTTTTGGTTTTCTGGTTTTCTTTGAAAGATGTGTCTCAATATTTGATTTGCATTTCTGTTGCAGTTAGGAATCTGAAATAAACAGGAAAACACTATGTCTGCAATGTGGTCTGAATATACAATTAGCGGGGTGAAGATTAACTTTCCTTATAAAGCTTACCCATCACAGCTTGCTATGATGAATTCTGTAAGTATTTTTCAGCAGTTAAGTTTTTAAGATATAGATACTTATGATTCATAAAGTACATTGAGTATGTGACTGCATTCATATTTTCAAATAGTAAATGGAGAGTATTTTCTGGGTCCATTTGGAAGAACATCTAACCTCTGGGAAACTAATGATTGCTAGTAAATGTATATATCCGTGGTTAAGACAAAGAAGAAAATTCTGAAAAATGTTCTCAGCTCATTTGGAATTTCTATACTTTTAATGAAAAACTGCTTTCTACAGAGTATTTACTATCTTTTAAACAGGATACTATATTTCTCACCATTAATTGTTTTGTTTGACTCATGTAGAAAATTAACATACAAATTTGAGTAAACCAACTTTCCAGTTTTGTTAAATCTATTTTGCCATATGTACTTCATTTTTATTTACTGGTAACAAGATTATTAGTATCCTGAATTTGTTCTTTTCCTTTCCTAGCCATGTTTTATACTTTTATTACATATGTATATGTCCATAAATTATATAAAATATTATTTTACATATTTTTAAACATTGTGCATTGATGTGATGTACCTTATCTTTCTGCACAACTTGATTTTTTAAACTTGGCATTATTTTTAATATATAGACCTGTTGATTCTTAATCCATTTTAACTGCTGTATATATTCTATTGGATTATTGGATGAATATACCAGAATTTGTCTTTCCATTTTCTTACTGATGGACATTTAGGTTGTTTACATTCTTTGCAATTACAAACAGTGCTGCTGTGAACTTTCCTTCTTTTTTTTTTTTTTGAGACAGGGTCTCAGTCTGTCTTCCAGATTAGAGTGCAGTGGCACAATCTCCGCTTATTGCAACCCCCACCTCCCAGGCTTAAGTGATTCTGCCTCGGCCTCCCAAAGTGCTGGGATTACAAGCGTGAGCCACCCTGCCTGGCTGCTGCTATGAACTTTCTTATGCATGTTTTCTTGTGTTCATATGGGAAAGGTTTTTGGTGTACACATAGATCTGGACTTGCTGTAGTTGGACATCTTCACTTTATAAGAAATTGTTTATTTCTCTACCAAGTAGTTATAATAATTTATACTCTCACTAGCAATATCTTTCATTAAGTTTTCATCAGAGATATTGATAGGTAGTAATGTATTCTGGTTTTACAGAAATCATTGGTGCTTGCATAATTCTGGCATAGATTGCTCTTTTCATTTCTTCTCTTGTGCTTGATATTTTGGTAAGTCCAGGATAATCTCAGGGAGAGGTGTAAAAGAATAAAGTTTGCATTTCACAGAATACGAGTTCCTTCTGCTATTGTTGTGTTCCCTGGAGTGCAACCTCACTTCTTGTTGTTATATTTGTACTTCAGGTGGAGAGAGACCTTTATAAAGTAAAATGTTCGTTAATCTTTCTCATTGGTTTCTGTGTCCATAGGTTCTCAGAGGATTAAACAGTAAGCAGCATTGTTTACTGGAGAGTCCCACAGGAAGTGGAAAAAGCTTAGCCTTACTTTGTTCAGCTTTAGCATGGCAACAGTCTCTTAGTGGTAAGTAGTTGCTTGATATCTTCAGGTTGCTTATTGGGGCCTGAAAAAACATAATATGGTACTCTTTAACCAGACGGGTTCAGCCATGCTCTAGCTAATTTAAATATTCGTTTAAAGATGTTTCTTTAAAAAAGTTATGTATCTGCCAAAAGAGTTTCAATATAGCAAAATATGTTTCATTAATGCTAAAATAACACTGAACATAATTTAGTCTTTTGATGAGTCGGAAGGTACATAAAGAGTTTTGGCAGCCTGGGCAGCATAGTGAGACCTGACCGCTACAAAAAATGAAAATCAATTACCCAAGCATGGTGATGTACACTTGCAGTCCCAGCTACTTGGGAAACTGAAGTAGGAAGATCGCTTGAGCCCAGGAGGTTCAGGCTGCAGAGAGCTGTGATTATGTACTCCAGCCTGGGTGACAGAGTGAGACCATGTCTCAAAAACAAACAGTTTTGGATGCTCAGGGTTATCATTATAGAATAATTAGATGATAATTTGTACGTGCAAGATGCAAGAGTTGGACTGTCATGATGCTATAACACATACTAATTGCTTTTTTAATTTTTGGAAATCCTTTAATATATTTGCTTACTTGTTCCTTTCTCATAACATTAACGCATGGAATATATAAAAAAGAATACATTCTAGTTGATCTTCCTACTTGTTTGGATGCCAGATATATTATAATATTGTTTGTATGAATTTATATTACTTCCATTACTTTTTTTTTTTTTTCTGAGTGGAGTCACCCAGGATGGAGTGTAGTGATGTGATCATAGCTCACTGTAACCTCAAACTCCTGGGCTCAGTGATTCTCCTGCTTCAGCCTCTTGAGTAGTTGGGATTACAAGCATGACCCACTAGGCCAAGCTATTTTTACTTTGTTTGCTAACAAATGTCTATTAATATTTACTTTTATGAAACACTATATAATTATATAACGAATCAGAAATCTAATATTGGATACATTTTAGTTACATGATTATATGGGTTTAACCTAAAGTATTAGGAGAATTTGAGGTTAAACATGGTATGTGTATGTATGTATGTATGTATGTATGTGTATATAGGTATATATGTACATTTTTAAAATGAAATGTTTGTTACTAATAAGAACATATTAATAATAAAAAGTAAATATTTCATAATCTTTTGGTTGTTCATTTTGATTCTTACTGATGTTAATTTTGGGAAAAGTGAGTTTATCATTACTAGCTTCAGGTCTTAATGGCAGATACCTGAAAAATAGGAATATTTATATGGTATAAATGGGAAAACAGAATCAATACTGATTATTTTAAAAAAGAAATTATTTAGCTTTTTTTGGAGTATATGAGTAGTACATTTGTATACAATGTAGGCACATGTTGTAAACTTATTACAATTTTGTATTATATTTAGGCACCAAAATTACCTATTTTATTGATTCGAATATTGACCTTAAAATGTATTTTGAGCCGGGCACGGTGGCTCAAGCCTGTAATCCCAGCACTTTGGGAGGCCGAGGCGGGTGGATCACGAGGTCAACAGATCGAGACCATCCTGGTCAACACGGTGAAACCCCGTCTCTACTAAAAATACAAAAAATTAGCTGGGCATGGTGGCGTGTGCTTGTAATCCCAGATACTCAGGAGGCTGAGGCAGGAGAATTGCCTGAACCCAGGAGGTGGAGGTTGCGGTGAGCCAAGATTGCGCCATTGCACTCCAGCCTGGGTAACAAGAGCGAAACTCCGTCCCAAAAAAAAAAAAAAAAAAAAAATGTATTTTGATTCATGTATCAGAATTAATACATCAATAAACATGTTTCTATTTGAAATAGAAATATAATGTGGGGAATGCTTTAACCCTTATGTGTTACATTATTATTTAATGTATTGAACTTTCAAATTCTTCATTTAGGGAAAGTAGTAATTAAAAATTTACTTTAGGTCCTTGTTTCAATCTGTTCTTGAATTTTAAATAAATCTTAATATAAATGAATACTTGAGTGGTTGTACTTTTATTACATTATTAATCTTAGATTATTAGATTTTTGCAGATTACATAAATGGGTGATAATTTCTCTATAAATGTTTTTGCTCTTGTTTTTGAGACAGAGTCTTGCTATGTTGCCCAGGCTGGAGTGCAGTGGCGTGATCTTGGCTCATTGCAACCTCTGCTTCCTGGGTTTGTGCAATTCTCTTGCCTCAGCCTCCTGAGTAGCTGGGATTACAGGTGTATGCCACCATGCCTGGCTAATTTTTGTATTTTTAGTAGAGACAGGGTTTCACCATATTGGCCAGGCTGGTCTCAAATTCCTAACCTCAAGTGATCTGCCCGCCTCGGCCTCCCAAAGTGCTGGGATTGCAGACGTGAGCCACTGTGTCTGGCCAAACATTTTTGGCTTAAGTATTTCTCTCCTGTCCTAATTTGATGGTGCAGATAAAGTGACCAGCTTGTCCAGGTTTGCCAGGTACCTTCCTGCTATTAGCCCTAAAAATCTTTTATCTTAGGAAACCTCCCAATCCTGGATGAACTGGGCCGGTTACTTACCCTAACTGTAGAGAATGATTAATGTTTATTTACTTAGATATGTTATAAATAGAGGTTCTTCCATTTTTAGGGAAGCCAGCAGATGAGGGCATAAGTGAAAAAGCTGAAGTACCATTGTCATGTTGTTGTACATGCCATTCAAAGGATTTTACAAACAATGACATGAACCAAGGAACTTCACATCATTTCAACAATCCAAGCACACCACCTTCTGAAAGAAATGAGACTTCATCAGCTTGTCAAGGTAATTTATATTTTGCCTGGATCAGTGATATCTGTAATAGGAGTCTTAATTATTACCATTATAAGCCCTAATTTATATAAGTTTGTTTAGCACAACTGATTATATATCTCTATCTAGTTTCTCTGGAATTCTTTTAAAATAACACAGAGTGGTCAAAAGTTTTTAAGTCCTTGGTTTGACTTTTAATTGATTGAGACATTTGGTTGGCCTAAGTAATTTTTTAATGAAGGCAAGACAAAATAAATGATTTTCAGAAATTGATGTTATTTGTAGCCAGTTTTGTTAATTGTATGTTAGAATTCTATAAAACATAGTGTTCGTATCCTAAGACAAAATCTAATTAGCCTCACTGATTCATTCTTGATAAGTTTGCCATCTGGCCTTCTGAGGCCAGTATCCTACATGAGAATCAGATATATTTATGTGTGATCCTTAAATAATTCTTACTAATTTTAGAGAAATATATTGAGTAATGTAAGATTATTAATAATATATTTAGAAAAAATACTTCTCCTGCTTTTGGCTGTAAAGAAGGGATAGACTATTATTTACCTAAGACAGAAACCTAGGGAACATCCTGGACGATGCTCCTTTTTAGTTCTTTATGTACGTCTCCATATCCATTGGTGCCTCCATAGTCCAAACTACCATCTCTTGTTTAGAGCATCCAATAAACCTTTTTCTGTTTTTACTCATGCTATTTCTTAACCAGTCACTGGCAGGGAGACAGAGGTTGCCATGCTTGACTTAAGTCCAAACAGTATCCATTTCCTAAAATCAAGGATGGAGTCAGCTTCCTCTAAAGCACATAAATATACAGAGGACGGTAGATGATTGAACTTCCGGTAGGAATGAGGAAAAAGAAGTGGAATAGTTGTTAAATAGGTGACCAATAGTGTTGTCTACATTGTTTTGATTTTGGCCTTGTGGATTTCTTTTTTTTCCTTCAAAGATTTATGCTCTCTTCTTCCTCGGAGCCTTTGCTTGTATTAGTGTCTCTTCTGAGCAAAATTCCATCTTCAACTTATTATCCTTTTCTTCCTGAGTTTACATGTCACTTCCTTGGGGTATCCATCCTGATTTTTCTGTCAGAGTAGATTTGATTTCCCTATTATATTTTGTCTTCTCATCGTGTACCTATCCTTAATAGCACTTTTTTTTTTTTTTTTTTTTGAGATGAAGTTTCGGTTTTGTTGTCCAGGCTGGAGTGCAGTGGCATGATCTTGGTGCACTGCAACCTCCACCTCCCAAGTTCAAGTGATTCTCCTGCCTCAGCCTCCTGAGTAGCTGGGATTAAAGGCATGTGCCACCACGTCCAGCTAATTTGGTATTTTTGGTAGAGATGGGGTTTCTCCGTGTTGGCCAGGCTGGTCTGGAACTTCTGACCTCAGGTGCTTTGCCCACCTCAGCCTCCCAAAGTGCTGGGATTACAGGTGTGAGCCACCATGCCCGGCCTGCACTTGGTACAGTTTGTATTATATGTGTCTGTCTAAATCTTTTATTAATTTCTGCTTCCATAGTAGACTGTATACTTCATGAGGTCAGGAACGTATTTGTCAATTTGCTTACCATTGTATCCCTAGAACTCTAGCAGGGTCCCTAGCATATGGTGGGTGCTAAATAAATATTTGTTGTTAAGAACGAATGGGATTAATTTTCAGCTAATTATAGGAACTCTGGTGTATAATATTTATATACACCCTTTGCTTTTAAAAATAACTTTATTAAGGTTTACTTGACATAACAAATTGCATGTATTTAAATGGTACACTTTTTGTTTTTTGAGACAATTTCTCTCTGTTGCTCAGTCTGGAGTGTAGTGGTGTGATCTTGGCTCACTGCAACCTTCACCTCCTGGGTTCAAGCAATTCTCCTGCCTCAGCCTCCTGAGTAATTGGGATTACAGGCGCCTGCCACCATGCCTGGCTAATTTTTTGTATTTTTAGTAGAGACAGGGTTTCACTGTGTTGGCCAGGCTGGTCTTGAACTCCTGACCTCAAGTGACCTACCCACCTTGGCCTCCCAAAGTACTGGGATTATCGATGTGAGCCACCGCACTTAGCCTAAATGGTATACTTTGATGCATTTTGACATATGTACCTCCATGAAACTTTCACCAGAATCAAGATAGTGAACATACACACCAACCTTATATTCACTTTCTCTAAATTTTTTCAAACATACTCACTTTCCCCAAAAAGTTTTCTCATGGACCTTTGTTATTCCCTCTTCCTACCCCTCCACGACTCACTTCCCCAACCAACCACTTAACTGCTTTCTGTTACTATAGATTAGTTTGCATTTTCTATAGTTTATATAAATGGATTCATAGAGGATGTATACTAATTTTGTCTGGCTTCTTTCACTTACAACAAATATTTTGAGATTCATCCATGTTGCATATATTAATAATTTCTTTTTATTTCAGAGTAATAGTCCATGGATATACCACAAATTGGTTATCTAGCTATTTATTTATAATTGGGTTATTCCTAGTTCAGGGCTATTACAAAGACAGATATTATGTGTCTACATCTTTGTATGGATGTATGTTTTAATTTCTCTTAGGTGAATACTAGGAGCAGAATGACCAGATTGCTTTGTAGGTGTGTATGTTTAACTTTGTTTTGTTTTTGAGATGGAGTCAGTCTGTTGCTCAGGCTAGAGTGCAGTAGTGTAATCTCGACCCACTGCAACCTCTGCCTCCCGGGTTTAAGTGATTCTCCTGCCTCAGCTTCCTGTGTAGCTGGGATTACAGGCATCTGCCACCACACCCAGCTAACTTTTGTATTTTTGGTAGAGATGGTCAGGCTGGTCTTGAACTCCTGACCTCAAGTGATCTGCCCATCTCAGCCTCACAAAGTGTTGGGATTGCAGGTGTGAGCCACCTTGCCTGGCCAAGTTTTTAAGAAATTTCCAAACTGTTTCATGAAATGGTCATACCATTTTACATTCCCATCAGTAATTATGATAGTTCCAATTTCTTCACATCCTTGTCAACGCTTGGTATGGTCAGTCCTTTTAATTTTAGCCATTCTGGTTTTTTTGTTTGTTTGGCTTTTTTTGAGATAGGCTCTCACTCTGTTGCCCAGGCTGGAGCACAGTACTGTGATCGTGGCTCACTTGGCTCATTGCAACCTCTACCTCCCGGGATCAAGTGAGCCTCATACCTCAGACTTCTAAGTAACTGGGACTACAGCCACACACCAACACATCTAGCTAGTTTTTGTAGTTTTTGTTGGTTTTACCATGTTCCCCAGGCTTGTCTTGAACTCCTGGGCTCAAGTGATCTGCCTTCTTCGGCCTCCCAAAGTGCTAGGATTATAGGCGTGAGCCACCACACCTGGCCTTAATTTTAGCTACTCTAATAGGCATGCAGTGGTATCTCATTGTGGTTTTAATTTTTATTTCCTATATTTTCATGTGCTTATTAGCTATCCATGTATCTTGCTTGATGATATATCTGTTCAAATAATTGCCTATTTTTTATTGGGTTGTTTTCTTGTAGTGAAATGTTGAGACTTCTTTGATCAGATAGAATTTTAGGTTTTACATTTAGGTTTAAGTCCATTTTCAGTTAATGTGTGAAGATGGTACAAGGTATGGATTTATTGGGACAAGTCCTAACTTGTATGGTAAAGTATATTGTTTGCTGAGAGGAATGGCAAGGAAAACCTGGCCACCCCCCCGCCCAAGTAGAAAACTGCTTAGGGCATTCTAAAGCAGCAAAACAGTATATGTATGTCATACACCTATTAAAACAGTTCTTTAAGCACGGGATATGTAACTATGCCCCCGTGGCTCCCTCGTGGAGAATACTTTCTGGTTTGTCCTTGATTAGTGGTAAGCAGGCACCAGCTGCCTACCTAGTTTATCTTAGGTCTATGAGAAAACACAGAGCACCTGTTTGTTAATAATAATCACCTGTTCAGAGAGACTAACTACGTGAGTCAGACTCTCCTCGAGGCTCTCAGCTCAGATGCTATCTGCCCCTGAGGCTCTCAGCTTGGAAGGCTGTTGACCCCGGATAGTCCCACTTTGCTGTTTTATCTGGATGTCTGCTTCTTAATGTCTTCAGTGCTGCCTGGATGGGGGTCTCTACGGCCAAGCTGGTTTCGGTATGAATTAAAGTTTGTTTTTTTGCATGGGGATATCCAGTTGTTCAGCACTATTTATTGAAAAGGCTATCCTTATCTACTGCATTGCCTTTGTGTCTTTATCAAAAGTGAGTTGTCCATATATACCACTTTGATTTTGACATTACTGAGTCAATGTTATCTAGAATAGTCTAAATGGGAAAAAATCGAGGTTGTATTCTGATATCCTCTTTATATTTGTAAGTAAATTCTTTATCACCAAAATACAGAAAAACACAAATCCTAAGTGTATAGGCTGATGAATTTTCACTGTCATAACTACCACATAGATTGTCTGGACATGCAGAGCTCAAAATTACCTGTCTTATCTAAAATATATATGTAATGCAAAGGACTAAGAATAGCCAGGATGCGTCTGAAGAAGCAGGTCAAGGTGAGAGACTTGATCCCCCAAATATACTGATTTATTGTATGTAAACGTAGAGTAATTAAGATGGACTGACTTTAGCATAGTGAAGTGCCAATAGCACGCTAATTCACAGTTCTCTATACCTATCTATACCTAAAAGTATAGAGAACCCTAATTCAGTTCCACACATATTCAGAAACTTGATATATTTATAGATGTTCCCCTACAGAGTGGAGGGGAGAGGAAGAACTTGGGTAATGCTGGGACTATTAGATGTCCATATGGAAAAAATTGAAATTGGAGCCCAACTTTATACCTGACACAAAACCTCTTCCCGGTAGATTAAAGACCTACTTCTGAAAGGCAAAACTATTAGGATTTTAGAGTATAGTGGTTTCCAAACTGTGTTTCTAAGAACCTTATAAACACAACTTGGGAAGGGGAAGGGGAAAGTGGATCAGAGAAGTTCTAGGTCTTTCATCTCTATTTTGGAAATTTTAAGCACCATTTCTTTTTTGAGATGGAGTCTTGCTCTGTCACCCAGGCTGGAGTGCAGTGGCATGATCTTGGCTCACTGCAACCTCTGCCTCCTGGGTTCAAGCGATTCTCCTGCCTCAGCCTCACAAGTAGCTGGGATTACAGGCATGCACCACCATGTGCAGCTAATTTTTGTATTTTTAGTAGAGACAGAGTTTTGCCATGTTGGCCAGCCAGATCTCAAACTCCTGGCCTCAGGTGTTCTACCTGCCTCGGTCTCCCAAAGTGCTAGGATTATAGGTGTGAGCCACCGTGCCCAGCTGCAACATTTCTTTGAAAAGAAAATAGTCCTACACTTTAGAAAAAAACTTGAAAATCAGTGCTGTGTGGCATAGGTTCATTTCTGAGTTTATGAGGTCTCAAACTTGCTTTTTTTTTTTTTTTTTTTCTTTTTCTTTTGGAGAGAGAGCCTTGTCTGTTGCCTAGGCTGGAGTGCACTAGTGTGATCTCTGCTAACTGCAAACTCTGCCTCCCGGGTTCAAGGGATTCTCATACCTCAGTCTCCCCAGTAGCTGGGATTATAGGCCTATACCACCATGCCCAGCTAATTTTTGTATTTTTAGCAGAGATGGGATTTCGCCATGTTGCCCAGGCAGGCTTGCACTCTTGGGCTTAAGTGATCCACTTGCCTCGGTCTTCCAAAGTGCTGGGATTACAGTCATGAGCCACTGGGGCCTTATTTTTTGAAAACAGTATTGGACCCGCTCATATAGGTATTTCTCTGCTGTAAATATTCTGTAAATCCTTTAGGGCAAGGGATTCTGTTTTTCATTGTTTTTCCATGGTATCTGGTCATGGGATAGACTCAAATGACTGTTGGCTGGGCGTGGTGGCTTAACGGCTGTAATCCCAGCACTTTGGGAGGCCAAGGTGGGTGGATCACTTGAGGTTGGGAGCTTGAGACCAGCCTGACCAGCATGGAGAAACCCTGTCTCTACTAAAGATATAAAATTAGCCAGGTGTGCTGGCTCATGCCTGTAATCCCAGCTACTCAGGAGGTTGAGGCAGGAGAATTGCTTGAACTCAGGAGGCAGAGGATATGGTGAGCCGAGATCGCACCATTGCACTCCTGCCTGAGCAACAAGAGCGAAACTCCATCTCAAAAAATAAAAAAAGATTGTTAATTCAAACCATGAGAGTGGAGAGAATGTTTAGAGAGAAACAGGAAGGAGGATACCTTTAAGAATATTTATATTTAGGAAAAGGGAGAAGAGAGAAACCAATGTATGAGAATAGTTAAGAACACTGTTACAGACATTAAGGAAGAAGAAAATGTATTTGCTGTGTTCCAAGAAGACAGTGTTCAGCTGTATGCCTAAGAGGTTACATGTATGGAGGTTGGAGTCACACAGCAGGATTCAGTCACATCCAAGCTCTACCACTTACTAACTGTATGATACTGGGTCAGCTACTGGACTTTTTAAAACACTAGTGTTCACGTTTGTAAGACTGGAATAATTGGCAGGGTGCAGTGGCTTAAGCCTGTAATCCCAGCACTTTGGGAGACAGAGGTGGGCAGATCACTTGAGGTCAGGAGTTTGAGACCAGCCTGGCCAACATGGTGAACCCCTGTTTCTACTAAAAATACAAAATTAGCCGGGCATGGTGGCATGCACCTGTATTCTCAGCTACTGGGAAGACTGAGGCGGGAGAATTACTTGAACCCAGGAGGAGGAGGTTGCAGCGAGCTGAGATCGTACCACTGTATTTCAGCCTGGGTGACAGAGTGAGATTCCATCTCAAAAAAAGAAAAAAAAAGATTGGGGTAATTAATGTTATTTGGTGGTTAAGAGGTCCTTAATGACCTTGAGAAGGAGCTTTCAGGACTGTGGGATTAAAAGACATTATATGAGCTTGATTCTATAATCAATGTTTTTGTTCTAAAGAACGTGGAAAAACTTAGTAGGAAAGAAACACTGATACTGTAAAGAAAGATTTTTACACACATGAAATATGTAGTGAAATAAGTCTCTTTCTTCAGAGACTCTAGCAGTTATACATTTTAAATCACATTATTGGGTGTAGTCTACAAGTACATAAAGCTATTTAAAAAATCATATTGGACTTTTCCTATTGAAAGCGTGTTTCTCAAAATCTTTGGTAAAGTAAACTGAATGGTAGAGAAGTACTTTTTAAAACATGTTTAAGTTTCATGTTTTAGATTATGGTATGAAATTTCTAAAAAGCCTTACATCCTGGTTCCAGTTTTCTTTTAGAAAAATTGCCTATGTGTAAGTTATTTATGCTAATTTTTTATTGCTTCTTATATAAGACTCCCCTGCAAAAACCACTCTGGCTGCCAAGTTATCTGCTAAGAAACAGGCATCCGTATACAGAGATGAAAATGATGATTTTCAAGTAGAGAAGAAAAGAATTCGACCCTTAGAAACTGCACAGCAGGTAAACAGAATTTATTGGCAGTGAAATAATCCAGTTATAGCTGAACATGGTAGTCAAGTATCAATTAAGGTTTTAATGCCCTTGTGGAGATTAGTTGGGTCATATGACAGCTGTAAATTAAATGGTAATTTGTTATAATTTCATTTTGTACAGTTACTTGTTACAAAGGAGTTTGTTATAGCAGATTATTCACAGTAACATGTCATTCAAGTGAAACTGCATGGTGTTTCTCACACATGAGGAATTTGATAGTAAAATATTTACTTAAGGGCTATCTTGGTAATATACTGCTTTGCCCTTTTTAACTCTTCCATTGTTTTTATCTTAAAATAGCATTTTCTTTTGGCTAAAATACCTTTGATATGATTATTCATGTTATGGATATTTTGGAATTGATAGTATTAATGAAAAGATTTATTCTTACTGAGTTTTTCAGATTGATACATGATAAAATATGTATATTTCTAAAAATTAAAAGGCTTGAATTACCAGGTATTTTAAATGAAATGTACTTTTCATAGATGAACACAATATTTTCTGAGAATCCATGGCAGTGAGGTAGGGAGGTTGGGATTTTAATAGATTTGGTTACAAATAAAAAAGATAATTATTAGGCTGAGTGCAGCGGCTCATGCCTGTAATCCCAGCACTTTGGCAAGCTGAGATGGGAGGATCTCTTGAGTCCAAGAGTTTGAAACTAGCCTGGGTAACATAGAAAGACTCCCGTCTCCACAAAAGTTTAAAAATGAGCCAGGTGTGGTGGTGTGAGCCACCAGTAGTCCCAGCTACTTGGGAGGTTGATGTGGGATGACTGCTCAAGCCTAGGAGTTCAAGGCCGTAGTGAGCTAAGATCACACCATTACACTTCAGCCTTGCTGACAGAGCAAGACCCTGTCTCTAAAAAATAAATAAATAAAAACATAAACTAAAAACCATTAATTAGCATGTTATTTGTAGGTAAGTAATTGGGTATTTTTAATTGAGTATACCCAAGGTGCTTGCATTCTTAGGTAGTTTAACTGTTCCACTCACAATCTTTATAAATTTCTATAATTCAACCTTATTTTTAGAAGTAGAATGAACTAGTTTATTTTTATCAAAGTACCAATGACAAATGAGGTGTGAATCTATAAAGATTTCCCCCCTCACAAAATGTGTACATAGTTTTGTGTCATCAGGTAGTGCTCAACATAAAACGTTTATTCGCTTATTTCATTGGTTCTCATTTCATTTTGGGTAGGAATGAGATTATCAATAGAAATGCTTTTCTCCCAGTTATAACTTTAGTGAATAGGTCTTTCACAAGTAGGAAAAAGCATGAATACAGTTTGGAAAGAAAACTTAGTGGTATTTATAAAAGAAATTTAATGAAAGACAACTTGGTTTATCAACTGTTTAGTAAGTAATAGTAATTGAGTAATGTATTCCTCATTGTAGGAAATCATGACTGTTTATGTTAAAATTTTTATTCTGAGTTGTTTTCAATGTAGAATTATACTTAAATTTTATTTACTTTTATTTTCCAATTAGATATGTGATTGGACTTTGCTGTAATACTAGATTTGATGTCCATATGGTGGGACTATTTTATGAGAAGTTCATTTTATAATACTCCAATTTTGATATATCACTAATCAAAGCTAGTTTGGCTAAGATTTGTGAGCCATTACTGTGTTCTGTTTTATTTGTTGTCATGAGATACTTATTTATGTTATTGCCAGTTAGAAATAGTCTTTTTTTTTTTTTTTTTGGATGTAGAAAAAAAATGCATAGATCTATTTTGGCCTTTGAGCCTGTTAAACTTCTAGTTTACCTTAAACTTCATTTTGGTTCTGTGTTTACAGATTAGAAAACGTCATTGCTTTGGAACAGAAGTACACAATTCGGATGCAAAACTTGATTCAGGGAAGACCATAAAACTCAACTCTCCATTGGGAAAGATAAACTCCTTGTCTCCACAAAAAGTATGTATTAATGCCATTGTTCGATTTTAAAGAAGGAAAATATAGAATTTTCTAAATCCATTTTTGACACAAGAAGAAGAATAGTATAATACAAAGGACAGTAGAAAAGAACTCAGAAGTCCTCAGTGCTGTCACAGCTCTGTTACTGATGTGTGAGATGGTAAAGCCTATTTCTTTCTGTGCCCTCAGTTCCTCATTTATAAAATAAGAGAATTGGACTAGAGAGAGATCTGAAAGTTGTTTTTTTCTGTTTTCTATTTTAATGTTTGTGAATTCTCCCATTCCTCAAAGTTCTTTCAGTATCCTTAGGGCAGCAGTTCTCAAGGAGTAGCCCAGGGAGTTCCCGAGATTAAGATTTTTTGGGGTGGTGGTCTCTGAGGTGAAAATTATTTTGTAATAATATCAATTTAAGATGTTGTAGGCCAGGCATGGTGGCTCATACCTGTAATCCCAGCACTTTGGGAGGCCAAAGCAGGCGGATCACTTGAGTTCATGAGTTTGAGACCAGCCTGGGCAACATGGCAAAACCCCGATTGTGCAAAAAAATACAGAAAAAAAATAAAAGTAAAATAAAATTTGTATACATTTTAGGTGTACAACATGATGGTTTTTACAACACAATTTTTTTTTTGTTTGTTTTGTTTTGTTTTTGTTTTTTTTTTGAGATGGAGTCTTGCTCTGTCATCCCAGCCGGAGTGCAGTGGTGCAATCTCGGCACACTGCAACCTCCACCTCCTGGGTTCAAGTGATTCTCCTGCTTCAGCCTCCTGAGTAGCTGGGATTACAGGTGCTCAACACCACACCCAGCTAATTTGTTTGTGTTTTTAGTAGAGACGGGGTTTCACCATGTTGGCCGGGCTGGTCCCGAACATCTGACCTGGTGATCCACCTTCCTCGGCCTCCCAAAATGCTGTGATTTCAGGCGTGAGCCACTGTGCCTGGCCATGATGGGTTTTTTTTTTTTTTTTTTTTTTTGAGACAGAGTCTCACTCTGTCACCCAGTCTGGAGTGCAGTGGAGTGATCTTGGCTCACTGCAACCTATGCCTGCTGTGTTCAAGCAATTCTTCTGCCTCAGCCTCCCAAGTAGCTGGGACTATAGGCGTGTGCCACCATGCCTGGGTAAGTTTTTGTATTTTAGTAGAGATGTGGTTTCACCATATTGGCCAGGCTGGTCTCTAATTCCTGACCTTGTCATCTGCCTGCCTGGGCCTCCCAAAGTGCTGTGATTACAGGGGTGAGCCACCATGCCTGGCCAACATGATGTTTTAATATACATATACATAGTGAAATTATTACTACTGCCAAGCTGTGATAGTCTGTTTGAATTGCTATAAAGGAATACCTGAGGCTGGGCAATTTATAACAAAAAGTGGTTTATTTTGGCTCACCTGCAGGCTGTGCAGGAAGCATGGTGTCAGCATCTGCTTCTGGTGAGGGCCTCAGGAAGCTTAAAAGCACGACAGAAGACAGAGAGCAAGCTTGTCACATGGAAAGAGAGGAAGGAGGAGAGGGAGTGTAGAAGATTCCACACACTTTTCAATAACCAGATCTCACATGACCTCAGAGCAAGAACTCAACTTACTACCATGAGGAGGGCACCAGCCATCGAAGACCCAAGCACTTTACACTAGGCCCCACCTCCAGTATCGGGGATCACATTTTCTTTCTTTTTTTTTTTTGAGACAGAGTTTCGCTCTGTTGCCCAGTCTGGAGTACAGTGGTACAATCTTGGCTCACTGCAACCTCCGCCTCCCTAGTTCAAGCAATTCTCCTGACTCAGCCTCCCAAGTAGCTGAGATTACAGGTGTTCCCCACCACACCCAGATAATTTTTTGTAGTTTTAGTAGAGACAGCATTTCACTAAGTTGGCCAGGCTGGTCTTGAACTCCTGACCTCAGGCGATCTACCCGCCTTGGCCTCACAAAGTGCTGGGATTACAGGCGTGAGCATTTCAACATGAGATTGGGAGGGGACACGCATCCAAATCATATCACAAGCTAATTAACATATTCATTTCCTTATGTAGTTACCGTGTGTGTGTGTGTGTGTGTGTGTGTAGAATACCTGAAATTTTTAAAGCAAATATCCAAATATCCAGCTTATAATATAGCATTATTATTATTATTTTTATGAATGAGGCAATTTATTAACCCAGCGTGGTTTGTTCTAATGCTTCTTGTTGGCAGCTGCCACCTGTCCGGCGATTCTGTCCAGATCTTTCTGTCCCTGAGGTATCAGTTTGTGGCCTCCATCTTAGTCCTTTTCCATCCATTATTTTCAGCCCCTCCAGGGCTTGGAGGACCCGGCAGCCATACTCTTGGAGCCTCAGCTGAAGTGGCTGGGCATGACTCCATTTCTCTTACATCCCCCATAGATCACAGAAGTACAGGTGCCACATTGTGGAAGCAGCTCATGTATAGAACCATTTCTCGTCGTAGGGAGCAAGCTCTTCGTGCTTGGCCAGCTTGATGATGTTCACCCATTCAGGGACTTTCAGTTTCCTGGACGTTTTGAGAAAGGCTGCCAGAGCTCTGACGAACTCCTGCTTGGTTCACATCTTTTACAGTAACTT
The DNA here is from genome assembly GCF_009761245.1 of Sapajus apella. Taxonomy (NCBI): domain Eukaryota; kingdom Metazoa; phylum Chordata; class Mammalia; order Primates; family Cebidae; genus Sapajus; species Sapajus apella. Next base: position 28,834,579 of record NW_022436952.1, read on the forward strand.
CAGGCATCGTGTGGCCTCCGGGCTGCCAGCGAGGGGATAGGGGAATAACTGTTGTCATGATGCTGTTTGTTAGATCTCTAGACTTGATTCATCCTATGCAACTTAAACTTTGTACTCTTTGATCAACATCTCCTCAAATACCCCACCTCCCTGCCCCTGTTAACCATTGTTCTGATTTCTGTTTCTATGTATTTGACTTTTTAAATTCCATGTATAAGTGAGATCATGTATTATTTTTCTGTCTACATCTGACATATTTCACTTTGCATAATTTCCTCCCTCCAGGTTCATCCATGTTGTCACAAATAGCAGGATCTTCTTTAGGGCTAATATTCCATTGATACACATCTCTACACCACAATTTCTTTATTCATCCATTGACAGACACTTAGGTTGTTTTCATACTTGAGACTGCTTGGATTGTAATCATAGCTCTACTCTTTATTAACTGTGTAACCTTGATTTTTTTAAACTCTTGGTATTACGTTTACCTGTTTGCTAAATGGGGTTGGTAATAGTACCTATCTCACAGGGCTGTTAGGAGGATTAAACGAGTTAATACCTATACAGTGCTGAGAATATCTGGCATACCTTAGAGTTTAAGTGCTAGGAGGTAGTAGAAGTAGCAGCAGCAAATGGATACATATTTGTAGTTGTTACCTTTTAGCTGTTGCTGATAAAAGATACTACATAATACCAACTAATAATATTATATATTTGTAGTTCTTTAATTTTTGTTGACACATATATGGGATTCAGTGTGATAATTTTTATACATGTATATGATGTGTAATGATCAAATCAGAGTAGATAGCATATCCATCGCCTCAAACTTTTGTCATTTTTTTGTGTTGTGAACATTTGGAATTCTCTCTTCTAGCTTTTTGAAAATATGTAAGAAATTATCGTTAACTGTATTTACCCTAGAATGCTACAGAATACTAGAAGTTATTCTTCCTGTTTCTCCAATCTAACTGTAGTTATATATGTATAAGCTCACCTCTCCTTATCCTCCCCTCCCCTCACCCCTTCCCAACCTCTGATAACCACAATTCTCCTCTACTTCTATAAGCTCATTTTTTTAGCTCCTACATATGAGTAAGAACATGCAGTATTTACCTGCCTATGCTTGACTTTTTTCACTTAATATCTTCCAGTCTTATCCATATTGCTGCAAATAACAAGATTTCGAATTTTTTTTAAATTACTGAATAGTCCGTTGTGTACATGTGTCACATTTTCTTTATCCATTCATCTGTTGATGGACATTTAGGTTGATGCCAATTCCATATCTTAGCTATTATGAATAGTGCTGCAGTAAATATGGGGGTGACTGGGTATGGTGGCTTACACCTGTAATCCCAACTCTTTGGAAGGCTCAGGTAGGAGAATTACTCAGGCAAGGAGTGTGAGACCAGCCCTGGCAACATACCAAGACCCCTATCTGTACAAAAATTAAAAGAAAATTAGCCAGGCGTGGTGATACATGCCTGCAATCCTAGCTAGTTTGGAGGTTGAGGTGTGGGGGATCACTTGAGTCTAGGAATTTGAGACTGTGGTGAGATATGATCGTGCCACTGCACTCTAGATTTTCTTTGCTTTGGTTACTCAGTAGAGGGATTGCTGAATTATATGGTAGTAATATTTTTAGGTTTTTGAAAAGCTTCTATACTGTTCTCCATAATGTTTGTACTAATTTACGTTTCCACTAATAGTGTATGAGTTCCTTTTTCCCCTCATGCTCACCATCATTTGTTATTTTTTTGCCTTTTCAATAGTAAGCCGTTCTAACTGGGTGAGATGATATCTTATTGTGCTTTTGATTTACATTTCCCTGATGAGTAGTGATGTTGAGCATTTTTTCATGTTCTTGTAGGATTTACGTATGTCTTTTGAGAAATGTTTATTCACATTCTTTGCCCGTTTTTAAATTAGATTATTTTTTTTTTTTTTTTTTTTTTTTGCTGTTGAGTTCCTTGTATATTCTGGATAGTAGTCTCTTCTCAGATGAATAGTTTGGAAATATTTCCTCCCCATTCTATAGGTTTTCTCTTTGCTCTGTTGTTTCCTTTGCTATGCAGAAGCTTTTTAGTTTGATATAGTCCCATTTGTCTGTTGTTTTTTTGTTGTTGTTGCCTGTACTTTTGAATTCTTACCCGTAAAATCTGCCTAGACCAGTGTCCTGAAGCTTTTCCCTGTATTTTCTTCTAGTAGTTTTATAGTTTTGGGTCTTATATTTAAGTCTTTAGTCTGTTTTGTGTTGGTTTTTGTAGATGGTGAGAGGGATCTAGTTTTTTCTTTTTGCATATGAACATCCAGTGTTCTCAGCACCATTTATTGAAGAGGGGTCCTTTCCCCAATGTGTGTTCTTGGTGCTTTTGTCGAAAATCAGTCAGCTGTAAATACCTGGATTTACTTCTCAGTTTTCTATCTGTTCCATTGGTCTTTGTGTCTGTTTTAATACTAATACCATGCTGTTTTGGTTGCTATAGCTTTGTGTAATACATTTTGAAATCGGCTAGCGTGGTGCCTCCACTTTTCTTTTTGCATACTATTACTTTGGCTATCCAGGGTCTTTTGTGGTTCCACATGAATCTTAGCATGGTTCTTTCTATTCCTATAAAGAATGTTATTGGTATTTTGATAGGGATTACGTTGAATCTATATATTGCTTGGGATAATATGTAGTTCTTATTTTTTAATTAATTAATTAATTAATTTAGAGGCAAGTTTTGGCCATGTTGCCCAGGCTAGTCTGGAACTCCTAGGCTCAAGCAATTCACCTGCCTTGGCCTCCCAAAGTGCCAGGATTTCAGGTCTGAGCTACTGTTTCTGGCCTTGTACTTCTTATTTTTAAATGCTGCTGAAAGGTAGTATTAATGTTACTGTTGATAATACTGATCAACATTATACATTTTGAGGAGTTAGATTTAGAGTTTAGTAGAAAATTCTTTTTTTGAGAATATTCTCCCCTGTTGCCCAGGATGAAATACAGTGGGATGATCTCGGCTCACTGCAACCTCTACTTCCCGGGTTCAAGAGATTCTCCTGCATCAGCCTCCCAGGTAGCTGTGATTACAGGCACCCGACACCATGCCTAGCTAATTTTTGTATTTTTAGTAAAGATGAGGGTTCACCATGTTGGCCAGGCTGGTCTTGAATTCCTGACCTCAGGTGATCCACTGCCTTAGCCTCCCAAAGTGCTGGGATTACAGGAGTGAGCCACCGTATCTGGCTGAAAATTCTTTTGATATCTGTTGCAGATGTTTATGGCTTAACCCTGTTGAGTCTAGAACACTTGAACATAAGCACAGCTACTGTGCCCTTGGTTTAGTACCTTAATTTTAAGCCTAGTGCTTTGATGGATGTCTCCTTTTGGTTATGTAGTATGCTGATATATGTTATTTATTATGGTCTTCTCATTGGTAAAATATAGCTGTATCTATAATTGTATATCTGTATCTGTTTTATTTTTAAAACAGATACAGATATCCAATTACATATTTTCTGTTACATCTAGAAATTACATATTTTCTTCCTTGGCTTTAGGTGATATAACTATATTTCTCTAGAAATGGAATAATTTTTCATAAGCAGGTGATTTATTACTCATAACATTAAGATATAGGCCTCTGACAGTTTCTCATAAGTTTGAAAATTTATTGAACAAGTTAAATCTCTCAATTAAATCTAGTTCCTCAAATGATAACATTTCACTAGTGTGACACTTCTTTGCAAGAAGACATAAGTGATAGATGCCATACTAATTAAACATGCATAAAGTAAATTTAAAAGACATCAAAGCACTTTTGCAATGCAAAGAACATATGGTTGAGCTCTAATATTTGTTCTTTTTTGGTAGTCTATAATGAAAAACATGAATATATAAAGTAATTTTATGTGCTTTCTGAAAGGTTATAAGAAAAAACCCCCCACAAATACTTAGGCAAAATGATTTGCATTTTTAACTTTTATTTTTTTCTTCCTAACATAAAAATAGAATAAGTAGTTATAATAGAAATATGATCATTATAAAATGTATAGTTTTAGGAAATATGAAGATTTCTCCTTTTTGTAAAGTAAATTTTTACTAAATTTCTCATGGATTTCTAGCATTAAATAATACATCTACTTTTTCAGAGAACAAGGACTAATTATCTCCATGAACATAATATGAGAAAAAATAATGGGGCTATGATTAGAGGTAAATTATTTAAAGAATGGGATCTTTGAGTGTCATAGGGAATGTATATTTCCTTGAAAATACTTTGGTTTCTGCTGTAACATTTCTTGGTCTTTGCAAAGTGACTTATTTTAAGTCATAAAAATATTTTCTGTAGATTTTGGGATAGGTGGTTTCATAAAAAGTGGAAGAAAAATAGTTTCATGTACATTAAGTTCATAAATTTTAATATTTATTACACAGTAGCTTAAATTAGTTTATCACCAAAACTTTCAGACAAAGTAATTGGAAAAAATGCAGTCCATATATTAGATCTTTTCTTATGCTAACAGGTGATATGCCTCACATTTTTTAATATTTTTGCTTTTTTGTTCAGACCAAAATGCCTCATATTTTATTATATTTTAATCTAGACCTTGTAATAATCTTGAATAAGGTAAATTCAGAGACTAGGGTAAGTAACTATTTTTGTCAAAACCTCTTCTTTCATATGGAAGGAAAAAGAATATGGGACTAGATTTAATGATACCTCATATCTCATTGAATTCTAACACCTTTACATTCTTAGGATACGTTTTCTATCTAAACAAGATAGAAATTACATGATATTAGGGGGTACAGTATTTTTTTTTAATAAAAATAGTTCTTTGGTTTAGTTTCTCTTATCCTTACAAAGATGTAAGTCTTAGAGTCTTCACATTTTTCAAATCTGCAGTTGCATGACTTTTGACAAACTTCCCTCCATAAGTTAAATGATAAATTAGTTTAATGATTTCTATTTCCCCCTGAATTTAACATTAAACTTTTTAGGTTCTTTCAAATGTTCTTAGTTTTTATTAAGAACTTAGTTTCCACCCAGTGGATTGGAGAATTAAATGGTTGTCTCTTTATTTTCCTATCATTTCTAGTCTCCTGCCTGTCTTTTCAAGTCAGAAAATAGTGTCAATACCTTTTCTTATATGATTAACTTTCTGGCATCCACTGCTTGATCCCTTTCCTTACAGTTCAGATTCATTTTCTTAATCTGATAATTCATATGTCAAAGAGCTAGTGAGGCATCAGTCTCCACATGGTCAAAATACAGTTAAGAAAAACATTGGTTTTTAAACCAGTATATTACTGTTCTGATATTACTTTGTTGTATCATTTGTAATCATTTTCTCTACATTTATTTATATTCTGTTCATTTGTTTGTTTAGTAAATCCTTACGGTAGAGATTTTCTTAGATACATTCTCATGCGTATACCAGCTTATTTATTTATTTATTAAATAAATGTTAACATTCTTTATGTACTTTAATAAAAGTAATTATATTTGATTTAATGTAGCAGTAGCATATTGTTTTAATTCATCACTTGAGCCTGGTATGTAGAAGACACGTGGCTCCAGCAGAGGGCGCTGTTGACCTTCTTACAAAGTGTTAACACTGGGGAGATCCTTAGGCTATTTTTTTTTCTTCTTTATACTTCCCATACCCCATTTTTTGTTCCTTCCTTCCCTTCTTTCTTATAATTCATAGTTTTAATTTACTCTTATTTAAAATAGCTAACATAACTGCATATATATGGTGATACTGGTGCTTACTGTGTTATGTGCCAGACACTCTTCTAAGCACTTCGGAAATTCTAATTCACTTGGCAAATACAGGTTCATGTGAGTTGATGCTTATTGTCATGTTCTTTTAACTTTTCTTTGGGTTTGACAGTTTTTAAAATAATTTACCTCAATCTTTATAACAAACCTATGAGGAAGGTATTAATTTTTTCCCCCAGTTTAACCTGAGGAAACTGAGGCACAGTATTTAAATAACTTGTTCATGTCACAACCCTGGTGAGTAGAAGCTGGATTAAAACCCAGGCAGTCTGGCTCTGGAATTGGTCCTCTAAACCATCTCACTATTCTGTCTCTGAATAAACTCTTCCAGATGACTTTTTGATGACAGTTCATTTTTACACTGTTACAGGTCATTTTATGTGCAGTACCTTGTAGATAATTTATTCAAAATTCATCCCTCTTTTAGTGTCTTGACACCCTGTCCTTTTTCTTTACAATGCTTACCAAAACTTATAATGATTTATTTATTTGTAGGTTAACTGTTTTGTTTTGTTTGCCTCATTACCGGACTGACCATAAGGACAAGTATAATGTCTCTTTTAAAAAAAATTTTTATGACCAACATCTGGCACAGAACCTACACCTAGTATGTTGAATAAATGAATGAAAAAAATGGCCATAGTTAGTAGATGCATGTTTCACCACTGTTTCTTGTAGCTTCCGATTTTTACTCAGATCCTTATGCTTAAGGGGGTATGACAGTATTGTTAAATACAGGTGACTTAATGCAGATTTAAAAATTGTTTTTGGCCAAGCATGGTGGCTTATGCCTGTAATCCCAGCACTTGGGGAGGCTGAGGTAGGCAGATCACTTGAGCCCAGGAGTTGGAGATCAGCCTGGGCAACATAGTGAGACCCCATCTCTACAAAACAAACAAAATTAGCTGGGTGTGATGGTATATGCCTGTGGTCCCAGCTACTCAGGAGGTTGAGGCAGGAGGATTGTTTGAGCTCATGGGCGGAGATTGCAGTGAGCTGTGATCGTGCCATTGCATTCCAGCTTGGGTGACAGAGCAAGACCCTTTCTCAAAAAAAAAAAAAAAAGAAAAGTAATAACATTCGTTGAAAAACCTTTAACATTATAAACCGATACAGAATAAAAATTAAAATATTCTCCCTTATATTAATCCCATCCCCCTTTCTGCTTCCCAGAAGCAAACATCATGAACACTTTCATGAGGATCTTTCTAGATCCTTTTCTATGAATTTATAAGGATATTTTTAATAGTTCTTTTATAGCTTTGTTTGTACATTTAACTCTCTTGTTTATGGGATTTATTTTCATACATGTATGAGATCAGACTGTAATTGTATATTTTTGCAAATAGTTGATCAGTTGTCCCAGTGCCACCTAGTAATTTTTCCTGTTTTGAAGTTTTGCTGTTATCATATACTGAATTGTTATATGTACTTGGATTGGTTCCTGAACTTTTTTTTCTCTTTAAATTTTTATTTTTTTTTCCACTGTGTGTGTTTGTGTGTGTGTGTGTGTGTGTGTGTGTGTGTGTGTGAAAGAATTCCACTTGGCTTCAAACAGAAAAGCAGTAGACTCCTGCTTTTTGAATTGAATATTCTGATACTTTTTGAGGTAGCATGCATATTTTGCTTTTCTCTTGAGTTTTTGGTTTTATGTACTTTCTGTTGCCTTCCTGCTATCCTTTTCTCCTTTCTCATTACTTCTCCCCTTTAGCCTCCCAGCATTTGGTGTTTATATTATTATAATTCTGTAAATATTTAAAACTGATTACAGTTCTTTCCACAAACCAGTATTTATTTATTTATTTTGGTGCCAGTAGTTGTCTTGTCACTTGCTTAGTTTTTTATGTACCTGTAACTATCTCCAAACTGTTAGAACTTAAAAAACACATCAGGTCAAGATGTCCATATTTTTAGACTCTCAATATTTAGTGGAAATAATGAAATATACTCTTTTATATTGAATTAAATTTCATATTTCTAAATAACTGTTTTCTGATTACAAAAGCGTATCTAAGAGAAAATTTAGGAACCACCAAAATGTGTACTTAAATTATTAACATATCAGCCCCTAACATTTTGCCCACTGTCTGTTCTTAAGTGCGCACAAGTGTGTGCACATGCACATGCAATTAGTTATCTATTGCTGTGTAACAAACCAACCATTGATTTAGCTTACTGTTGTGGGGGTCAGCAACTTAGGCTGGGCTCAGCTGCGCATTTCTTCTGCTGCTCTCAGGTGGCCTTTCATGTGAATGTGGTCAACTGCAGGTCAGCTGCAACTCAGCAAGGCAGCTCTACTTCAGGGAGTTGACTGGTGGTCAGCTGGGACCATGAGGTGGGTCTCTCAACATCTACCAGGCTAATTCTGGTTTATGTATATGGTGGCCTCAGGGTTCCAAGAGCAGCAAGAGAACAAGCCCCAATGTGCAAATGCCTTTTGAGTATCTGTTTGTGTCAGGCTTACTAATGTTCCGGTCATCAAGAGCGAATCACATGATTGAACCTAGACTTAGTGGGTAAAGTTCACACTTGGTGGGAAGAGCTACAAGGTAACCTTGAAAGCGGGCTTATATACAATGATAAGTAGAATTTGTGGCCATTTTTGTTATGTACTATATATTACATATATACTTTTTCCCCCACAAAATTAGAATTATAGTGTATAGCTTTTATTTTCTGCCTAATATATCATGGTCATATTAAAGGCTTTTAAAATCCAAATTTAACGGGTTTATTTTGGCGGATACTTTTTTGTCGTAATCTTTTTTCCTGTGCCAGTGGTTGGCAAACTATATGACTCATGGGCAGAATACAGCCTGCTGCCTGTTTTTATAAATAAAGCTTTTTTGAACGCATTTTATATTTGTTTATACATATTGTCTGTGGAACTTTTGTGCTATAGCAATTGAGTAGTTGTGACAGAGACCATATGGCTCTAAAAACCTAAAATATTTACTCTTTGGCCCTCTATTTATTGATTTTTTCTTTTCTTTCTTTTTCATGCTCAGCCAGCAAGAAAATCTCTGGCCCTTTAGAGAAAAAGTTTGCCAACCTCTGTTCAATGCTATTTTAATTTTGGTTAAGTTAGGCCAGAGGTTAGTGGAGTTAGTGTTGACTCTCTTGCCTTGTCTGCAAATTTGCCTATGCGTAGGATGATTGAATGAATGACTAATTGCTTGAGTGTTTCCTTCAGCTCCAATAATTATGATTTTTCTTTTTGAGGTAGAGTCTTGCTCTGTTGCCCAGTCTGGAGTGTAATGGTGTGATTTTGGCTCACTGTAACTTCTGCCTCCCAGGTTGAAGCAATTCTCCTGCCTCATCCTCCCATGTAGCTGGGATTACAAGCACGTGCCACCACACCCAGCTAATATTTTTAAATTTTTAGTAGAGAAGCAGTTTCACCATTTTGGCCAGGCTGGTCTGAAACTCCTGACCTCAAATGATCCACTCGCCTTGGCCTCCCAAAGTGCTGGGATTAAGGCATGAGCACCTGGACCAATAATTATGATTTTTTGAGAGCTTGGAGAAAACATAGTAGTGTTCTCTATAATGCAAATTGAGTAATTCTCAAAAAAAATTTTAATTTTTTTTCTTTTCTTAAAAAAAACCCTTAAATAAATTCTTCAATTGTTGCTGCATCAGAAATATTAGAGATTCTTTTTTATTGGGCATTACTTATGACCTTTTCTATAAAAGAGTAAGGATATTAAAATGTAAGATGCAGAATGAAAATATAAGTGAAGAGGCTCTTTGTAGTTAACACATGTTAATTAATGGATAAGGTAGGTGTTCAGAATAACACTTTTCTACATTAGAGAGAAATTAATTATAGTTAAAAGTATTAAAATAAATTAGCATATTTTACTAATTGTACTTTTATGTAATAAAATGAAGTACATTTAAAAATTAAGAAATTCTCAAATTTTAAATCATCATATTGAGTGAACTTGGTGAATATTTCAGAGGAAGTTGACAAAATTCAGCCATTTCTCTAAGTTTTCTTGATGTGTAGATACATTTAATAAATTATGTATAGCAACCCAGCTGACATGAGTGTACCTATTTAGTGATAATAGTATCTACAGTTGTCATGTGGAACGGTGTCATTCATGGATACTGGGTATGGAAAGATAACTTTACCTTAGAAAACTACTTTGTTAATAGACCAACTGTCTGCCCAGTAGATTTATCTTTAGGTTATTTTAGCTTTTAAAATTTTCACAGTCACAAAATTTTAGAGAAATTAGAAGTACGATAAAAATTTTTTTTTTTTTTTTGGAGACAGAGTCTTACTCTGTAGCCCAAGCTGGAGTGCAGTGGCATGATCTTGGTTTACTGCAACCTTTGCCTCTGGGGCTCAAGTGATTCTTGTGCCTCAGCCTCATGAGTAGCTGGGACTATAGGCACATGCCATCACGCCTGGCTAATTTTTTTGTATTTTAGTAGAGACAGGGTTTCACCATGTTTCTCAGGGTGGTCTTGAACTCCTGAGCTCAGGCTATCTACCCGTCTTGGCCTCCCAAAGTGCTGGGATTACAGTCCTGAGCCACCATGCCTGGCCACAAGTGTCTTTTTTTTATTGAGCCATCTGAGATTAAGTTGTTGCCCTGGTGCTCCCTCACCCTGAAATACTCTAGTGTTTATGTCCTGTAAGCAAAAGCATTCTTTCTTTTTTTTTTTTTTTAAGATGGAGTTTAGATCTTGTTGCCCAGGCTGGAGTGCAATGGCGCGATCTCGGCTCACTGCAAACTCCACCTCCTGGGTTCAAGAGATTCTCTTGCCTCAGCCTCCTGAGTAGCTGAGATTACAGGCGTCCACCACCATGCCTGGCTAATTTTTTGTATTTTTAGTAGAGACAGGGTTTCACCCTGTTTGTCAGGCTGGTCTTGAACTCCTGACTTTAGGTGATCCACCTGCTTCGGCCTCCCAGAGTGCTGGGATTACAGGCGTGAGCCACCGTGCCTGGCCAGCAAAGGCATTCTTAAACATAATCATAATATAACCATAAGAATCAGGAAGCTAAAATTGATTCATTGTTACCATCTAATACTCAGAACTGGTTTAAATTTTAGCAGTTGTCTTAATAATGCTTTTATGAAAGCAAAAGAATCCAGTCAACCATGCATTGCATTTAGTTGTCACTTTAGTAACTTCTTTAGTCTGGAATACTTCCTCTGTCTTTCCTTGACTGTCATGATCTTGACACTTCAGAATATTACAGCCTATCTAGAATGTCTCTTAATTTGGGTTTTCTCCTAATTAGATTGAGGTTATTTATCTTTGGCAGGAATGTCACAGAAGTGATGCCATCTGCTCATTGCATCTTATGAGATGGCACATAGTTTCATTTTCTCTCATTACTAATGATTGATAACTTGATTAATGTGATATCTGCTAGATAAAAAATATAACTTTACAGTTATCTTTTACCATTATAAAAGAGGACTTTATGGGGAAGAACTCTGAAACTGTATAAATAACATTCCTTTTAAATTCAATTTATTTTATTTATATCTTTATGGACTTGTGATTTTCCAGTTTATTCAGTGGGTTATAATATATGATTTGTTTTGATACTCAAGTGGGAAATCAGTTAAGTTGCTTGTGTCTTTCTGACATGTATCAGTCATTCTTGGAACACTTCCTTATTTTTTGGCACCAGATGGTGTTCCAGGCTCACCTTATATTTTCTCTGTCTAGTCTTGGATTCAGCCATTTCTCCAAGGAACCCTGGTTCCATTTAGTGAAAAATAACATCTAAACACTGTGTTCTGGGAATTAGCATTTCTCACTGGTGTTGGAGTTGCTGCTCCAGGCCCTTTTAGCAGACAGCTGGAGAATATATGGTATGTTTATATACATAATACATGCACAAACCCAGACTCACATCGATATACATTTATATCTACCTTTTGTCTATATCTGTCTATGTGGCAATTGTGAATGGGATTGCGTTCCTGATTTGGCCCTTGGCTTGACTGTTGATGGTGAATTGGAATGTTGGCAATTTTTGCCCATTGATTTAGTATCCTGACAAGTCATTTATCAGCTTAAGGAGCTTTTGGGCTGAGACTGTAGGGGTTTCTAGATATAGGATCATGTCATCTGCAAACAGAGATAGTTTGACTTCCTCTTTTCCTGTTTGGATGCCTTTTATTTCTTGTCAGATTGCCCTGGTCAGGACTTCTAATACTATATTGAATAGGAGTGGTGAGAGAGGGCTTCCTTGGCTTGTCTGGTTTTCAAGGGAAATGCTTCAGCTTTTGCTCTTTCAGTATATTGTTGCCTTTGTCCATTTTGCAATTGGATTGTTTTTGTTGTTGTTGAGTTGTGGAAGTTCTTTATGTATTCCAGATATTAACACCTTAAGTTTTATGGTTTTTGCTTTTATATTTAAGGTTTTGATCCATTTTGAGTTAATTTTTGCATATGTTATTAGGGTGCAACTTCATTGTTTGTATGTAGATATCCAGGTTTCCCTGCATCATTTGGTGAAATAACTTTTCTTTTCCCATTGCATACAGGTCTTGATAGCCTAGTTGAAAATTATTTGACTGTATATGTAGGGGTTTGGTTCTGGAATTTCTGTTCTCTTCCATTGGTCTATATTTCTGTTTTTATGCCAGTACCATGCTGTTTTGATTATTGTAGGTCTGAAGTAAGTTTATAAATCAGGAAATATGAGACCTCCAGTTCAAGCTTATTGTGGCTATTTGGGGTTTCTTGAGAATCCATGTGAATTTTAGGATGGATTTTTCTATTTCCACAAGAAACTTCATTGGGTTATTGGTAGGGACCATAGATTTCAGTTTTGAAAGATGTTTTCTCTAAGCATTGAATTTTAGGTTGACAGTTTTTTTCTTTTGTCACTTAAAAGATATTTTGCCCTTGGCTTGTCTTACATAGTTTTTAAAGAGTATGTGGCTGCTTTAAAAATTTTATCTTTTTTTTTTTTCCCACGGTGTCTCAGTCTGTTGCCCAGGCTGGAGTGTAGTGGCGCGATCTTGGCCCACTGCAACCTCTGCCTCCCGGGTTCAAGAGATTCTCGTGCTTCAGCCTCCTGAGTAGCTGGGATTACAATCGCATGCCACCATGCCCAGATAATTTTTGTATTTTTAGTAGAGACGGGGTTTCACCATGTTGCTCAGGCTGTTCTCAAACTCCTGACCTTGTGATCCATCTGCCTCGGCCTCCCAAAGTGCTGGGATTACAGGCATGAGGCACTGCACCTTGCCAAAAATTCTGTCTTTATTTCTACTTTCGGCAAGTCAATTGAGGGGTGTGTGTGGGTATGTGGGTGTGTGTGGTGTGCTTGTGGCTCATTGAGCATTTTGGATATATGGCTTTATACTTTTCATCAAATTATGAAAAATTTGAGCCATTTAAAATTGTTTTTTAAGTATCAATTTTTTCCCTTTCTGACTTCAATTATGTGTATATTAGACAGCTTGATATTATACATCACTGACTGTTCATTTTTTCAAGCTATTTTTCTTCTTTGTGCCTCATTTTGTCTACTATTGCTTATGTGTCAAACTCTGATCGTCTGCTATTTCTAATTTGATGTTAATCTTATTAGTGGATTTTTCTTTTCAGTTATTGTGTTTTTATCTGTAGAAGTAAAATAATACAGTTATTACCTCTGTTTCCTTGTCTCTGAGATCACAATTCAGTGTCTGAAAACTATTGTTTAGTATATTTTGTTCAATTTGTTAGTAGTTTATTGTGCAAGCATAAGATTTCTGTGTTTTTCTTATGGCTGGCAGAAGTCCCTACATGCATATTTTTAAGGACATTTATTGTTTCTTTAAATGTTGACTTTTTGGAAAACTTAAATATGTGCATTGTTTTAAGTGAAAATTACTATAAACCAGATATTGCATTAATTGTATAAGATTAACATTTCATTCAGAAGATAATTGATATTGACAACAACGTTAGAAACATGCGTGAATCTTTTAAAGATAGATGTTTTTGAGGTTTAGTGAAGTAGCCACGCATCAGGGCACTAAAAATGTCAGATTCTCCTTGTTACTCAGTGAATCTGGATTAACAGGAGAAGCAGTCACCATCTTTGGGTACTTCATGATCTGTGTTGATGATCTCCTATTTTGACCATAGTTCCTCAGCCTTCTTGGAAACTCATGACCTAATTTAGCCATTAATTCAACAGCACCACTACACACTGGACTTAATTTTCATTTGGAACTGTCCACCTTTAAATTGAAAACTTGTTGGTCCCCTTATTAGTCATAGAGTGCCTTTTTTTTTTTTTTTTTTTTTTTTTTAAATAAAAAAGACACAAACTTTTCCCCATTCACATTCCACTGCACATTTATATGTCGCTGGATGTTAATTATTTTTTCTCCTTCCTATTGACTCTTTTCCTTAACTATAACCATGTTATGTTTTCTCCCGTCCTTCACAAGGAAACCTTGTCTCAGCTGTTTCCTTAATCTAATATTCTGAACAGTAGTAGATGTGAGAGCAGTCTGTTTTTCTACTCAGTCATTTCATTAACCTGTATGATTGATTTGACTGGCCTTACTGGATAGTCCGGTTCTCCTTCTTTCCTGGTGCTTTTTGGTGCATTTTTCCCAGAAGGCACATACTTAATCTATTAATAAGAGGAAAATCTTATCAAATTGAGTAAAATGATTCTGCAAGCCATAAAAAACTAGTTACTTCTCCTTTTGGTAGTATCTCTACTCTGTATATTGTTTTCTTTTCTGTGTATGTTTTTAAAAAATGTAATTGTTTTTATAAAAGTGATATTTGCTTATTACAAAAAATTCTAGTAATATCAAAGATTTTACAGAAAAAAATTTATCAGAATCTCATTATCAAAGTCCATTTGTCAAATAGCTTTTCTTCTCTTATTGTCTTTTATTTTTTGTCATTTACTAATTTTTTTGAATGTTTATGGGGAAGACATTTCATTAATTTACTTTTCTAGTCATATCAAGTTTTTATTGATTATGTCTTCTGTCATTTAGTTCTTTTTTTGGTGGCTATTACTGATTTTTCTGACAATTTTTAGTCAATAACAAATGTTTTCATGTGCAGTTTTAGTTAATGTTAGGTTTATTTATTTTGTTGCTTATTTCTACCAGTAATGTTCACTGAGCCTTCAGTATCTGTTAAGAATGAAATGGTGGCCCGCTGTGGTGACATACACCTGTAGTCCCAGCTACTTGGGAGGCTGAGGCAGAAGGATTACTTGAGCCAGGGAGGTTGAGGGTTGAGGATGAAACGAGTCATAATTGTGCCATTAAACTCCAGCATGGGCAAGAGAGAGAGACCCTGTGTCTTAAGAAAAATTTTAAAAAGACAAAAAATGCAAAAAGTAGCCAGGTGTGGTAGCACGTGCATACTATAGTCCCAGCTACTCGGGAAGCTGAGGCAGGAGGACTGCTTAAAAGCCTAGGAGTTCAACATTGCAGTGAGCTGTGATTGCATCACAGCTGTACTCCAGCCTAGGCGAGAGAATGAGACCCTGTCTCTAAAAAATGAAAATATTTAAAAAACAAAAAAAAACAAACAAAAAAAACCAAGAAAAAAGTATGAAATTGAGGTAGTAGAGTAGAGTCTGGAGGCAGGGAACTCAAGGCCGATTCACATTGACTTACTAAAACTGAAGCAAAAGGAAAAACTCACCTCTCCAAGCCCAAGTAACAAAAGAATCAGAGACTACTCCCTTTGCAACACTCCACCTTTCTATTGAATGGCAGATGAAAGAATGGAAAGCAGCTGTGATTGGTTCCTCCCACAACCAGTCTTCCTGTGCATAGGGTGTAACTTTGTAACTTCACTTCAGCCTCTGATTGGTCCCCTCTCACAACCAATCAGACAGGGGGCATGTCTTCATTTGCATAGGATGTAACTGTAGCTTCTCTTCAGCCTCTGGTTGGTCACCTCCCACAACCAATCATACTGGTCACAGGCCACATGTTCATTTACATAGTGTGTAACAAAATAACCAATGGGAAACCTAGAGAGAGTATTTAAACCCCAGAAAATTTTGTAACTGGCACTCTTGAGCCTGTTGCTCAAGCCCCCTCCCACCCTGTGGAGTGTACTTTCTTTTCTTTTTCTTTTTCTTTTTCTTTTTTTTTTTTTTTTTTGAGACAGAGTCTTGCTTTGGTGCCCAGGCTGGAGTGCAGTGGCTGGATCTCGGCTCACTGCAACCTCTGCCTCCCTGGTTGGAACAATTCTCCTGCCTCAGCTTCCCAAGTAGCTGGTATTACAGGAGTATACCACCATGCCTGGCTAATTTTTGTATTTTTAGTAGAGACGGGATTTCACCATGTTGGCTAGACTGATTTTGAACTCCTGACCTCAAGTGATCAACTCGCCTCTGCCTCCCAAAGTGCTGGGATTACAGGCATGAGTCACCATGCCCAGCCCTTTTCACACTTCTATACCTAGGGTTGGCAACTGAAATGAGCACCGGATAGGTAGCATTTATGAAAGAAGGGGTCTAAGTATAAGTACATGTGATTACATTCTTTAAGTATATGTCTCATCCAAATGTGGCAATCTAGTCAATGTTAGTAGATTGCTGTCCTGTAAGAATATAGGTCCAATGTGGCCAGTCAACCAGTTTTCCTAGAAGAAACCAACACTATGAATTTTCATCTCATAATTTTTAAGTGGTTTAGATTTATAAAACTTGGTATAGCCATTCAAAACATGATTGTGAACCAGGTATGATTTGTGGACCTTCAGTTTGTGACCTCAGCTACTAAGTAAGTTTATTTTAGTGGTATTTTAGGTGGGAAGGAGGGCAAATGTGTGTACCTAATCTGCCATATTGGACTGGAAGTCTCATGGTTTCAGTTCTTATATATTAGTCTTTAATTCAACTGTAAATTATTTTGACGTAAGGTGGGAGATAGGATCTAATTTTTTCCCCAAATTGTCATTCATCTAAATATTAGTTGAATGACTTCCCCCACAGATTTGGAATGTCACCTGACTTAAACAGGGTGGTTTGCTTTTTTCAAAAATTTAAATTTTGGTGGGTACATAGTAGGTATATATATTTATGAAGTACATGAGACATTTTGATACAGGCATGCAATGTGTAATAATCATATTAGAGTAAATGAGGTATCTATCACCTCAAGCATTTATCCTTTGTGTTACAAATAATCCAATTAGACTCTTTAGTTCCTTTTAAATGTACAATTACATAGTGGTTTTTTTTGTTTTGTTTTGTTTTGTTTTTACTATAGTCACCCTATTCTGCTAGCAAATACTAGGTCTTGTTTATTCTTTCTATTTTTTTCCCCCAACCCCATTAACAATCCCCACTCTCTCCCCACCCCACCTACCTTGCCCAGCCTCTGGTAACCACCCTTCTACTCACTATCTCCATGAGTTCACCTGTTGTCATTTTTAGCTCTCACAAATGAGTGAGAACATGCAAAGTTTGTCTTTCTGTGCCTGTCTTATTTCACTTAACATAATGACCTCCAGTTCCATTATGTAGTTGCAAATGACAGGATCTCTCTTTTTTTTTTTAATGGCTAAAGAGTACTTAATTTACACATAAATATGGTGTATATGCCATATTTTTTAATTCATTCATCTATTGGTGGACACTTAGGTTGCTTCCAAATCTTGGCTATTGTGAGTAATGCTGCAATAAACATGAGAGTGCAAATATTTCCTCGATATACTGATTTTCTTTCTTTTGGATATATATATACCTAGCAGGGGTATTGCTGGATCATATGGTAACTCTCTTTAGTTTTTCGAGGAATTTCCAAATTGTTCTCTATAGTGGTTGTACTATCTACATTCCCACCTACGGTGTATGAGGGTTCCCTTTTCTCCACACATCCTCCTCAGCATTTGTTATTGCCTGTGTTTTGGATGAAAGCCACCTCCTCTCCCCCATCACCCAGGTGGGAGTGCAGTGGATAAAAGCCATTTTCTCTTTTATCCTTTGTGTTGCTCATGCAAACTCTGCCTCCCGGGTTGAAGCGATTCTCCTGCCTCAGCCTCCTGAGTAGCTGGGATTACAGACATGCACCACCACACCTGACTAAGTTTTGTACTTTTAGTAAAGATACGATTTCACCAAGTTGGCCAGGCTGGTGTCAAACTCCTAACCTCAGGTGATCGCCTGCCTTGGCCTCCCAAAGTGCTGGGATTACAGGTGTTCGCCGTCGCTCCCAGCTGATAAAAGCCATTTTAATTGGAATGAAATTATATCTCATTGTAGTTTGGATTTGCATTTTTCTGATGATCAGTGATGTTGAGCACATTTCCATATGCCTGTTTGCCATTGGTATGTCTTTTGAGAAATAGCCATGCAAATTTTTGGCGCATTTTAAAATTGGATTTTTAAGGGAGTGGTCTGCTTTTTAAGAAATAGAAACCCACCAAAAGAAGGGTCATGCAGGAGATATAATTGCCCTCATTGGAACTGAAAAGTTTTTAGGCAGCTTCTCTGTTCTCTTTGGGGCCTCTAGTGTGACACCGGCATTTCTCAGCAAAATTTTCTCATTTTTTTATAGATTGGTTTTTCTGGATACTTACACTCTTTCATATGACCTTATCATGACATCTCAAAATGGAAGCCTAAAATCTACCAAATGATGTGGCTTATTTTCTGTTACTAATCAACTGAGTCTAAATGCCCCAAAGAAAAATTCCTAGGAAAGCTAATCTAATTTATCTTGCTATGCCTGAGAGTGTCTTTGGGCATACTCATGTGTTATTAATGCGGAGATTAGGTTCAGCCTTTCAGCAGGGGATATAGATGATTTCAGAGTAAATGGGTGAACACATGTCCAGAGAGGTGCCTAGTACAGAATCTTTTTTTTTTTTTTTTTTTTTTGAGATGGAGTTTCGCTCTTGTTACCCAGGCTGGAGTGCAATGGCATGATCTCGGCTCACCGCAACCTCCGCCTCCTGGGTTCAGGCAGTTCTCCTGCCTCAGCCTCCTGAGTAGCTGGGATTACAGGCATGCACCACCATGCCCAGCTGATTTTTTGTATTTTTAGTAGAGACGGGGTTTCACCATGTTGACCAGGATGGTCTCAATCTCTTGACCTCGTGATCCACCCGCCTCGGCCTCCCAAAGTGCTGGGATTACAGGCGTGAGCCACCACGCCTGGCCCAAGAATCTTTATCATATATTTGAAATTCTTACATCTGTAGGAATATATATTCTCCTTTACCCTCCTTGCTTATCTTTTTTTTTTTTTTTTTTTTTCTTATTAGAGATGAGGTCTTGCTATGTTGCCCAGGCTGGTCTCAAAATCTTGAGCTCCAGTGATAATGCCCACCTCGGCCTCCTAAAATGCTGGGATTACAAGTGTGAGCCATCGCGCCTGGCCTCATTTTGTTTTTCCAAAAAGTTTTGGTTATTTTACTAATTTATTTTTAAGATTAAATTTAGAAGCGTATCTTAGATTACCAAAACAAAACAAAACAAATCTTGCTAGGATTTTAATTGGAATTCAGACAAAGATTAGAACAAAAAAAAGATTTAAAAAAGTAGTTTACTAATCTACAAAAATTGTGGACCCAGTTTTCATGAGCTGCAACCCTGCAGAACCCATTTTTACCTCTGAGCACACAATTTTTACAGTGTACTTTTACTTTTTCCTCTCTAACTTGAATTTATGAAGAGAATTTCTCACACATATGTGCATGTTCAATAACTATTGCAAACACTTTAGGATCTAGTATCTCTGATAATACTTTAAATTTAAATGTATTCTGTCCACTAGCCACATGAATTTATGTTTTTTGATTAATTAAAATTAAAATTCAGTTAGATGTAGTAATTACATTTCAGGTGCCATGCAGCTAATGGCAAATATATTGAATAGTGCAGATAACAAATATCCTGTCATCACAGAAAATCCTATTGGGTAGTGCTGCTTTAGAGACTTGTATGTTAATAATAGCTAATTTAATTTTTAAAGCCCATAGGAGAAGCAGAAATCTCTATTTCAAATGTTTTGTTTATAGCATTTTGGTTGATATGTGGAAAATGACAGGATGGCATTGTTTTCTCATTTTAAAAGGTTAATTGAAATTTTGAAAAGTACTGTAAAGGAGAAAGTAAAAATTATCTGCAATCTCAAGGGATAGGCTTTTTAAAAATTCTTTTTGAAATATAATCTAACCAAGTGTACACATCATAAATTACAATTGGATTAATTTTCACCAACTAAATAATATATATATGTCTTTTTATCACAGTTTCTCTATTCTCAGGTTCTTTTTGCTTCATGTCTTGATTTAATAATCATGTAGTTTTAGTCAAGATGGGCACATGAGTATGTTTCTTATATCAGGAGGCATATGAAGCCAATTAGTCTCAATACCGTTGATGCTGAATTTCACCACTTGACTAAAGTGGTCACCACCAGGTCTCTTCATTGTAAAGGTACATTTTCCTGTTGTAATGAATAATCTGTGGGGTGATATTTTGAGACCTTGTCAATATTCTGTTGCCCAATAACTTTTCACTGAAAGATTTCAGCATCCATTTATGTTATTTGCCTGAATCAGTTAGTACATGAAAGTTGCAAATGGTGATTTAAAAAATTCTGTCATTTTATTTACAATTTTTAACTGGCATTCTTATTTAAAGAAAAGATTTTCTTCCTATCCACCCACTTCCCCATTTTTCTCTTTTGAGTCTTCTTTTTCCTTTTTTATTTTGTTATAAACACCCTGGGTATTTTTCATGAAGTTGATCAGTGTGACTCATCACTGCTTTGAGACTCCTTACTATAATCACACCTATATAAAGTTATATTATGCCAGGATAATTTTCAATTTTTTTCAGGTTGGTCATCTTTATGATCTACTTGTTCTTAAACTGAATATTCTTATTGATTAGTTCTCTTGAAATACAGACTTTCAGAAACTGGAGCAACTGTGTTAAGGAATTCCCATTTACACTAGGCAAGAAAGTAAACAGTAAGTGGAGAGTAGGGTAACAAACACTTATGGTATCAAAAAACAACCGTGAAAAGGATCTGTCTTAATGTGCTAGCCCATTGCAGTTTAACATATTGCTTACAACCTTCACAATAGAATTTGAGTGACTTCAGTTACACATTCCAGGAGACTGGCAGTCTGTTACAATCAGAGTTTGAACTTTAGAGCAGGCTAATTTACAGCGATGGGATGAAGAAAGTTGTGGATTTGTATTACACACTTTCACCTGACACTGTATCTGATCCCTTACCTACTGATTGACATCTTGAATGAGCTCTTTGAAGCAAGTTCCAGCTTAATTAAAACGTTTGCTTGGTTAGCAGTGATCTGTGAAAGCCTGTGATAAATATTGAATCAGGTTCACCTGCTGGTTGCTGTGACTGGATAAACAGCTGCTTTGTGCAGTATAATCATGAAACGGTGGCAGTAGAGTACTACTACTGTTTGAATTTTTTAAAAAGAATAGTTGAAAAGGTATAGTTATGTTACTTTAGCTATCTGACTAGAGTGTGTACTAATGTGAGATTTTGCACAACGGGCATTCAGTACCTATTTAGATGGCTTTGACAACAGCAAATGGTTGATAAAGATTAACAAACCCTTTTTTATGTCTCAAAGATTGTAGTATAATTCTTTGTTCATTGGCCTTTTACCATTAGCTCTTCATGTGGATGACTTTTTGAAATAAAGGGCAGTATTTTGCGTTTTTGCTTAAGTGGTAGATGAAAACAATCATGTTAAAGCTTTGCTATAAGATGTAAGGTTACGAATTTCAACTTCTCCACAAATTTGTTGTGTGTTTTGTAGGAACTTGAATAATTCTATTCAATTTCCTTTTTTATCTGTAAAATGAAGTTAGAAATATACATTAGTGAGCTAAATATTTTAGTATTAGTACTAATATACATTAGTGAACTAAGTATTTAGTATTAAGTAATTAACAGACATTAAAATAGAAATGAGTTCAAAAGCAGTGGAGGAACCTTTATGAAATGGTCTTCTTTTGACCATTTTTTATTCGTTTACAGAATAACTACATCTGGCTAATTTGGTTGTAAAGAAAATGTTGTTTACATTTGATTTTCATTATAAAACCAGAAATAAATTCTGGAATAAAGCACTCACCCAAATCAGTCACAATCTCCTTTAAGCACTTGATGCAAGTTATGGATTCACTTTCTAAAAATGCACAGAAAATTGTGTTTGTAGTTTCTGGGTGATCTCAAACCCTCTGTAACAGCCCATGAACCTTAACTTGAGAACCCATTTCCTAATCAATTAGGTTGAAAACTTTTGGGGAGGAGGGGTTAGGATGAAAGCTATTCTGCTGAGTGCGAAACAACTGAGAAGAAACCAGAAGAGTGTATTTACACTAGCTGGCGCTCTGTCTCTCTCTCTCTCTCTCTCTCTCTCTCTCTCTGTGTGTGTGTGTGTGTGTGTGTGTGTGTGTGTGTGTGTGTGTTCAGCACTTCTAGCATTTTTCAAGTATATTTTTCACGACAATTGTTAGCTCTAAAGATTATCTTCCATAATAGTGATTCCTCACTCTCTACCTGAAGTTTTATATTTTTGTTTCTATCATCAACTTATTTAGAATTTTCTGGGGAAAATAAAATTTTGTTTAAGCCGTACTCAGCCTGTTCAACATTGTTTGTTTATCGATGTTGATGCATACAACTGTCATTCATATTTTTTCATTATAATATTCCATTGATTGGAAAAAGCCCCCAAATTTACTTATCCATTCTTCTGTTGGTACATGTAGCTTGAGCTTGTTTTTCTCACTATTAAAACAATGCAGCAATTAATATTCCTTTTGTATCTGCCTTAATGTGCAAGAGTTTTTCTAGCACGTGTACCTCGTGGTGTCATCCTGGGTCAAAGGGTATATGTATCTTTGATTTCACCAATTTGCTCTCCAAATGTGCCAGTTTATACTTAGATCAGCAGCGAATAAGAGTTTCTTCATAACCTCTCCATCACCCAATCTGGTGGATAGAAAATGGAATCTAATTACCATTTTAATTATCATTTTCCTGGTTAGTAGTGAAGTTTTACATTAGATGGCACATCTTTTCAGATATTTATTAGCCTTTCAGCTTTTTGCTTCTGTGATATGCCTGTTCCTGGTTTTCTGTAGGGTTTGTCTTTTAAAAATAGATTTATTGGAATTCTTTGTTATAGATACTGATCCTCACTTGGTTGTATGCATTGCAAATATCTTCTGTCAGCCTGTGACCCTTTTAACCTATTTTTCTTTCTTTCTGTAAGGAAGATGTCTTTTTAAATAGAAATTTAACATGTTAAGCTATGTTTTCAGTCATCTGTGCTTTTGGTTTATTATTTTAAGAAATCCTTCTCTGCATATGGATTATAAGAGATATTTTCCTGTGGAAGAAGAGACCATATAGGCTTCGAAGCTTAAAATGTTTACTGTCTGGCCCTTTTGCTCACTGTTTCTCCAAAGAGTCTATTAATTGAAAGTTTTTGTTTATTTTTCCCTTGGGAGACATAACATGGATCTTGTTATGAAATATGTGATTTAAATGTCAACTAATAAGTTAAAACAACTTTTATAAAATAAAACTTTAAGTTTATACTTAGGAATATTTTGTAATTGCATTCATAAAGTAATAGAACTAACTTTAAACAATTCCTTAGTTTATGAGTGAAAATGGTTTGATAAACTTCAAGAACTACGCTTTGTAGAACAATTTAAGAATGAAGCTCCCAAGTGTGGTGGCTCATATCTGTAATCCCAGCACTTTGGGAGGCTGAGGCAGGTGGATCACCTGAGGTTAGCAGTTTGAGCCCAGCCTGGCCAACATGGCAAAACCATACTTCTACTAAAAATACAAAAATCAGCCAGGCGTGGTGGTGGGCACCTGTAATCCCAGCTATTTGGGAGGCTGAGGCAGGAGAATTACTTGAACCCGGGAGGTGAAGTTTGCAGTGAGCCGAGATTGCAGATGGCACCACTGCACTCCAGCTGGGCGACGAGTGAAACTCCTCTCCAAAAAAAAAAAAAAAAAAAAGCTCTCTTTGTCAATAAGATGAGGTAATCCTTGTCATTGTCTTCTTCGTGGCTTGGTATATCAGGTATTCTAATGTCTCTTGAGTCAATGAATGAAATGGGATATGACATAAAATATGGTTAGCACAAGGACAGCCTTAAAAAGTGGCAGTTACTATTAATAATGAAAATATTGGGATATATGTCATGACTAAAATACTAGCATCAAATGATTTTTCTTTTTGGCCTTGAAAAATAATCATTGTCCTCTACTTTTTCCTTTAAAATCGAATCTGGATTTTGAAGTAACTTTTTGATATGTGCAGCACTTCAAATTAGGACATCATTTAAGCATCTGTCAGATTTAATTGTAATGCATGGGTACAGTAGTTGGTTCAGGAACATTTAGTCATAGTTCATCAATTTAAAAAAAGTAAAGTTACAGTAATGTGCAAAACACCACTCTCAATGAATGAGCTATATAAAGAAATGTAAGACATAATTTCTGTCTTCAAGGAATTTGCAGTGTGGTTGGAAAGATAATACATGCACATGTGGAAAGTTATGGAAAAATACAAGTTACTGTTTCATTGACCTAGTTTTCCTTTTATTTTATTCAAACAGGTTTCTCTTCAGTCTCTTTTTCTCTCTACTTCTTTATGTACTTAGTTTTCATACTCATGCCTGCTTTTATAATTCAATTTGTAGTCTCCTTTGAGAATCTCTTTTGATTCACAGTTAGGAAAGGAGCTGCTTCTTTGGCAATAGAATTAGTTTCTAACTATTTATCATTTTCCATTTCTGAAAATATTTAATCATCAGGCTCATTTTTTAGATATTTTCAGGTAATCAGGCTTAGTATGTTTTTGTGTGTGTGTGTGTGTGTGTGTGTTGTAGGGAAAGTTTGGAGAAAACTTATTACAAAACTATAAGTTGACATTCTGGTATGTTGCCATTTGAACTTATAATTATAGCTTGTGAAAGGAATAGTGGCAAGGACTCAGCAATTTGCCTTTCTTTCAAGATAAAATCTTCGAATCCTTCATCTTTGAAGAAATTTAGGTATGTCTCTATATAATATAACAAGAGAGGGAATAGAAGGCATTAAACACAAGAAAAATTTTCTGAAAATCCTTGGTTGCTGATGTTCTAAGAACAATTTTCATAATTGTAGATTTGAAATGTATTTTTAAACAATTGACTACTACATATGGAAATCTTATAGCGGTCACATCTACATGTATCTCTTGTGTTTTTCTTTAAATGATAGTATATTTTTACAGTTACTTGGGTTGAGTTTTCCAGCCTTTTCTTGAAGTCAAAGGACTCTGAGCAGTTTCTACCTTGGAGAAGCCATTTCTTAAAGAGTTTGGTTCTGGCATTGTATAGCCTCTTAGAGGTCTTAGAGTTTACAAATTTGGAGAAGCCTATGTGTTTTATATATTGATTTTCAGATATATTGGATGAGAGTGAATATTTTAAAATTTATTCTCTAGTTCCCTGGAGAAAAGGAAATCACTGTCAATTTAAACAGCAAAGGAAGAAGAAAAAAGTCTTTGTGAAAGATAAGCATGATTTTTTGTTAGCAGAAAAAATAATAAGATATGAAATTTTTAAATTTTATTCATCTAATTGTTTTAAGACCCCTGCATCAAAGGGTTTCAGAGAGATCCCATGATGTGTTAGCCTGGTGTTTCGATTGGGGGATATTCTGACCTCCTGACATTGCTGCCATCAGGACCCTTCCTCTAGTTTTCTTAGAGCATTGAAAGTTGCTGATTTTGGTACAAGTTTTTATAACTTTTTATTTTTATTTTATAACTGTTGTTACAAAATAAATGATTTTTTAAAGCTTCCATTACATTACTATAATCAGTTTTTCTGTCTTCAAATATGATTGTACCAAATCTTTTATTTTATTATTTATTTTTGAGGTGGAATTTTGCTCTGTCACCCAGGCAGAAGTGCAGTGGTGCGATCTTGGCTCACTGTAACCTCTGCCTCCTGGGTTCAAGAGATTCTCCTGCCTCAGCCTCCGGAGTAGCTGGGACTACAGGAGCATGCCACTATGCCCTGCTAATTTTTGTATTTTTAGTAGAGACAGGGTTTCACCATTTTGGCCAGGCTAGTCTCGAACTCCTGACCCTAAGCAATCCACCTGCCTTGGCCTCCCAAAGTGCTGGGATTACAGATGTGAGCCACTGTGCCTGGCCTATACCTAATCTTTTAAATGGACATTTTAATAGAAGATTGTTTTTGAAGAAATAATTTGTTTAGTAATGCAAAGGAAAAAGAATTAACTTACTTTCTTAATTCCCACCTTATACCCTACTTGCCTAAGTACTCATTGAAAACCATCTTCTTAAGGAGTCTACTCAAGTTTGTAGATGTTATAATTTGTTCATATCACTTTACAACTTAAAAACATGTTTAATATAAAGTTAGCTGTGGTTTATAATATTCTGAATTATGGAGTGAAAAACAGATTTAAGGTCCTAAATTGAACTCTAGTGAGAAAAGTTTTCTGAAACTAGTTCTTGATCTTTTGCTTTTGTTAGTACTAGTACTAGTATAACATTTTAAGATCAGTAAAATTAAATTATTCTTGCCAAACTTATCCCTTTTAAAAATTAAAAACTTCATACTCTGGTTTCTCTTCAGATCGTATAAATCTTTTGCCTTTTACTAAAGATTTCCGGGGGGAGGAACAGTTATGAGTCTTTATCCAATGTTTTTGAAGCCTCGTGTTTCACGAGGCTAAATAAAATAAATATAAATAAAATTAAAAACTTTAAAAACAAAGTAGTTGTAAAACTGTATAATGGCATCCCTCTTTATTTGAAAAAAAGATATAAAACGTATGTATATATGAAGGTCAGTAAGTCATACACTAAATTCTTTGTGATAGGACAGTTGAATTTTTTTTTTTTTTTTTTTTTTTTTTTTTTAGATGGCATCTCGCTCTGTCACCCAGGCTGGAGTGCAGTGGCACAATCTTGGCTCACTGCAATCTCTGCCTCCCAGGTTCAAGTGATTCCGCTGCCTCAGCTTCCCATGTACCTGGGACTACAGGCACAAAACACCATGCCCAGCTAATTTTTTGTATTTAGTAGAGACGGGGTTTCACCATGTTGGCCGGGATGGTCTCGATCTCCTGACCTCGTGATCCACCTGCCTTGGCCTCCCAAAGTGCTAGGACTACAGGTGTAAGCCACCATGTCTGGCCAGGTTAGTTGATTTTTAAAAAATATTTCTGTATTGTTTGAATTTTTTTGGCCAAGAGAAAAGGTGGAATTAAAAGGAGTAGATGGTAAAACTTTAAGTGGAATTAATGTTGAAAAGTGTAACATCAAAAAGTTTTCCGGCCTTTGAGAAAAGCTACTTTGATTACTTTTATGCTTCGATATAATGTATCTATGTACATTATATTCTATATCTATAAATACTATGGCCCAACCCTGCATTGAGCCATGGCGTTCTAGTATTCACATGAATTTAACTATATCATAAGGAAGAGAAATAGTATAATTGAGTGAAAAGACTGATGGCATGAAAAAGTAAATTAATTCTACTAGAGTTACCTTAATTCTTTTTGTATGTTAATTGATTAATGTGATCAATGCAAAAGCCAAAAAAGAATTGAGTCAGGAATATCATGATATAATTTGCATTCCATTTTCTGTGTGACCATAAATTGTTGGATATTGCAACATATGTAATGTAAACCACATGTCAGCTGTTTCCTGCCTCCCTGTTGACAAGAGCCCCATTCATAACTCTTCTTTTTATCCTTTTAGTGAATAAGTAATTATTCAATATAGAAGGCAGGATATTTGGAACTGGCTATTTAATGTGGCAGCACTCTGTAATGAAATCTGCTGTTACTGGCAACCTGAGAGGAGAATGTAACAATTCCGCACGGCTGTAACTTTATCTGCTTTGACTGACTGTTTATTTGGCACATCAGTGAACCTTTTATCCCAGTGAGTGACAGCTCCAGAAGGGTCACATTTACATCCATTCTATCATGTATTGTAATATTTAATGGTGGACAAGGTTGAGTGAGACTGGGAGTAATTTGAACTTGCTTTTCCACTGAGTTGAGGCTAAAAGACAGCTTGATCCCCAGTACTGTGGTGTAACATGCTATGACTTAGCATTTGTTTATGAAGGCTAATCTTACTGATTACAATAATTAAAAAAAAAAAAAGTAGCGTGTTTTCTACTAAATTAAAACTCTTCTAAGTCTTTTTTTTAATTGTTGTATTTTAAGTTCTGGGGTACATGTGCAGAAGGTGCTGGTTTATTACATAGTTATACATGCAGCACATAGTCTTTTAAGTTACAATGCAATTTACATTTTTTCCCTCCCCATTAGTGACCACTTCTATAAATTAACTGTTTTACACTATTTCTCTAAAATGTGACTTTGTTCTGTGTCATTTGGTATAATAATTGAGACTTAGAAGGGAATAGTTATTAAGAACCTGTGAGTTCTAATATATAGCATTAAACTTTGTTTTTAGTATTTGAGAATTTGGAAACAGAAGAGAAAAATCAGGTAAATTAAGTAGACTATATTCCTGATGTTCCATATGGTTTGTTTAAAGAGACATTTATGTAACTATTTAAATTATGAAACTGAGTTATGGGTGAAATTGCCCAGGAAAAACTATCCTGGATGATAATTTTACTGATGGGTTTGCATTCCATGACAGGTAATTGAATTTCAGATATACTTGTTCCACACAAGCAACCTGCTTTCATTATTAAATATTAATGTTTTGCATTCATTTTGGTACCTTTGCTAAAGAAGAATTTTCTCTTCTTGAAGTGATACTTTAGATTCACCTTGATAATTCTATTCTTTTGTAAACTATATTTAAAAGCTTAAAAGCATTGGTATATTAAGGAATATTTGAACTATGCTGTGAACAAAACTATTAACTCTAAACTATAACATCACAAATTCATATAAAGCCTAAGCAAATATTAAAATTTTTCTTTTTTATCATTTTTATAATTTATGAAAGAGGAGAGTTAAAATGTACTCAACATTTGGAATTGGAGAGTTAGAGTGGTATGTTAGAAAGAATGCAAATGTGGAAACATCATTTATAACTTAAAAGAAATAATGAGGACGGATTTTAAATTGAATTTGTAGTTTTTTTTTAATGGCAAGTTTTAGATACTGTAATATCTTGTAATTTCTCTTTATTTGATTATTGTTATTCATTACTTACAGGTTCTCATTCCTTGTGAGGTTTGATAACATTTTTTATGGTAGTTTAGATATTAGTTATCATTTCTTTCTTTTCTTAACAGCCCCCTGGCCACTGTTCGCGGTGCTGTTGTTCTATTAAACAAGGAAACAGTCAAGAGTCGTTGAATACCATTAAGAAAGATCATATGGGGAAATCCAAGATACCCAAAATATATTTTGGGACGCGCACACACAAGCAGATTGCTCAGATTACTAGAGAGCTCCGGAGGACAGCATATTCAGGGGTCCCAATGACTATTCTTTCCAGCAGGGATCATACCTGTGTCCATCCTGAAGTAGTTGGTAACTTCAACAGAAATGAAAAGTGCATGGAATTGCTGGATGGGAAAAATGTGAGTAAAGTTATTTTGTTTTAGAGAAATAAGGCTGAAAATATTGAAATTACTCAGTATATGTTTTATGTGTACATTTCTAGTAATAATCAACTTCAGAAAATCAAATTAACTTCTAATATTGATATCTTTTGAAAAATAATTTTACTGTTAGAAAATCTTTAGTCAAGTTTTAAAGAATGGGATTTGTTTTTAAAGCTTGGGGATATTTAATTCCTTGAAATTAATTTCCATTGTAGTCAGATATCTCAGTTTCTTCTTTTAAATCCTGCTACCAAAAATAATTAAATGTGGATGATGTCCTATGAGGAACAGAAGTGTTTAAATAATTTAGTCTTATTAGATCTAATTAATATACTTTACACACTTAAAAACGTCAAAAGCAGGTAGTTTATTTAGGCTCTCTGTTCGAGCAAATCTTGAATTTTTAAATTGAGAAATATAATGATTATCCCATCTCATTCTGATTAATACAAACTCCCTTTTTAAAAGTTATACTGAATTATTAACTTTAAAAAGATGCTATTAGTGATTTTGAAATTTTCTAGGGAAATAAGATTCATAGGAATTTGAGCTTGGTAGAAATAAAGGCTTTCTTACTGAAGACTTCTTACTGAAGACTTATATAACTTTCGTATGATTTTTTTAGGCAGTATTAGTTTGGGAGTCTGTGTTCTGGTGTGATAATTAGTTTACTCTAAAATTGAAGTTGCAAATATGAAATTATACCCAAAAATCAGTGAACCATAAATTGATAACTAGGAAGTGATCAATGATATTTTAATATATTTTGAAAGCTGTTTTGTCTTTCACTAGTATCTTACCAGAGTTGTTTCTACACAAAAAACTGTGAGCTGTTGCCCTTAGAGCTTCATTTTATTGATATATCACCCCTTACCATATAATGTTAATGTGAGTTAGTTATTTTGTTTTATGCTTTTCTTCCTTAATATTCTTTTATTGGATGAAAATTTATTTAAACTTTAGGAATAGTCAAAAGATATTTTAATAGATACTCAAGTGAGATTATAAAGTATAAGTAGTAAGGTGGTCCAATGGCAAAACTTGAGTGACTGGTTCAGAGCCAGGAGAGAATACAGAACTATTGAATCAAAGCCATTGTTGACATTCTACCGTCATATTTATTTCCAAAGAGTTCTTTCTAACTAACTGAGGAATTGTGAAATCCCTTTATTCTGTATATTAAAAAACTTCTCTTCAAGGAGAGATGAAAGTATTAAGTGTTCAAAAATAATAAAATAAAGCTCTTCATGGTAAAACATCATACTTTTCATGCATAAGTAGACTGCTTTCCGTAGTGACTAAGTGATCTGCTGAATTCCTCAAATGCTCGAAATTTATTTTTTGGCTGTATAGCCTGTGCAAGAAGACTTGCTGGCATTGTCACTGTATTTTTATCTTTTTTGTTTGTTTGTTTTACTTATTATTGGGAAAATTATTATGTATTTGTAAAAAATACATTGGCTGGGCATGATGGCTGACCCCTGTAATCCCAGCACTTTGGGAAGCCAAGGTGGGCAGATCGTTTGAAGTCAGGAGTTTGAAACCAGCCTGGCCAACATGGGGAAACCCATCTCTACTAAAAGTACAAAAAATTAGCTGGATTTGGTGGCGTGCTTGTAATCCCAGCTGCTTGGGAGGCTGAGGCATGAGAATCGCTTGAACTCAGGAGCTCAGGAGGCGGCGGAGGTCTCAGTGAGCTGAGATCACACCACTGTAATCTAGCCTGGGTGACAGAGCATGACTGTCTCAAAAACAACAAAAAACATACATTGGTAAAATACGTTGGTAAAAGTGATGATAAAGTGTAAGATTGGGTATTGAAGGCGGATAGTTTTATTTTGTGTAACCTAGAAACCTGCAGCGCTGGTTATTTCTTTATTGATCTTTACTTGTAAGTTTGAATCATGTAAAAATAAAAAGTAGTTTAATAGACTTCAGTGTTCAGAATTTTTTGTTGCTTTTAGTTTGTCTTAAAGTGAACAGGTACTTTACTTTTGAATATTAGCAATATGAATAATTGAGGTATCTGTTTGCGGTTTGCCTTGACCTAATTCTGCCTCAGAATGCTTACCTCATGGGCATACATGAACATCCTTTTTCTTGTTCTCAAGCCCTCTTAGTAACTTGGTATTGTAATGAGGGCCAATTACAAAGTCACCATAGGTGTCTGTGTTTACTATGACTGAATTACCAAAGTGAAATGATAAATAGATAACTGACAATTTGAATCAAAGTGTTTAAAGTGTGATAAC
Organism: Sapajus apella; assembly: GCF_009761245.1. Lineage (NCBI taxonomy): Eukaryota > Metazoa > Chordata > Mammalia > Primates > Cebidae > Sapajus > Sapajus apella. Next base: position 28,866,234 of record NW_022436952.1, read on the forward strand.
ACTTCAATTGACAGACTTCCTCAGGGTTGTGTTACACTGCTAAAATGGATGAGCTTTTCTGGTTTTGCTATCAGCCTGCACAGGGGTGTCATTCTAACTGCCCTTAAAGTGTAAACTTTCTGATTTTTTGGCTTGATCCAAGGCATATGTGTTTCTTGTTCATTGTTTCTTTTACCCTTATACTGTGCCCTTATACTGGAAACGTATGCACTTAGCTGTTAAAAGTTATTTTTTGTTTCAGTTAAGAAAAAATAATTTTAACTAGCGTCAGGGATGACGATTCTGAAATATTTTAGATATGTATCTTTTTGGTTAAAATGAGACTTAATAGCTCATAGTCATAGATTCTAAAGGTACTATAGTGATAATTTTCTATAAAGATAAACTTTTAGAATTCTATGAAAGAAGCTTGGAATGAAGAAATGGTGACTGTCTTATTATTAAACTCAGTCTGTATCAAACTGAGTATGAAAGATGTTTGACACATCTTTACCTGAATCACAGAATTTTAGAGCTGGAAGGAATTTTAGAGATGATAGATATAGTCAGTGAGAAGAAATCTTACAAGTCTTCTGGGTCAACTATTCTCTTGATGCTTAGTCACATGAGCAAAATTGGCCCTAAAGTTTGTCCAGTCAGACAAGTAATTAGCAAGGAGGAATGAGAACCCAAATTTTCTCATTCTTCATCCACTGCTCTTTTGAGTACACTAGAAACAGAATCCAAAGATGGCATTAAGGTAGGGAGAAGTTGACACAGTATAAAGAATAAGAACAGTAGAGGTTAGAGAAAGTAAGTGATAATAATGTATAAAATGACCTAAACAAATATAGTTAGATGAGCTCTTTCATCCTTATTTATTTATTTATTTATTTATTTGAGACAGAGTGTCACTCTGTTACCAAGCTGTAGTGCGGTGGTGCGATCTCAGCTCACTGCAACCTCCACTTCCTGGGTTCAAGAGATTCTCCTGCCTCAGCCTCCCAAGTAGCTGGGACTACAAGGCACGTGCCACCATGTCCAGCTAATTATTTTGTATTTTTAGTGGAGATGGGGTTTCACCAAGTTGGCCAGGATGGCCTTGATGTCTTGACCTCATGATCCGCCTGCCTTGGCCTCCCAAAGTGCTGAGATTACAGGCGTGAGCCACTGTGCCTAGCCCTAATTTTTAATATTTTGGAGGACCAACAGGTGCATCCTTTAACATGGCTGAATACAAAGCTTTAAGAGAACTGGCCCTTAGCTATTCATGTCTTGTCATTTGACTTGCTGACATTCTTTTATAGGTTATGAATCTTACAGTTGACTTTGTTTCTAGCAATATCTAGATGCATTTGTGTATGTACTGATGTGTGTATGTTTTGAAAACATAGATTTCTCCTTTTGGATAGTACATAGATAAAAATGCATATAAAGATAAAAATACGTATAAATATAAAGATTTTATAAAGACAGAGATAGAGTATATTTCATCCCGCCTTGGCCACTTAAAGTGTTAGGATTATAGGCATGAGCCATTGCGCTCAGCCTGTAATGAAATTTTTTATTTCCATTAATACAGTACAAAGGACATTAGTAGACAACATAAAAGAATAAATTCAAATTACTGTTGAACCTTGTTAGAGTAGTCATACAATATTATATTAAACCTTGCTAGAAACTATAAAAAAAACAAAAAAAAATGTGTATGTGTATATATATAGAAAGCTACCTCAAAGTCTTTCATCCCTAATATAATTTACGTATTTTATATATAGTTGTTTTTTGTTAAGGACAGCAAACTAGGAAAAATAAATATTTTTATTTCAAAATCTTTTTAAAAATAAATATGCAGAATTAATGAAAATAAAAGTAGCCCATTATTCTATCACTTAGCTCCAAATGACAATTGAAAAAGAAAAGTAGTACATCTATGTGGTTAGAAAATGAAAAGAGAGGCTCTCTTTTTCCAGCTCCTCCCATCTCTTTAACCCTTTAAGGAAACTACTGTAAAATTTTGTGTTTTCTACCAGAACATTAAAACAATGTATTTGTTATAATATATGTGTATATATTCTTTAAAAAAGCAATTTACATGAATTTAATCATTCTATACACATTATTCAACATTTTTTTTCTTGCTTAACATAGAGAGCCTAATCAGCACATAGACAAATCTAAATCATTTTTATTTTTAAGGGCTAAAGTTTTTGTATTAATTTACCATATTTATTTAACATGTCTCCTATGGGTAGACATTTGGTTTATTTCCAATTTTCTTGGCTATTTAACAGTATAGTGTACATCTATTCACATTAATGGTAAAATTTTAAATTTTGCTAGTTTTTTTTGACAAATTGCCTATGTACTTCTAAAAAATGTATACTTTTCTAATTTTGTATATTTTTAATAGTGTATGAGACACTTGTTAGGGATAGATTTTATCAAACATTTTATTTTTTTATTAATGAATATAATAAGGTTTGTTTTTTTTTTTTTTTTAATAGAGATGGAGTCTTCCTATGTTGCCTAGCTGGCCTTGAACTCCTGGGCTCAAGCAGTTCTCTGGCCTTGGCTTCTCAAAATGTTGGGATTATAGGCATGAGCCACTGTGTCCACCCTGTAATGAAATTTTTTATTTCCAGTAATAGAATGGGGTGGAGTGCAGTGGCTCATGCCTGTAATCCTAGCACTTTGGGAGGCTGAGGCGGGTGAATCACTTGAGCTCAGGATTTCAAGACCAGCCTGGGCCACCTGATGAAACCCTGTCTCTACAAAAAATGAGCTGTGTGTGGTGATGCACTTGTGGTTCCAGCTACTTGGGGCCTGAGACACAAGAATTGCTTGAACCTGGGAGGTAGAGGTTGTAGTGAACAGAGATTGGATCACACCACTGTACTCCAGCCTGGGGTGACAGAGTGAGACTCCCATCTCAAAAAAAAAAAAAAAAAAAAAAAAAATAGTAATAGAATGGCAAAGGACATCAGTAGATAACATAAAAGAAGAAACACAAATTACTGTTGAACCTTGTTAGACTGTGTATACAACATTATGTTAAACTTTGCTAGAAACCATAAAGAATATAAATCAAAACAAGATTCTATTTTTACTTTTAAAATAGAGATAAGAAAAGATACTGTTAGTGTTAATAAGGATGTGGGAAAAGGGTAATGCAAAACAGTATATACTTTCTGGAGGATAATTTCACTATATGCTTTCAAGAAATTTAAAAATACGTCGTAGCATCTGATCTCATAATGGCATTTCTAAAAAATGTATACTAAGAAAATATTTAGAAACCAGCATAAGAATGCTCATTGCAGCCTTATGTTTAAAGTGGAAATTGGTAACAGTCTATAAGCCCAGTAATAAGAAAACTGGTTCATCAGCTATGGCACATTAATTCAATGTACATATATGAGCAGCAATGAAAAGATGCTTAGTGATGTCAGAAGATTTTCCTGGTGTGATTTTTAATACACTAGGCAGAGGAAAACAAAGTGAATACAGTTTTATAAAATGTTTTATTTGTTGTGGCTAGATTGTTAATAATCCTCAATGTCTGGGGAACATTTGCTTTGTTCTTTTTATTATTACTATTTAGAGATAGGGCTTTGTTTTGTCACCCAGGCTGGAGTGCAGTGGTGTGATTATAGCTCACTGTATCCTCAAACTCCTAGGCTGAAGTGATCTTCCTGCCTCAGCCTCCTGAGTAGCTAGGACATCAGATGTGCGCCACCAATCCCAGCAAATTTTTTATTTTTTGTAGAGACGGTCTTGCTACATTACCCAAGCTGATATCAAATTCCTGGCCTATAATAATCCTCTTGCCTCAGCCTTCCAAAGTGCTGACACCTGTAATCATGCCTACCTTGTTCTTGTTATTTTAATATTGGGTCACATTGTATATATATATCCTTATGTATACATGTATGGAAGAAATATGAAATGAAATACACCAAAATGTTTCTAGTGCATTCTTTGTGTAATGGAATTATGAATAATTTAGGCTTTTTTTGGTATTCCTGAATTTTTTTTGTAGTGAATACTCTTTCTTTATTTTCCCTGAGGACATTCCAACCTACCTACTTACCTTCCTTCTTATTCATATTTGAATAAGAAATACTGTCACATGGCTCAAAATTGAAATGGTACGAAAGGGTCTACAGAGAAAAATCTCCCACTCCTGTGCCCTTGTCACTTAATTCTCATCCTTGGAAGCAACTAGTGATACCATTGTTTTGTGAATCCTTCCAGAAATATTTCATGCCTAACATCAGTTAAATCAGAAAAAAAGCCATAACGAATATATTTTAAAAATATGTTTTTTCAAGTTAATTTAGGGTATTTGGAGCTCTTCTGATTTGGAGTTCTAAGTCTGAGTCAACCAAACTTGGTTGTGATTATAGCTATGGTATTATCTGTTTCCAAAAAAGACAAAAAATTAGTCGGGCGTGGTGGCATAGTCAGTAAAATCTAAGCCTTGTGGCTTTAATGATGTTCCTCAAATTCTGAGATAAACTTACTGTATTCATTGGATTCCAGTATTGGTTCACATTTTTGTTATGCATATTTGTTTCTAGGGAAAATCCTGCTATTTTTATCATGGAGTTCATAAAATTAGTGATCAGCACACATTACAGACTTTCCAAGGGATGTGCAAAGCCTGGGATATAGAAGAACTTGTCAGCTTAGGGAAGAAACTAAGGGCCTGTCCATATTACACAGCCCGAGAACTAATACAAGACGCTGACATCATATTTTGTCCCTACAACTATCTTCTAGATGCACAAATAAGGGAAACTGTGAGTATATGTGTAAAATTTAGAACTCTTTTCCTACTCATGGAGATATAAATGTTGAATATAAAAGCTTTTAGATGTTTTAATGTGTTTTTTCACTTTAATTTATGTAAATAAATTTCTGTAAACATACTAGAGTACTGAAAACATATCCTAAGGTGTATTAAAAACAGTTTTCGACCCACTCATTTTAGTTTACAAAATAAGCAGTTTTAAGGAACATAGTGACTGAAGTGGGATTATAGCAGGGTTTCTCTTTGCATTTATGAAATATTCAAAAAGAATTATTTAAAACTATATTTTGAAGAACTTATGTTGGGAGAATATACACACTATGCAAATTATACCTTGTGAACTTTTGAGAAGTGAACTTCAGATATGGCATTTGTGTTTATTTGCCTGGTTCTTTTCAGAGACATGCAATTGTTAACAGCATAAGACAAAAAGTGAATAACTTGGCATAGTCAATTGTTAGTCCTGTCTTCAGGTCTGACTGCACAATTCATCTCAGCTTTCTATTTCTTTAAGATCCAAATTAATAGGCATTATGTTTACTGCTCCTCCTATCCTACTTATTTGGTAATCTCTTAACTAGGTCTCTTCCCTCTAAGACACTGTGCATATCAATGCCAGATCAGTTTTCCAAATACTGCTTTTATTACATCCTTTTATCTGCTTAAAAATCTATTGCTTCCTTTGTGCATGAGATAAAGTTTATATTTCCTAAGCTTACTACACTCAAGTTGCACAATAGACTGACCTGGATCTGCCTAATTTGAATCTTTCAAAAATTACCTCATACTCCCTTGAGGATACTTTGTTCTTTATCTTTGCTTTTGATGACACCTCTTTGGAATGCCTGACCCTCTCTTTGTCTGTCCAAATTCAAATCTTACTTATCTTTTAAACCCAAATATATTTCCTACTCTTCCATGGTTCTTTCTCAACTTTTCAGCTCTCTGTGTATTCTTACTTCCTCAAAATAACTCATTAACAATTGCTTTGTGACAGTTCCTTGTATTAGTCAGTATGCTTTCAATTACAAGTGACACAAACCCAGCCTAAAAAGAGCTTAAGAAAAAATTCTTGATTCTCTTTATTGTGATGGCTTTATTCTCAGGCAAGTTCTCACTCTTGCTTATGGAACAAAGATAACCATAAGCAACTAGCTCACCTGGAGGAAAGAGCATGGCCACATATTAGTCCCTCCAGAATACTCTGATTGGCCTAGTATGGATCACATGTCTATTCCTGAACCTGAACTATTCACTCTGACCATAGAAGAATGGAATACTCTATTTAACTGACAATCTTGGCCTTTTTTCTGCTGTGAAAGTAGTGATGTTCTTTGATTCATAGGTTAATAGTCCTGCCAGCATCACTTGGGAGTTAGAGAAGAACAATTCTCCACCTCCCATGTTGGAGAAGGATTGCAGGACAGATTAAAATGAAACAGATACACACTATATTATGTTAGTATTTTAAGAGTCATTTTAATCTTGTGTTTTGTTCGTTCGTTCATTCGTTTGTTTTTTTTTTGAGACTGAGTCTTGCTCTGTTGCCCAAGCTGGAGTGCAGCGGTGCAATCTTGGCTCACTGCAACCTCTGACTCCCTGGTTCAAATGATTCTCCTGTCTCAGCCTCCTGAGTAGTTGGGATTACAGGCATGCATCACCAAGCCCAGCTAATTTTTTTTTGTTTGTTTGTATTTCTAGTAGAGACGGTGTTTCACCTTGTTGGCCAGGATGGTCTCCGTCTCTTGACCTAGTGATCCACCAGCCTTGGCCTCCCAAAGTGTTGGGATTACAGGCATGAGCCACTGTGCCTGGCCTAATCTCGTATTATTATTTTACTTTTAAAGATTTTATGCTTGTAATCTTTTATGTTTATTTTATTTTTAAAGGTCTTATGCTTAGTTTGTAAAAATATTTTGGAAATGTTTTCACAGTGGGATTTTATACCCTTCTGCTCAGCCAGTGGTACCTTGATCCAGGCTCACTTACATATTTTTGTTGCTGTTGATAGGTTTGCAAAGTATTTTGAGAGTAAAAAAGGGGCAGACTCGGTAATGTAGACCTGATATTTAGTTGGCCTCAGTGTTTAAGTTTTGTTTAATTCCTAAAATCGGTTGCTTATGTAATTGCATTTGTAATATTGGCCTATAGTGTGAATTTTTAAATGAAATGTCTTACCTGCTATTATTAAATCCATTTGGCCAAATGTTTTACAACAAAATCTTTTATCTTATAGATGGATTTAAATCTGAAAGAACAGGTTGTCATTTTAGATGAAGCTCATAACATCGAGGACTGTGCTCGGGAATCAGCAAGCTACAGTGTAACAGAAGTTCAGCTTCGATTTGCTCGGGATGAACTAGATAGTATGGTCAACAATAATATAAGGAAAAAAGATCATGAACCCCTACGAGCTGTGTGCTATAGCCTCATTAAGTAAGAATATATGTTTATTAGTGTATTTGTACTGCCTTTATATTAAAAACATGTTTGATTATACCATAGTATTTTAAAGTCAGTAAACTTTGGTAAACTAGGCTTCTTGGGAAATGAATTGTTCCTTGCCAATTAAGCTTTAAAAACAAGGCAGTCCAACCTTTTGCCTTGTTCACAAGAATATAATGAACATAAGTGATTTTTAAAAATGAATAATTGTGAATCTTCTTCCAATTTGGCAGGATAATTTAACAGTCCCAAAGGATGTGTATAGGATATTGAACCAGAAACTAAACATTCTTTTAATTAATATATTTTAAAATTCTGGATCATGACTTTAATTTATTGCTTTATTCTCCAATTTAAATAGGATTCTAGTTTTATGAGTTTTAATTAACCAAGATTTCAGTACTCTCAATATATTTAGTACTAGCTTTATGAAAATTTACACTAGATAATTTTTCTTTTATTAGACATTAAGTTATTGATCTAGAGTCTTGTTATAGAAAAAAACCTCTCGACTCTGAATCCCATTTCATTGATTGTAGCATTTTTGTTTCCTTCACATTATACTTTAAAAAAATCTGAATGTTATACAGTCACACGGTTTGAACATAAAATGTATACAAATTTATGTAGTAAAAACCTCCCTTCCTTCCAGTTCCCTGATCTGTTTAATGTCTGTGCTCTCCTAAACAAATTTATCATTCAATGCATATTACTCATTTATCAGCCAATATTAGATATCTTTTCTTGTACCTCATTTTTTGTCCAAATGATGGCATACTATACATATAATTTTCTGCAACTTGCTTTTTTCGCTTCACAGTTTATTTAGGAGACTTTTCCATGTTAAGACCTAGAAAACTTTCTTGGTTTTTAAAAAAATAGGTACCTAGAATTCCATTAGATAGACATGCAATAGTTTATTTAATCAGCCTCTGATTAATAGAGGAGGTTGTTTCTAGTCTTTTGCTGTTATACTGCTGTAATGAATAACTTTGAACATACATAATTTCATTGGTATGCAAGTGTACCTATAGGAAACTTTTTAGAAGTAGAATTGTTGGGTGAAAGCATAGATATATTTTTAATTTCAATAGATACTGCTAAAATTTACCCAATAGGTGGATGAGAGTGGGGCTATGTACCAGCAATGCATAAAAGTATGGAAATTGTTTTTTTCTAGCCTCCTAGGTGAAAAGTGGCTTTAATAGTCATTTAATATTCAATGTCGTTTTAATATTCATTTCTTTAATATGAGTAGAATTAAGCATCTTTAAATCCCATTTATATTTCCTTTTGTGTCAACTGCCTGTTGACATTTCTGTCCTTTTTTTGTTCTTATTTTGGTTCTTTTCCTTAACGATTTATAGAATCCCATTTATGTATCAGGGAATTGAAATCTTTGCCTGTAATAAGACTTGTAAATACTTTCCACCCCATTTTGCCATTTGCTTGTTTCTTTTCTTGTGATGTTTTCCATGTAGATTTTTTTTTTTTTTTTTACAGCATAGTTTGTTGAAAGAGTTGTCTATAGTTGCTAATTCTATTTTCTAACTTGACATTCTTCCCTCATCAATTCTGGCAGTGTTGCTATCTGGACAATTCTACTGAAACTGTTCTTATCAAGATCACCAGTGATCTCTATATTGCCAAATACAGAGTTTATTGTTTCTTTCATTTTAGCTAGTCAGTGGTGTTGGGTAGTTGATGACTACCTCTTTGAAGGCATTTTTGTCTTGGCTTCTGTGACATCTCTGGTGTTTCTCCTCCTCACAGTCCATTCTTTCATCATTTCTTTTGATAATACTTATTCTTTTTGATACCTAAATGTTGGAGTGCCTCAGGACTTACTTGGTACTGGGAACTAGTTTCTTTTGTAGCTCGTATTTCCCCTAAATTGTATAACCCAATATCGTAGCTTAAAATATAATCTGCAGTACTGATGGGCCTGAACCTGTTTCTTTAGCTTCAGCCTCTCTCTACAATGCCATTCTCATATTCAACTGTCTACTTTATAGCTCTTTTTAGATATCAAGTAGACATTTCAACTTTACATATAAAACAGAATTCTTTCCCTTCCCTTGTGTTCTGTTTTCTCCTCAGTCTTCCTCATCTAAGCAAACAGTATGCACCAGTTCCTCAAATTAAAAAGTTAAGTATTATCCTTGATAATATCCTAACTACCTCATCTCATCCAATTAATCAGTAAGTCTTATAGATGCCATCTGCACAGTATATCCCCAATTCCTCAATTTCATTGACCGTTCATATCTATCATCCTACAATCTTCTCTTGACAGGAATATTATAACAACCTCCTAACAGGTCTCTATTTTCACTCGTCTTTCTCCAGTAATCAATTCTAGCTTAGTAGCTGGAGTTATTTTTTAAACATATAAAATAGATTTACATCTTTTATTTAAATAGATTTAAATAGATTTACATCTTTTATTTAAAACTCTGTATTTAAAACCTTCCCACCAAAAGGAACAGCATGATATTGGCATAAAAACAGACATACAGATCAATGGAATGGAATAGAAAACTCAGAAACAAATCCACACACCTACAGTGAACTCATTTTTGACATAGGTGCCAAGAACATACACTGGGGGAAAGATAGTCTCTTCAATAAATGTTGCTGGAAAAACTAGATATCCATATGCAGGAGAATAAAAATAGACCCCTATCTAACACCATATACAAAAATCAAATCAAAATAGATTAACGACTTAAATCTATGACCTCAGACTATGAAACTACTACAGAAAACATTGGAAAAACTCTCCAAGACATCAGTCTGGGCAACGACTTCTTGAGTAATACCACACAAGCACAGATAACCAAAGCAAAAATGGACAAATGGGATCACATCAAGTTAAAAACCTTCTGCACAGCAAAGGAAACAGTCAATAAAGTGAAGAGACAACCCCCAGGATGGGAGAAAATATTTGCAAACTACCCATCTGACAAGAGATTAATAACCAGAATATATAAGGAGCTCAAACACCCCTGTAGGAAAAAAATCTAGTAATCTAATTAAAAATGGACAAAAGATTTGAATAGACATTTCTTGAAAGAAGACATACAAATGGCAATCAGACATAGGAAAAGGTACTCAACGTCATTGATCAGAATTTCTCCGCTGATCAAAACTACAATGAGATATCACCTCACCCCAGTTAAAATGACTTTTATCCAAAAGACAGGCAACAACAAATGCTGGCGAGGATGTGGAGAAAAGAGAACCCTTGTTTACTGTTGGTGGGAATGTAAATTAGGACAACCACTATGGAGAACAATTTGGAAGTTCCTCAAATAACTAAAAATAGAGCTACCATATGATCCAGCAATCCCACTGCTAGATATATACTCAAAAGAACGGAAATCAGTATATCAAAGTATATCTGTACTCCCATGTTTCCTGCAGTACTATTCACAGTAGTCAAGATTTGGAAGCAACCTACGTGTCCATCAACAGATGAACAGATAAAGAAAATGTGGTACATATAACAGTGGAGTATCCTTCAGGTATAATACAGAAGGAGAGCCTGTCATTTGCAACAACATGGATAGAACTGGAGGTCATTATGTTAACTGAAATAAGCCAGGCACAGAAAGACAAACATCACATATTCTCACTTATTTGTGGAATCTGAAAATGAAAACAATGGAATCCATGGAGATAGAGAGTAGAAGGATGGTTTATGAGAGGCTGGTAGGGTAGAAGCTGGGGGTTATGAGGGAGGTGGAGATGGTTAATGGGTACAAAAAAAATTGAATAAGGCCTAGTATTTGGTAGCACAGTAGTGTGACTATAGTCAATAATGATTTAACTATACATTTAAAAATAACTAAAAGACTTGATTCAATTAATTCACTTCAGAGGAACAAAAAAAAATCCACTAAATATAATTGGATTATTTGTAACACAAAGGATTAATGCTTGAGAAGATGGATATCCCATCTTCCGTGATGTGATTATTACGTATTACATCCCTGTATCAAAACATCTCATGTACCCCATAAATACACCTACTGCATACCCACAAAAATTAAAAATTAAAAAACCCAAGCCTTCCCGTTGCACTTTGAATAAATTCAGATTTCTTATCGTGACTCAAGATGACCTGATTTCTGCCTATCACTCTGACATTGTTGATACATTATTTTTACCCATTGTGCTGCAAATCACATTGGCTCTCTTTCAGGTCCTCAAACAAGCAAAATTTGCTAACCACCTCAGGACCTTTGTCCTAGCTATTCCTTCTGCTTGGATATTTCTTTCTTTCTGATCCTCCCGTGTCTGGATACTTTTTGCATTCAGTTGTTAGCAAAAAATGTCACCTCTGGGAGAGCATTCTTGACATTGAAATTAAAGTAGCAACTAGGTTACATTAATTTATTGTCGTGTTGTTGTATATCATTACCTGATTTTTTTTTTCGTTTTATTAGAACTTTTTTTTTTAACTTTTAAGTGCAGGGGTACATGTGCAGGTTTGTCATATAGGTAAACACGATACTGGGGTTTGTTATATATATTATTTCATCACCCATGTATTAAGCCTTGCACTCATTAGTGATTTTTCCTGATTGTCTTCCTCTTCCAAGCTTACATCCTCCAATAGGCCTCAGTATGTGTTGCTCCCCTCTTATCCATGTGTTCTTATCATTTAGCTCCCACTTATAAATGAGAACTTGTGATGTTTGATTTTCTGTTCCTGCATTAGTTTGCTAAGGTTGATGGCCTCCAGCTCCATCCATGTCCTGTAAAGGACATGTTCTCGTTCTTTTTTATGGCTATATAGTTTCCCATGACAACCTGATACTTTCTTATGTATTTGTTTCTATGTTTATTCCTGTCTCCCTTTACTAGAGTGTAATTTCCATGAGAGTAAGGACCTTGCCTATTTTATTTAACTGCTGTTATTTTCACTACCCAGAACAATGTCTGGAATAAAATAGGCATTCCAACACTTATCAAATGTATGATTGTGTGTATATATATCAATGAATTATATTTATATATGTTCTAGTAATTCTTTTTTGTGTTAATATGTAACACTTTAATTTCTTTATTAGGTTGTTTTGCATTTTCTTTTATGTATATTTGGGATAAGTACCTAAGACATGGCTCTTAGTCGAAGAGACATTAGCTAAGTAAAGCAGTGTGAAACCATAAAACAAGTGGGAAATCATATGTATGTTTGTTTCTTCTGAATAAAAGCTTTCATTTTAGTTATTTAATGTTTATTTTACAATATGAGACATGCATGCCTTTCAAAAGGTATCTTAATCCACATTCATGTCCTAAGAATGTCAATGCAAGACAATAATGATGATGGTCTTGCTCTGTTGAAATAGTACGTATAAGGATGATACTGGCTGACAAAATTGTTTTATTTCAGTTGGTTAGAAGCAAACTCTGAATATCTCGTAGAAAGAGGTTATGAATCATCTTGTAAAATATGGAGTGGAAATGAAATGCTCTTAAATTTGCACAAAATGGGCATCACCACTGCTACTTTTCCCATTTTGCAGGTAAGATTTTTTTTTCACCTGTGCAATTTATTTAGTGAGTTAGAAGTCATTTAGTCATGACTAAATCCAGATAAAATCTAGTGAGTAACCCAAAAATTTTAAATATAGCAATTTAATTTTTTAAAATTTTATTTTATTATCTACATTTGATCATCTTTAAGTGATGGCATGGGTAAATTGTGGGTGAAATATAGCATTACTTAGTCTGAAGGAAATTGTCTTTAAAGGGATTAATTGCTTTAAAGCTAAAAGGAGTCAATGTTTTTAGGTTGTAGATTTACTTAGTCAATTGTAAAAGTTAAAATTTTAGAAAATAAAAAGAGAAGAAATTCCTATTTTGTTCATCTTAATTTAGAAATTATAAACCTGATATTAATGGAGAGATCATGACTAGACTTTGGAAGACTATGAACCTTATGAAGCTATATGCAACATTTTATGAGTATGTATTTTTGTACATTTTTCTAAATAGAGGCTGCATAAATTTCATTATATTCTCTAGTGTTTTTTGCAAATAAAAATGTTTTTGTTCCTATTTACTTATTTAAATTAATAGATTATATATTTTAGAATGATTATTTTAGGTTTAGAGAAAAATTGAGCAGAAGATCCAGAATTCTCATATATTCCCACTCCCAGCCACACACCTATACACATACACAATACACACCCACTCCACAGTTTCCCCATTATTGATCTCTTACAATAGTATAGTACATTTGTTATAATTGATGAACCATTATTGGTATATTACGGTTCATTAAAGTCCATAGTTTACCTTAGGGCTTACTCCTTGTGTTGGAGAGTTCAGTTAGGTTTTGCCTAGGAATCTACCATTTACAGTATCATACAGAGTGTGTTCACTGTCCTAAAAATCTTCTGTGTTACACCTATTCATATTTCCACCACACCATGCCCGCACCCACCAAACCCTTATCAACCACAGATTTTTTTTACTAACTCCATTGTTTTGCCTTTTCCAGAATGCCATATAGTTTATTTTTATTTATTTATTTTTTTTTAGTAGAGACAGGGTTTCAACATGTTGACCAGGATGGTCTCGATCTCCTGACCTCGTGATCCACCCGCCTCGGCCTCCCAAAGTGCTGGGATTACAGGCTTGAGCCACCACGCCCGGCTGAGAATGCCATATAGTTTAAATTGTGCAGTATGTAGTCTTTTCAGACTGGCTTCTTTAACTTAGCAATATGCATTTAAGATTGTTTTATGGGTTTTTTTTTTTTGTTTTTGTTTTTTTTTTGCCTTCATAGCTCATTTCTTCTTATAGCTGAATAATATTTTGTTATCTGGATGTACTACAGTTTATTTATCCATTCACCTACTGAAGGACACATTGATGGTTTCCAGTTTTTGGCAATTGTGAATAAAGCCGTTTTAAACATTTCTATTAGTGACATGCGTTCTACTCATTTGGATAAATACTTAGGAAAACAGTTGTTGTATTATATTGTAAGACTGTGGTTAGCTTTGCAAGAAACTACTAAACAGTCTTCAAAGTGGCTGTACCTGCCGGGTATGGTGGCATGTGCCCGTAGTCTCAGCTACTTGGGAGGCTGAGGCAGGAAGATTGCTTGAACCCAGGAATTTGAGGCTGCAGTGCACTGTAATTGCATGCTTGTGAATAGCCACTGCTCTCCAGCCTGGGCAACATAGCAAGACTTTGTCTCTTGACAAAAAGTGGTTGTACCATTTTGCATTCCCACCAGCAATGAACAAAAAGTTCCTGTTGTTCTACATCTTTACTAGTGTTTGGTGTCTGTGTTTTGAATTTTAATCATTCTAATAGATGTGTAGTGTATCTTATTGTTTTAATTTATAATTTCCTGAAGACATGATGTTGAGCATCTTTTCATATGCTTATTTGCTGTTGCCGTAGCTTCTTGGTGACATGTCTATTCATACTTTTTGCCCATTTTTCAATTGGATTTTTTTTTGTTGTTGAGTTTTAAGAGTTCTTTGTATAGTTTGAATGTAAGTCCTTCCTCAGAAAGGTGTTTGCAAATAAGACAGTCTGTGACTTTTCTGTTCATTCTGTTGATATGGTGCCTTTTGCAAAGCAGTTTTTAACTTTCATGAAGTTCAGCATATTCAATTTTTTTTTCTTTTATGGGTCATGCTTTAGGTGTTATATCTAAAAACTCATCCCAAACTCATGATCACCTGGATTTTTTCCTATCTTCTGGAAGTTTTATAGTTTTGCATTTTACATATAAATCTGTGATTAATTTTGAGTTAATTTTTGTGAAAGATGTAAGGTCTGTGTCTAGAGTCATGTTTTATTTGCATTTGGATTTGCAGTTATTCCAGCACCATTTGTTGAAAAAACTACCCTTTCTCCTTTGGATTATCTTTTTGTTCCTTTGTCAAAGGCCTGACTGTATTTGTGATGTCTTTCTGGGCCATCTATTTTGTTCCATTGAACCTTTTGTCTGTTCCTTTACCAATACTACATTGTCTTAATTACTGTAACTTTATAATAAGACTTGAAGTTGGGTAGTATCATTTCTCTGACTATTCTTCAATGTTGTGTTTAGTGTAATCTGGGTCCTTTGTGATTCCATATAAATTTTAGGATTTTTTTTATTTCTGTGAAGAATACCATCTTTCCATTTTTTGTGTCCTCTTTCATCATCATTTTATAGTTTTTGTTGTAGAGATCTTTTACTTCTTTGGTTAATTCCTAGGTATTCAGTTAACCTGTGGGATTTTGATTGGGATTATGTTGAATCTGTAGATGAAGTTGAGAGAATTGGCATCTTAACAATGAGTCTTCTTATTCATGAACAGGGAATATCTCTCCAGTTAATTAGATCTTTGATTTCTTTCTTCCATGTATTGTAGTCACCATCATAGAGTTTCAAAGAGGTTTTCCTCCCTACAATTATGGAGGTATGATTGACAAATAAAAATTGTAATCCGGGCGCGGTGGCTCAAGCCTGTAATCCCAGCACTTTGGGAGGCCGAGGCGGGTGGTTCACGAGGTCAAGAGATCGAGACCATCCTGGTCAACATGGTGAAACCCCGTCTCTACTAAAAATACAAAAAAAATCAGCTGGGCATGGTGGCACGTGCCTGTAATCCCAGCTACTCAGGAGGCTGAGGCAGGAGAACTGCCTGAACCCAGGAGGCGGAGGCTGCGGTGAGCCGAGATCGCGCCATTGCACTCCAGCCTGGGTAACGAGAGTGAAACTCCGTCTCAAAAAAAAAAAAAAAAAAATTGTATATATTTAAGGTATACAATGTAATAATTTGATATATGTATGAAATGATTACACAGTCAAGGTAATAAACATATCCATCATTTCATACCCTTTTCTTTGTGTGGGTGTCGGTGTGGGTGTGTGTAGTATGTGGTGAGAACACTTAAGATTTGCTCTCAGCAAATTTCAAGTATACATTATTACTATTATTATTATCTGAGATGGAATCTTGCTTAGTTACCCAGGCTGGGGTGCAGTAGCGCGATCTCAGCTCACTGCAACCTCTACCTCCTGGATTCAAGTGATTTTCATGCCTCAGCCTCCTGAGTAGCTGGGATTACAAGTAAGCACCACCACACCCGGCTAATTTTTCTATATATGTATATTTAGTAGAGACAGGGTTTTACCATGTTGGCCAGGCTGATGTTGAACTCCTAACCTCAAGTGATCCCACCTGCCTTTGCGCCTCCCAAAGTGCTAGGATTACAGGCATAAGCCACCATGCCTGGCCTCAAGTATACATCATTATTAATTATAATAATCACATTGTACATTAGATCTACAGAACTTAGTCATTTTATAACTAAAAGTTTGTATCTTTTGGCCAAAATCTCCCCATTTCCCTGGTCCCCAGCCCCTGGTAACTTTGGGGCTTAGGACTCTGCTTCTACGAGTACAACTTATTTAGATTACACATATGAGTGATAGCATGCAGTATTTGTCTATCTGACTTATTTCAGATAGCATAATTACTTCCAGTTTCATCCATGTTGCAAATGGCAAAATTTTCTTTTTTAACACTGAATAATATTTCATTTTTTATATATGTGCCACATTTTCTTTATTTCATTACTTACTCACTATATTCTCACTTTACCCTATGGGAAGAATTCTGGGCTAATGGCTGCTCTCTTGGCACTGAGCTGTACTTCCATGGGGCAGGGGTGATGTAGGTAATATGAAGCTATGCTTATTGGCCTCTTCAGTGCATCTGTTCTTGGATTTTTTGCTCCAGTGGGGTCCTAGAACTTCTCTGCTGGACTCCTAGACTCTTAACAAAGGTACTTTCATATGTGAGTAGTTGTCAGAATTGGTTCATTGTTGGGAGAGGACAATGGAAAACTCAAATTCTTTTTTTTTTTTTTTTTTTGTTTGAGATGAAGTCCCACTCTATTGCTTAGGCTGGAGGGCAGTGGTGCACTCTCGGCTCACTGCAACCTCTGCCTCTTGGGTTCAAGTGATTCTCATGCCTCAGCTTCCTGGGTAGCTGGGACTACAGGCATGCCCCACCATGTCCAGCTAATAATTGTAATTTTGGTAGAGATGGGATTTCACGATGTTGGCCAGGCTGGTCTTGAACTCCTGACTTCAAGTGATCTGCTTGTCTTGGCCTCCCAAAGTGCTGGGCTTATAGGCGTGAGCCTCTGAGCCTGGCTGGAAAACTGAGATTTCTCCATCTTGCTGATGTTACTTCTCAAAGAGGTTTTTGAACAAAAAATGATGAAAATAATTGCTAACATGATCACAATAGCATTCTGGGCATGTGACTATTAAAACATATATTTTAGGCCAGGTGCAGTGGCTCTTGCCTGTAATCTGAGCACTTTGGGAGGCTGAGGCAGGCAGATCACCTGAAGTCAAGAGTTTAAGACCAGCCTGACCAACATGGTGAAATCCCATCTTTATTAAAAATACAAAATTAGCCAGGCATCACATACCTGTAATCCCAGCTACTGAGGAGGCTGAGGCAGGAGAATCCCTTGAACCCAAGAGGTGGAGGTTGCAGTGAGCCAGGATCGTGCCATTGTACTCCAGCCTGGGCAACAAGAGTGAAACTCTGTCTCAAAATTAAAAAAAACAAACAAAAAAAAAAAAAAACATATATTTTAATCAGGCTATACTGAAATTTTTGCTCGTCATTTATAAAATACAACTTGTTATCTATTATAAGAATTTTTCCATATTGTGACATCTTTCATATTTTTTGCATAAGTTTGTTTTTTTTTTGTTGTTTTTGAGACAGGGTCTTACTTTGTCGCTCAGGCTAGAGTGCAGTGGCGTGATCTTGGCTCACTGCAACCTCTACCTCCCTGGTTCAAGCGATTCTCCTGCCTCAGCTTCCCAAGTAGCTAGGATTACAGGCACCCACTACTGCACCTGGCTAATTTTTGTATTTTTAGTAGAGATGGGGTTTCACCATCTTGGCTGGGCTGGTCTCGAACTTCTGACCACCCACCTGGATCCAATGTTTGCATTTTGAAAGCTATGTATATAACAAATAAATGGGCTGGGGGTGATGGTGCATGGCAGTAATTCTATGCTTTGAGAGGCTGAGGCTGGCAGATTGCTTGAACCCAGGAGTTAAAGACCAGCCTGGGCAAGTAGTGAGACCCTGTCTCTACCAAAAAATACAAAAAAATTAGCTGGTGTGGCAGCAGGTGCTATAGTCCCAGCTACTTGGGAGGCTGAGGCAGGAGATCACCTCAATGTAGGAGGTTGAGGCTATAGTGACCTGTGATTGTGCCACTACACACTAGCCTGGGGCACAGAGCAAGACCTTCTTCTTCTTCTTCTTTTTTTTTTTTTTAAAAAAAAAGGATAAATTGTAGCATATTTCTATAGTGCAATACTACACAGCAATAAAAAATGAACTACTTCCAACACAACCATATAGATGAATTTTGGATTCATTTTGTTTATGTTGTGAATTTATGAATAAATTTTTTCCCACGGATAGAGAATTGTCCCAGCACTATTTCCTAAATAGTGCATATTAATTTCCCTCTAATTTGTAATGCCACCTCTGCTACATATTTAATTTTCTTTTTTTAATGAAAAAAAAATTATTTTTTTACTTTTTTTTTTTTTTTTTTTTTTTTAAGAGACAGGGTCTTGCTGTGTTGCCCAGAATAAAGTGCAGTGATACGTTTTTAGCTCACTGTAACCTTAGATTTCTGGTCTTAAGGGATCCTCCTGCCACACCTTCCTCAGTAGCTGGGACTACAGGCATGCATCACCACTCCTGGCTATTATTTACTTATTTATTTATTTATTTATTTATTTTGAGGCAGAGTCTCATTCTGTCACCCAGGCTGGAGTGCACTGGTGTGATCTCAGCTCACTGCAACCTTCGCCTCCCAGGTTCAGGCAGTTCTTGTGCCTCAGCCCCCTGAGTAGCTGGGACCACAAGCATGCCACCATGCTGTCTCACTTTTTGTAGTTTTTTTGTAGAGATGGGGTTTTGTGATATTGCCCAGGCTGGTCTCGAGCTCCTGAGCTCAAGTGACCCATCTGCCTCGGCCTTTCAAGTGCTGGATTACAAGCATGAGCCATCCATACCTGGCTTGATTTTTTTTTTTTTTTTTTTTTTTGAGATGGAGTTTTGCTCTTGTTACCCAGGCTGGAGTGCAGTGGCGCGATCTCGGCTCACCGCAACCTCCGCCTCCTGGGTTCAGGCAGTTCTCCTGCCTCAGCCTCCTGAGTAGCTGGGATTACAGGCACGTGCCACCGTGCCCAGCTAATTTTTTGTATTTTTAGTAGAGACGGGGTTTCACCATGTTGACCAGGATGGTCTCGATCTCTTGACCTCGTGATCCACCCGCCTCGGCCTCCCAAAGTGCTGGGATTACAGGCTTGAGCCACCGCGACCGGCCCGATTTTTTTTTTTTCTGTTTTGTAGAGACTGGGTCTCACTATGTTGCGTAGGCTGGTCTTGAACTCCTGGCTTCAGGTGATCCTCTCACCTTGTCCTCCTGAAGCACTGGGATTATAAGGGTGAACCACCAAATCCAGCCCCTCTAATTTTCATATATGTGTGAATTTATTTCTGAACTTGATTCTGTTGTACCATTCTGTTTCTCTAATTTGTCACATTTGTTAATTACTGACTTAAGAAAAGTGCTTATATATATTAGGGCATATCCCTCACTTCATTATTTTCCTTTGGAATTGTATCAGCTGTCGTTTGTTTTACTCTGCCATTTGAATTTTAGAATTAGCTTATAATCTCTAGGAAATGTTTTGCTGGAATTTTTATTGGAATTGCATTGCATTTATGGATTAACTTGGAAAGAATGTATTTACATTATGAAGTTTTTCTATTCATGAGAAGATACAGTTATTTATTCTATCATTCAGTAAAATTTTATAATTTTATTTTTAAAAGATTAAATGCTTTTGGTTAGACTTATTCTTAGGTAGCTTAAAGTTTCTGTTTCCATTACAAATGATATATTTTTAAAATTCCATTTTTAATTGTTATTGCTATATAAAACTGGTGGTTACTTTTTAAAATTTATAATTGTCTTGTCAACCACCTTGTTGAATTATTTTACAGGTTTGCCCACATATTATCTTAAATTTTCCATGTAGATAATCATATTGTCTGAATAATGATTGGTTTCTTTCTTTCCCCATTTCTTTCTAATTTCTTCATGTTTCTATTTCTTACTATGCTGGCTCATACTTCAGTGCATTGCTTATCACAGGCAATGAAAAAGACATCCTGGTTTTATGGGTTACTTTAAAGGAGTAATTACTAGTATTGCACCCTTTATTGAGATGTTTGCTGTAGTTAAAAATTATTTTTTAATTAACAACTTTATTGAGCTGTAGTTCACATGCTTAAAATTTACCTTTTTAAAGTGGGTTCTGTGGGTTATGATTAGTTACTTTTATTTGATTAAGAAAATTTTCCCTAATTCCAATAGGCTAAGAAATTAATCACTATGATTATCAAAATTTTTAGAAATTAACTTTTACCAAAGTAGTATACCTGTAGAATTTAAAGAGTCAGTTAGTTCTGTTGAGAAAAGCATTCTTCTGACTAACTCCTCAATCCCAATTCTCACTTTGGAGTATACTTTTGTCTTAATAGTGGTTTCTTCTGTTATTTAGCTGCATTTAAAAAAATAACGTGGGTTCTGCTTCTTTTGAGTTTTCAATTTTATATGTTCTCTGTTGATTTCCTGTTAAGTATAATGATGATTTAGCTTCTTTAGACACGCATACCCTCACATACATTTCTCTCTCTCTCTCTCTCTCTCTCTCTCTCTCTCTCACACACACACACACACACACACACACACACACACACACTCACTCTCACTCACTCTTGTGCTCTCTCTCTCTCTTCCTCCTATGCTTCCTGCTTTTCTGCCCCTTTTTCTTCTCTCCCTCTATTCTGCCAATATAGTTATATCGATATTCAGTGTGGATATCATCACATGTATGTATTATTATAGCTCATGACAGTAATGTCATGTAGCTTACTTGATTGTATTTTTATACTTTATGTTTCCTAAGGAACCATAATTAACTACTTATTTTTTCCATTGCTTAGTTTTCTATTTTTCTACCCCCAACCCAGCTGCCAATGTTTCGGTAACCTGCCTGGAATTGAGCTTGGTGTACTCTCATGATTCAATATGTAGGATTTCATTTAGTCCTTCTCTTTTTAGTACAGCGCCTCACTGTTAGTAGTTTGTATTTTCTATATTTTATCAGAATAAATTGCCAGTGTTCTGCCAGTGTTGGAGAAGAATATTAGCCTTGATGTAAGGTGTTGCTGAGTGGACTTCATTTTTCAAAAAGAATGATTTGATATTTGTATTCCATT
Source organism: Sapajus apella (assembly GCF_009761245.1). Classification (NCBI taxonomy): domain Eukaryota; kingdom Metazoa; phylum Chordata; class Mammalia; order Primates; family Cebidae; genus Sapajus; species Sapajus apella. Next base: position 28,887,849 of record NW_022436952.1, read on the forward strand.
GCAGGGCTGAATATTTTTCCAAGTTCATGTCATCTTTCTTGTTTGTTCTTTGTTCGTTTTTTTTTTAAGGTCTTTGTGCTTATTTGTATTCTTTAATATTTTGTTCAGTGAAGGGGGATTTTTCATTGTATATTTGTGTTGTTTCATGATATATCTGAATATTAAAATGTATCTTTCTTATTTATCCTATTTCCCTGTTTTATTTTCATTGAACACATTTTATTGGCAAACATCAGCGTTGTCACCAGTATCTTTTATTGCTTCAGTATTCAGAATTTTCTCTTTTACAATGAGGGAAACATACTCTTCTGTTTTCTTATAATTTTTTCTTAATGTCCACACTTCTATCCATATTAAAACTTATAAGTCATGTAAAGACGAATGAGCCAGTTAACATAGTTTCTTATTTAGCATGTATTGTTGCCTTAAGTCATTTAATTTTGCTTGTGATGTAGTCATATTATTCTCAGCATCAGAATTACTCCCTGGAAATAATTCATGGATTTAAGGCAGCGTATCAACACTTTAAAGCGCTTTGGAGAAGCCATTTGCTACATTTTAATTTAATTCTTTATTTCTGAAAGGCATCAAATAATACCCTGATTGTCTGAGAAGTAATGACTCTTCAAAATGCCTACTTATTATTAAAGAGTCTTTGACTCTGAGGAGAATTTTGCTAATATGGCAATCTAAAATTAATATTATTAGCATTGTGCATTAATAATTGTCTTAGTCTGTTTGTATTGCTATAAAAAAATACCTGAGGCTGGGTAACTTATAAAGAAAAGAGGTTGATTTGGTTCACAGTTCTGCAAGTTGCACAAGAAGCATAGCACCAGCATCTACTTTTGAAGACCTTAGCCTGCTTCCACTCATGGCAAAAGGTGAAGGGGAGCTGGTTTGTGCAGTTCACAAGGCAAGAGAATGGGGAGGGGGGAGAGAGAGAGAGAGAGAGAGAGAGAGAGAGAGAGAGAGAGAGAGAGAGAGAGAAAGAAGGGAGGGAGGTGTCAGGCTCCTTTTAACAACCAGCTCTCATGAGAACTAATAGAGCACTAACTTACCTCCTCTCCACCTAGGGAGGGTGTTAATCTATTGACCCCAAACTTCCTGTTATGCCCCACTTCCATTATTGGGGATCAAATTTCAATATGAGATTTGAAGTTAGAATGTCAAACCATAGCAATTCTGTTTACCTAAAATTTCAATGCATGTTTTGTCTGGGTTTCATTATATTTTTGAGAAGTTTCTTTTTCTGATTTCCTCCCAACCCCTCTATACTTAATATGGTAATTTCTTATAGGGACATTTTTCTGCTGTTCTTCAGAAAGAGGAAAAAATCTCACCAATTTATAGTAAAGAGGAGGCAAGAGAAGTGCCAATTATTAGTGCATCAACTCAAATAATGCTTAAAGGACTTTTTATGGTTCTTGACTACCTTTTTAGGCAAAACAGCAGGTAAGTGAAGATAACTGCTGTGTATTTTCCTTTTAAAAATAGCCTAATTTGGGTGCTAGCATGTGTTTAATACATAACAATTTGGGGTGAGTAAATAGGAGAACTGAAAATAAGTGTTATAGATATTATTATATATTTGCTCTTATTGACACAGACTTAGAGGAATTGAAATTAGTCTGGTGTTTTTTTGAGATGGGGTGAGGGGGACACTTGCTCTGCCACCCAGGCTGAAGTTCAGTTGGATGATGACAGCTCACTGCAGCCTTGACCTCCTGGGCTTAAGCAGTCCTCCCACCTGTTTCCTGAGTAGCTGGGATTACAGGTGTGCATCACCCATACACAGCTAATTTTTTAATTTTTTTTTTTTTTTTTTTTTTGGTAGAGATGAGATCTCACTATGTTGACCAGCATGGTCTTGAACTCCTGGCCTCAAGTGATCCTCCCACCTCAGCCTCCCAAAGTGTTAGGATTATAAGCATGAGCCCACGCCTGGCCAAAATTAGTCTTTTGTATTAATGAATATTGAAATCATTAAATAAATATATTTAATTAATGTTAATTAAATATTAATTAATTAATATTAAATTGTTATCTTCTGTTGCTAAAGTTTTCTTATGTTCCTACAGTGTCAGAAAGTCTTTTTTTGTGTGACAAACTGTGGAAAATGAAAAACAACCAACTCCTCTTATCCTATCACTTAAGTTATAGTAGTCCCTAGCTCTGGTATTTTTTTGTTTATTTTATTGTGGTAAAATATACATAAAATATACCATTTTAACCATTTTACATATACAACTCAGTGCCATTAAATATAGTATATTTGCAATGTTGTACATTGTACTCATTTCCAGAAATTTTTTATCATTCCAAACAGGAATTCTGTACCCGTGAAATAATAACTCCCTAGAGTCTTTCCCTTCATCCCCTGCTAACCTATATTCTGTTTCCATCTTACGAACTTATCTTTTCTAGCTATTTCACATAAGAGCAATCAAACATTATTTGTCCTTTTGTGTCTGGCTTAATTCACTTAGCACAGTGTTTTCAGGGTTCATTTATGTAGTAGCATATCAGAATTTTGTTTGTTTCTGTGGCTGAATAATCCATATTATTCAAAATGTGGTACGCATATACCACATTTTGTTAATTTATTATTATGTTAATGGACATTTGGATTGTTTTCATTTTTTGCCTATTGTGAACAATGCTACTATGAACGTTGGTATACAAATATCTTTTCTGCTTTCAGTTCTTCTGGGTGTATATACATACCTAGCAGTGGAATTGCAGGATCATATGGTAGTGCTACATTTAACTTTTTAAGGACTCGGCATACTGTTTTCCATAGCAACTGCACTATTTTGCATTCCCATTAGCAATGCACAAGGGTTTCAATTTCTCCACATCCATGCCAACAGTCTGTATAGCAGCATATATCTGAATTGTTATTTTGCCAACACTTTTTATTTTGTTTTTTGTATAATAGCCTTCCTAATAGGTATCAAGTGGTATCTCTTGGTTTTTATTTGTATTTCCTAATGACTAGAGATATTGAGAATCTTTTCTTGTGCTTTATTGGTCAATTGTATGTCTTTTTTGGAGAAATATCTATTGAGATCTTTGCCCATTTTTGAATTACTGGATTTTTGCTTATTGAATTGTAGTTATTTATATATTCTGGATGTCAATCCTGTAAGAGATAAACGCTTTACAAATATTTTCTGCCATTCTATGGGTTTTTTCATTTATTGATAGTGTCCTTTGATGCAGAAAAGCTTTTTAATCTTGTTAATGTCCAATTTCTTTCTCTTTTTTTTTTTTTGTTGCCTGTACTTTTAGTGTCACATCCAGCAAATCATGGCCAAATCTGATGTCATGAAGATTTCCCCTTTGTTTTCTTTTAAGAGTTTTACAGTTTTTGGCTCCCTGTAGTTGTATAAGATTCTCTCCACAGTTGTTAAGTTCACAGTTTTAATTTTGAGATCTAATCTCTCCAGGAGTGAAATCAATAATGAAATACTATAGTGAAGACATGGTAAAGAATACCACATTTTATTCTTTTTAAGCTTAGCCATTTTCTAGATTCTTATTGAAAGTAGTTATAAACTGGATGGGATCACAGATATCATCTGGTTCAGTACCTTCATTAAAAGTAGATGAAGGCTGAGACTCAGGTTTCAAAGAAATGTAAAAATTTTATAATTAGCTGCTAACACTTTCAAAACTTTAAGTAAAACTTATCTTCCTATTTTCTCATGTAATAAAAAAGTATAACCCACCTTTTAGCTCCTTTAACCATAATACTGTTTTCTATTTTGTAACTAATCATAGTAGAGAATGCAGAGAGCTCTGGACTGGGAGTTAGGAGGCCTGGATTTTAATCCTGCTTCTGCCGTGACATATATAATGTTTGAAAATGAGGTTAGAAAGTAGCTGGTAAAAGATAGATGGTTAGATGATTGCTGATATTCCCTCTGAGAATCAGTTGATTCTAGGATTTAATGGCTTAATTGATATCAGAATTACTGAATTTAATTAATGGTAAGGAGAATGTTATCTTTGAATGGGAAGGTACCAGCTCTTTCAAATGAGTTTTAATATAATCAGTTTTTATATTGCGTGTAGCTGGGTTATAGGTTTTATAAAGTTTTGCCATTTAATTAGCATTTTCTTTGCATCTAGATTTGCAGATGATTATAAAATTGCTATTCAACAGACTTACTCGTGGACAAATCAGATTGATATTTCAGATAAAAATGGGTGGTTGGTTCTACCAAAAAATAAGAAACGTTCACGACAAAAGACTGCAGTTCATGTGCTCAACTTTTGGTGCTTAAATCCAGCTGTGGTAAGCTCATCATATAAATGGAAATTTTGTCTTCTTGCTCAGTACCAGCATTTTAATGAACGCGGTTGACTCTTTTAAAGATAGTTGTTTTGTTTTTTTTTGTTGTTTTTTTGAGGCAGGGTCTCACTCTTTCACCCACGCTGGAACGTAGTGGTGCAATCTCGGCTCACTGCAGCCTTGACCTCCTGGACTCAAGCGATTCTCCCATCTTAGCCTCCCAAGTAGCTGGGACTACAGGCATGCGCCACCATGGCCAGCTAATTTTTGTAATTTTTGTAGAGATAGGGTTTCAGCATATTGCCCAGGCTGATCTCAGACTCCTAGACTCAAGCATTCCTCCTGCTTCAGTCTTCCAAAGTACTGGGATTACAGGTATGAGCCACTTTGCCTAGTCTTTTTAAAGATAATTTTATATAGCTAATGTTATTTTCTTTTAGGCCTTTTCAGATATTAATGGCAAAGTTCGGACTATTGTTTTGACATCCGGTACATTATCACCAATGAAATCCTTTTCGTCAGAACTTGGTGTTACATTTACTATCCAGCTGGAGGCTAATCATGTCATTAAAAATTCACAGGTTAGTTACTTTTTTTTGTTATTTTTGTTTGTTTTTGAAGGGTTTCAGTGTTTCTACTTCAATATAACTATTTAAACAAGTTAGGAGGTACCTGAAGTGCCAGCAAGTAAATCTTGATAGGAAATTCAACATTCCAGTTTTACAATAAAAGAAAATCTGTCAACTACTTAATAGTTTGTCAACAGAAGGAAATAATCCAGTCACTTGGGATACAAAGGCTGTATTTCAGCTTCATTTAAATAAGTTTTAGTTTTAAAATGAAAACAAATTTTTGATTTCTTTAGTTCTCATTGTATAATTATTTGTGTTTATTTATTTATGAGACAGAGTCTTGCTCTGTTGCCCAGGCTGGAATGCAGTGGTGCTCTCTCAGCCAACTGCAATCTCTGCCTCCCGGGTTCAAGGAATTTTCCTACCTCAGCCTTCCGAGTAGCTGAGATTACAGGTGTGCGCCACATGCCCAACTAATTTTTTATTTATTTATTTATTTTTAGTAGAGACAGGGTTTCACCATGTTGTCCAGGCTGGTCTCTAACTCCTGCCCTTAAATGATGTGTCTGCTTCAGCCCCACAAAGTGCTCAGATTACAGGCGTGAGCCACCATGCTCAACCTATTTATGTTTTATTTATTTATCTCTGTATTGTTATTTTTACTTTTATTTTTTGAGGTAAGGTTTTGCTCTGTCACCCAGGCTGGAGTGCAGTGGTGCGATCTTGGTTCACTGCAGCCTTCACCTCCTGGGTTCCAGTGATTCTCATGCCTCAGCCTCCTGAGTAGCTGGGATTATGGGTGTGTGCCACCATGCCTGGCTCATTTTTATGTTTTTAGTAGAGATGGGGTTTTGTCACATTGGCCAGGCTTTTTTTTTATCTTTTTAGAGACAAGGTCTTGCTATGTTGCCTAGGCTGGTTTCAAACTCCTGGGCTCAAGCAGTCCTCCTGCCTCAGCCTCCTGAGTAGCTAGGACTTGCAGGCATGTACTACCATGCCCAGCTTGTATAATTATTTATGCTTCTCTTTTCCATTAAACTACAATGTATCCTGTTTCTTCCGTTTACATCCACATTTTTCCTCTGTGCCTGGATTAATAGCTGGTATTTGGCAAGTATTCAGCATGTTTGAATATGTGAAATGAATTAAAAGTACTCTTACAAATCCTATGATTTAGCATTCCAATGTTTTATAATGATGCCTAATAAATGTTATTTTAATTTTCGTAGAAATGTATAGATTGTCATTTTTCATTATGCCTTCTGGTTTCTTTTATGAAGTGGTTAGCTATGGGCTTAACATCACCTGTGTGCCTAACACAATGCTAGTTCTTTATTAAACTATGTATACAGGTTTATAGGTGGGAACATTTTCGGTTCTCACAATTACTGGGGAGCAACTATGGCATTTGGTAGTTGGGAACTAGAATGCTAAACTCCTATGTAGTTAAGAATTATGCTTTCGGCCGGGCGCGGTGGCTCAAGCCTGTAATCCCAGCACTTTGGGAGGCCGAGGCGGGTGGATCACGAGGTCAAGAGATCGAGACCATCCTGGTCAACATGGTGAAACCCCGTCTCTACTACAAATACAAAAATTCAGCTGGGCATGGTGGCGTGTGCCTGTAATCCCAGCTACTCAGGAGGCTGAGGCAGGAGAATTGCCTGAACCCAGGAGGCGGAGGTTGCCGTGAGCCGAGATCGCGCCATTGCACTCCAGCCTGGGTAACAAGAGCGAAACTCCGTCTCAAAAAAAAAAAAAAAAAAAAGAATTATGCTTTCCAAAATGCTAGAGTGTTCCCATTGAGAATTGCAACTATGAACAGCAGTGAAGGAAGAATACATGTTCCACATTTTTAAGTTGCTTTCTTGAGGCACAGATAAATATGGGAATTTGGTAAATTAAGTATACGTTTTCTCGTAAGAATGTTATTACAGGCTCTGTGTTCTCAACCTACTGTACAAAAGTTCATTTAACCTATAATGTCACTGAATTATAATAATGGTAGTTGTGCCACTGGATTCTGTTATACTATAATATTTTCCCTAAACTTAATTTTTTAAAAATTTTAATTGTGGTAGAATATACATGACATAAAATTTACCATCTTAACCATTTTTGAGTATACAGCTCAGTCTTATTAAGCATGTACATATTGTTATGCAACCAATGTCAAGACTTTCTCCCCTTGAAAAACTGAAACTCTATTTCTATTAAGCAACTCTCCATTCCCTCCCTCTCCCCAGCTCCTGGTAACTACCCTTCTACTTTCTGTTTCTATGGACTTGATTACTATAGATACTTCATATAAGTGGAATCATAAATTATTTCTTTTTTGTGACTGGCTTATTTTACTTAGCATAGTGTCCTCAAGGTTTGTCCATCTTGTAGATAATGTCTTCAGAGTTCATCTATGTTGTAGCATTTGCCAGAATTTCCTCTTTAAAGGTGAATAGCGTTTCTTGTGTGTATATGCCTTTGATATCATAATATGTATATATTTAATCTTCCACTCCATTTCCTGGCATACAACTCCTAAAATCCTTACAACCTCCAAAGTGACATTTTGTATGCTAATGAGATGACTAATGTTAGGGGGCACTAGGTAGCATCAGGATGGGGGCTGGTTTATAGGAGAGTTGGGATTTTTGTCCCATTCCTTAAACTCTAGGGAGGGCTTGGGGGAGATGGTGCTAATGGTTAAGTTTACCCTAATGGCCAGTGGTTTAATCAATCATGCCTACATAATGAAAGCCTCCATAAAAACCTGGAAGGACAGGGTTCAGAGAGCTTCCAGATAGCTGAACACTTGGAGGTTCTGGAGAGTGGTGTGCCTGGGAATCAAAGCTCCGAGCCCCTTTGCACATACATCTCTTTATCTGTATCTTTTGTAATATCTTTTATAATCAGTAAATGTAGGTAAATGTGTCCCTGGGTTCTGTGAGCAGCTCTACGAAATTAATTGAACCCAAGCAGAGGGTTATAGGATACCCGATTTCTAGCTGATCAGTCAGAAGCACAAGTAAAACAATTGTGACTGGCAACAGAAATTGGCGTCAGTCTTGAGGACTGAGCCCTCAATCTCTGGGATCTGAAGTGATTTCCCAGTAGATAGTGTCAAAATTGAATTGAATTAGAGGACACCTAGTTGATGTCTGTTGCAGAGTTGATTGCTTGCTTGCTATGTGGAGAAAACCTCCCAGACATTTAGTCATAGAATTTTTCTATGTTGATTGTTGTGGCATGAGAGCAAAGGGAAAAGTTTATTTTTTTCTACTCAGTGCCACATTTTGATAATTCATTCATCCATTGATTCTCTCAACTGTATTTCAAAACATTAAAAATTTCAAAAAAGTTGGAAAAATAATATAGTGAATATCTTTATATCCTTTACCTAGATTCATCACTTGTTAACATTTTGCAAAGTTTCTTCTCTCTTCATCTCTCTACATATAAGGGAGATAGAATTGCAAATAACTATAAAATGTAGTGGGTATGATTTTTCTATGACCAAGGATCTTTGAGCACCAATGAATTTTTGAAAGAGTAGTTCCTGTCATTTTTGAGACTTGCCTATGGCAAATTGTACTGGCCTTCATCCCCAGTATTTTGGAACTACCTGATTCTGCTGTTGACATAGATTCATTTCACTTGTTCATTTATTCACCTAACAAAAATGTGTTACATGCTTAAATTTTGCAGAGCTATTAAGTAAATAGAGACAGGTACAACCTGTTTTGCTTTCAAAGAATTTTCACTCTAAGAAAATTTAGTGATCTGTCAAAAGCAAAACTGTTATAAGTTAAATCTGTATACAATTAAAGGTAATAAAAAAAACCGCAACAATTTAAAAATAAATTTTTGTTAAGCTTACTGCTTGATCTTTTATGTAAATACTTTCAAATAAATACTAATTTCCATGCCTTTTTCAGGAATAACTCTAATGTAATTACATACTCATATTCTAGGTTTGGGTTGGTACCATTGGATCAGGCCCCAAGGGTCGGAATCTCTGTGCTACCTTCCAAAATACTGAAACATTTGAGTTCCAAGATGAAGTGGGAGCACTTTTATTATCTGTGTGCCAGACTGTGAGCCAAGGAATTTTGTGTTTTTTGCCATCTTACAAGGTAAGGGAATATTTGTTTCTTTTGGCTTTCATTAAGCATTTACATTTAAATATTGTCATGCTAATTTTAAAAATTACCACAGTAAGCTTCCTAGGGTCAGAGGCAACAAGGCAATAATTATAGTTTTCTAAACATCATATATTATTTTACTTATTTTTTGATTAAGATACTGCCTGATTGTCCTACCTCTGTTTTACTTAAAAGTCTGAAAGAGCAAGGCTGGACGTGGTAGCTCATGCCTGTCATCCCAGCAGTTTGGGAGACTGAGCCAGAAGGATCACTGGGGGCCAGGAGTTTGAGATCACTTTGGGGAACATGGTGAAACCCTGCCTCTGCAAAAACAAAAATTAGCGGGGCGTGGTGGCATACACCTATAGTCCCAACTACTTGGGAGTCTAAGGTGGGAGGATTGCCTGAGCCCAGGAGGTTGAGGTTACAGTGAGCCATGATTCCCCCACTTCACTTCAGTGTGGGCAATAGAATAAGATGGTCTCTAAAATAAAATAAAATAATCTGAAAGAATAAAAGTCTTCAAGCAATGTTAGTTATATAGAAGAAGTGTTTATGTGTACATTATTTTTATTTTTAGGGACAATTTGATATTTTCAGAGTTGAAAGAAAAGGAACATTCTTTTTTACTTTCATACATTACATTTCTGAATGTTTCATTAATCTAAGCCAAACTTTCTTTGTTGCCCCCATTTTACTTCATGTATCTGGCAAGAAGAATTTTGTTGTTGTTTTTAGAGTCAGTCTGATTTTTAATTAATTTGAAATTATGTAGTATATTTTGGTCCTCCTAATATTCAAAGCATTGATGCCACATATAATTCCTGAAAGTAACATCACATTGTATTAAAATCTAACCTAAACACAATGTAGAGAAGTGGCATTCCTTTCTCCTTTTTTCCACAGGAAGTTATACCTCTAAGGACAGAAGCATTTGAAGCAATCTGTTTGAACGACAGTATTGATACTTTTGACTCTTCTATTGTCTTTCTGTACATATGTACTTTGAAAGCTAGGGATACACTAAAACAATTAGTCTCTTGTAGATAAAGGATTTGTTTTCAAAAATAGATAATCAGATAATTTTTTACAAGAATATCTGGAAATATAATGGACATAAACATTTAAAAAATTTTTTTTAATATTGCATTTTAGGTTTTGGGGTACATGTGAAGAACATGCAGGATTGTTGCATAGGTACATACAGGGCAATGTGGTTTGCTGCCTTCTGGCATTACTCCCCATGTTATCCCTCCCCAACCTCCCACCCCCTGCTGTCCCTCCCCTAGTTCCCTCCCACAGACCTCAGTGTGTGATGCTTCCTTTCCTGTGACCATGTGCATTGTTCAGCACCGCCTATGAGTGAGAACATGCTGTGTTTGATTTTCTGTTCTTGTGTCAGTTTGCTGAGAATGATGGTTTCCAGGTTCATCCATGTCCCTACAAAGGACATGAACTCATTGTTTTTTATGGCTACATAATATTCCATGGTGTATATGTGCCACATTTTCCCTGTCCAGCCTATCATCGATGGGCATTTGGGTTGGTTCCAGGTCTTTGCTATTGTAAACAGTGCCACAATGAACGTATGTATGCATGTGTCTTTATAATAGAACGACATATAATCCTTTGGATATATACCCAGTAATGAGATTACTGGGTCAAATGAAATTTCTATTTCTAGGTCCTTGAGAAATCGCCACAGTGTCTTCCACAATAGTTGAACTAATTTACACTCCCACCAACAGTGTAAAAGTGTTCCTATTTCTCCACATCCTCTCCAGCATCTGTTGTCTCCAGATTTTTTAATGATCGCCATTCCAACTGGCGTGAGATGGTATCTCAGTGTGGTCTTGATTTGCATTTCTCTAATGACCAATGATGATGAGCAATTTTTCATATGTTTGTTGGCCTCATATATGTCTTCTTTTGAAAATTGTCGGCCTTTGGACTTCTCTGGGGCCAGCAGCCGCCCGACCAGGGGCCCGGGGCTACGGGGTCAGCCGACTACCATGGGCTCCGTGTCCAACCAACAGTTTGCAGGTGGCTGCGCCAAGGCGGCAGAAGAGGCGCCCTAGGAGGCGCTGGAGGACGCGGCCCGGGCGGCGGACGAGCCTCAGCTGCTGCACGGTGCAGGCATCTGTAAGTGATTCAACGTGCGCATGGGGCTCGGCTTCCTGTCCATGACCACCCGCGCCGGAGTTGCGGTTGACCCCCCAGTGGACGTCTCTGTGCACCAGAGTAAGCTGCACATGGAGGGCTTCCGGAGCTTGAAGGAGGGTGAGGCCGTGGAGTTCACCTTTAAGAAGTCAGCCAAGGGTCTGGAGTCCATCCGTGTCACTGGACCTGGTGGAGTGTTCTGTATTGGGAGTGAGAGGTGGCCAAAGGGGAAGACCATGCAGAAGCGCAGATCAAAAGGAGACAGGTGCTACAACTGTGGAAGTCTAGACCATCATGCCAAGGAATGCAAGCTGCCACACCAGCCCAAGAAGTGCCACTTCTGCCAGAGCATCAGCCATATGGTAGCCTCATGTCCACTGAAGGCCCAGCAGGCTCCTAGCGCACAGGGAAAGCCAACGTACTTTCGGGAGGAGGAAGAAGAAATCCACAGCCCTGCCCTGTTCCCGGAGGCCCAGAATTGAGCCCCAATGGGTGGGGGCTATTCTTTTGCTATCAGGAAGTTTCGAGGAGGAGGCAGAGTGGAGAAAGTGGGAATAGGGTGCATTGGGGCTAGTTGGCACTGCCATATATCTCAGACTGGGGTTCACACCATCACCCTTTCTTCCCTGTAGGTTGGGGTGAAGGGTGAGTCAAAGGAACTCCATCCATGGTCTGTCCAAATGCAAGTAAGGGTTCTGGGGGCGACCAGGAGGGAATCACCCTACAACCTGCACGCTTTATCTGAGGCTCCATCCCCAGAATTTCCAGCTTTTGAAAGTGGCCTGGATAGGGAAGTTGTTTTCCTTTTAAAGAAGGATGTATAATAATAATTCCCATGCCAGAGTGAAATGATTAAGTATAAGACCAGATTCATGGAGCCAAGCCACTACATTCTGTGGAAGGGAATCTCTCAGGAATAAGGCAGTTTTTTTTTTTTTTCTCCCACATCTTATATCCTCATACCCACTTTTGGGATAGGGTGCTGGCCACTGTACCAAGCAATGGGTAGTGATGATGGCAAAAAGGGTGTTTGGGGGAACAGCTGCAGACCTGCTGCTCCTACACTCACCCTGCACCGTTCTGGGTCAATGTGATTTTATTTATTTGCTCCCTTGGATACTGCACCTTGGGTCCCACTTTCTCCAGGATGCCAACTGCACTAGCTGTGTGCAAATGACGTATCTTGTGCATTTTAACTTTTTTTTTCCTTAATATAAATATTCTGATTTTGTATTTTTGTATATTTTAATCTAAGGCCCTCATTTCCTGCACTGTGTTCTCAGGTACATGAGCAATCTCAGGGATAAGTCAGCAGCAGCTCCAGGTCTGCACAGCAGGAATACTTTTTGTTGTTTTTGCCACTGTGCAGAGCAACTATTTGGAGTGCACAGCCTATTGAACTACCTCATTTTTGCCAATGAGAGCTGGCTTTTCTGCCATAATGTCCTCTTGAAACCCCCTCTGCCTTGAAAATGTTTTATGGGAGACTAGGTTTTAACTGGGTTGCCCCATGACTTGATTGCCTCCTACTGCAAGATTGGAAATTAGTCTAAACAGGAAATGGTGGTGCAGAGAGGCTAGGAGAGGCTGGGCCAGGTGAAAGGCCCAGAGAGGAAGCCAAGATTAGGTGAGGGATGTCTAATCCTAGGGGCACAGGATGTGCTTTACATCCCAGATCCATTCTTCACCAGATTAGACGAGGCCTACCATGCACAACAGGGTGGGTGTATTCATAAAACTGGAGTTGGTAAGGATAAGTTTTAAGAACAGTACCCCTGTACTTAATCCTGTGCTGTTAAGGGATGCCTACATGAAGTAAGTTCTAAAATCCTTAACCTGTCAAAATTCTTGGGTTCCAGGAAGACACACAAGCAGGGCTTTGTGGTGCCTGGGGCCCGTGTCCTGCCCTGCTGCAGTAGTGATTAGTAGTGTCATGGTAGCTAAAGGAGAAAACGGGGTTTCATTTACGTGCTGTGAGATCACAGCAAACCTACCTCACTGTGTTGAAATGGGACAAATGCAACAGAACACATTGGGTGGTGTGTGTCTGATCCCGGGTTCTTATCTCCCCTAAATACCGCCCCCCTCTAGTTATTGTATTTGTCTGGGCTTTGTAGGACTTCACTAATTTGGTGATTGCTAGGTGGCCAAGTTTGTGTAAATATAATGTATTGGCCTTTCTTCCTGTTCTTTGGGGTTTTGTTTACAAATTTTTTTGTATTGAGAGAAAAATAGCCAAAGCATCTTTGACAGAAGGTTCTGTACCAAGCAACAAGATCTGAAACATTAGTTTGGGGGGCCCTCTTCCTAAAGTGGGGATCTTGAACCATCCTTTCTTTTGTATTCCTCCTTACCTATAAGACCAGATCTTCTGTCCTAAAAACGTGTCTTCCACCCTGCCCTCTTTTCTGTTCACCCCCAAAAGAAAACCTACACACCCACACTCGTACACATTTAATGCTTGGAGTGTCTCCACAACTTTTAAACAATGTATGCAAAAATCCGGAAGAAACTAGAAACCCTCCATTCCTTGTTCCAGCCTCCTGAATCAAGACCAATAGATTTGTTTTGGTGAGCCACCATGTCCGGCCGACCATTTCATGATGTATTCATGACAAATACTTAAGACACTGCTGTAGGCCAGGTGTGGTGCCTCACGCCTGTAATCCCAGTACTTTGGGCGGCCAAGGTAGGTGGATCACGAGGTCAGGAGTTCAAGACCATCCTGGCCAACACAGTGAAACCCCATCTCTACTAAAATACAAAAAATTAGCCAGGCATGGTGGTGTGTGCCTGTAATCCCAGCTCCTTGGGAGGCGGAGGCAGGGGAATCACTTGAAACTGGGAGGTAGAGGTTGCAGTAAATTGAGATCGTGCCACTCTACTCCAGCCTGGGTGACAGAGCAAGACTCCGTCTCAAAAAAAAAAAAGACACTGCTGTATTTTAGATGGATCAAACCTACTTAATTTTTAATCCTAAAGTAGAGAGATGCAACTGGGGGCCTTCCATGTAGAAAGTGGTGTCAGGAGGCCAAGAAAGGGAATATGAATGTATATCCAAGCCACTCAGGAACTTTTATGCAGGTGCTAGAAACTTCTGTCAAAGTGGCCACAAGATTGTTTAATAGGAGACGAACGAATGTAACTCCATGTTTACTGCTAGAAACCAAAGCTTTGTGTAAAATCTTGAATTTATGGGAGGGAGGGTAGGAAAGCCTGTACCTGTCTATCCTTTTCCTGATCCCATTCCCTCATTCCTAAACTGCAGGAGATTGAGCCCCTTTGGGCTTTGGTGACCCCATCACTGGGGTGTGTTTATTTGATGGTTGATTTTGCTGTACTGGGTATTTCCAATTTTCTAATCATTTATTAACACATCCTGACTCTTCCCTTCCCTTTTCCTTTCCCTGGGAAAATACAATGAATAAATAAAGACTTATTGGTACTCAAAAAAAAAAAAAAAAGAAAATTGTCTGTTCATATCCTTTGCCCACTTTTGAATGGGTTTGCTTTTCTCCTGTAAATCTGTTTTAGTCCTTTGTACATTCTGGATATTAGCCCTTTGTCAGATGGGTAGATTGCAAAAATTTTTTCCCATTCCCTTGGTTGCTGGTTCACTCTAATGGTTGCTTCTTTTGCTGTGCAGAAACTCTTAAGTTTAATTAGATCCCATTTGTCTATTTTGGCTTTTGTTGCCAATACTTTTGGTGTTTTAATCATGAAGTCCTTGCATATGCCTCTGTCCTGAATGGTTTTGCCTAGGTTTTCTTCTAGGGTTTTTATGGTGTTAGGTCTTATGTTTAAGTCTTTAATCCATCTGGAGTTAATTTTAGTGTAAGGTGTCAGGAAGGGGTCCAGTTTCTGCTTTCTGCACATGGCTAACCACTTTTCCCAATACCATTTATCAAACAGGGAATCCTTTCCCCATTGCTTGTTTTTGTGAGGTTTGTCAAAGATCAGATGGTTGTAGATGTGTGGCCTTGCCTCCGAGGCCTTTGTTCTATTCCATTGGTCTATATCTCTGTTTTGGTACCAGTACCATACTGTTTTGATTACTGTAGCCTTGTAGTATAGTTTGAAGTCAGGTAGCATGATGCCTCCTGCTTTGTTCTTTTTCCTTAGAATTGACTTGGCTATATGGTCTCTCATTTGGTTCCATATGAAGTTTAAGGTGATTTTTCCAGTTCTGTGAAGAGGATCATAGGTAGCTTGATGGGGATAGCATTGAATCTATAAATTACTTTGGGCAGTATGGCCATTTTCATGATACTGATTCTTCTTAACCATGGGCATGGAATGTTTTTTCATCTATTTATGTCCTCTCTTATTTCCTTGAGCAGTGGTTTGTAGTTTTCCTTGAAGAGGTCCTTTACATCCTTTGTTAGTTTTATTCCTAGGTATTTTATTCTCTTTGTAGCAATGGTGAATGGCAGTTTGTTCTTGATTTGGCTCTCTTTAAGTCTGTTATTGGTGTATAGGAATGCTTGTGATTTCTGCACATTGATTTTGTATCCTGAGACTTTGCTGAAGTTGCTTATCAGTTTAAGGAGATTTTAGGCTGAGACGATGGGTTCTTCTAAATATACAATCATGTTGTCTGCAAATAGAGACAATTTGACTTCTTTCTTTCCTAATTGAATACCTTTATTTCTTTTTCTTGCCTGATTGCTCTGGCTAGAACTTCCAGTACTATGTTGAAAAAGAGTAGTGAGAGAGGGCATCCTTGTATAGTGCCAGATTTCAAAGGGAATGCTTCCAGTTTTTGCCCATTCTGTATGATATTGGCTGTGGGTTTGTCGTTATGGCTTTTATTATTTTGAGATACATTCGTTGCTACCTATTTTATTGAGAGTTTTTAGCATAAAGGGCTGTTGAATTTTGTTGAAGGCCTTCTCTGCATCAATTGAGATAATCATGTGGTTTTTGTCTTTGGTTCTGTGTTTGGGGTGAATTACATTTATAGACTTGCATATGTTGAACCAGTCTTGCATCCCTAGGATGAAGCCTACTTGATTGTTATGGATAAGCTTTTTGATGTTCTGTTGCAATCAGTTTGCTAGTATTTTATTGAAGATTTTTGCATCTATATTCATCATGGATATTGGCCTGAAGTTTTCTTTTTTCATTGAGTCCCTGCTGGGTTTTGGTATCAGGATAATGTTGGTCTCATCAAATGATTTGGGAAGGATTCCCTCTTTTTGGATTGTTTGGAATAGTTTCAGAAGGAGTGGTACCAGCTCCTCTTTGTATGTTTCAGCTGCTCACTTTCAATCCATGTGCATCTTTAAAAGCAGATCTCTTGTAGGCAGCCTGTAGATGGATCATCTTTTCTTACTCTTTCTAAATTGCTCTGGCAATTAAGACTCTGTCTTTTTGTTAGAGTGTAATTCATTTACATTTAAGGTAGTTATTGAAAGGTAAAGTCTTATTACTGCCATTTATTTATTTATTTATTTGAGACAGGGTCTTGCCCTGTCACCTAGGCCAGAATGCAATGGTGTGATCATAGGTCGCTATAACCTTGAACTTCTGGGTTGAAGTGGTCCGACTGCCTCAGCCTCCTGAGTAGCTGATACTACAGGCATGTGCTATCACACCCAGATAAATTTTTTTTAAACTTTTTTTTCCTTTTCTTTTTTTTTAAGAGTCAGGGTCTTAATGTTTTGCCCACACTGGTCTCAAATTCTTGGCCTCAAGCAATCCTTTTGCCTCAGCCTCCCAAAGCACTGGAATTACAGGTGTGAGTGACCACGCCCACCCAGCATTGTGAATTATTTTCTAGTTGTTGTGTAGGTACTTTGTTTTCTTATTTCTCTTGCTGTCTTTCTTTGTGATTTGATGGTTTCCTGTAGTGGTACACCTTGAGACCTTTCTATATTTGTTTTGCAATGCATTGTAATTTAAATATTTTTCTTTCCAAAACATTTCAAGTTTTAGAGCAACAAATTTACAGCAGATTCAGATGGCAATACTTGAAAGTAGTAGTTTTTAGGCAACATTATAGTGGTTGCTTCTTATTCATTTGCTTCCCTTAGCCTGGATTCTAATAGGGCAAGTGCACTGAACTAATTAGTTATTAATTAATTATTAGCCCATTTACAGAATTATAGAAAACTACTTGCCTTTTTTGCCTACAGTTAATCTATTCAGGAAAAGAATGAAATGTATAGTTGAGTTTGTGTGAATAAGTTTATTAATTCACATTTCAGCCAACATTAACTCAGCTAACAGTTCTTCACTCTAAAAAAGTAGAACAAGTCAAATGATATACATTTTAACTAAATGGTTACTTCAGACATTGATGAATTAACTGTTGATGAAACAACAGTAATTCAGAATTTACGTTTCAAAGAGTTAAGAATTTGTTCCATACATACATAGTATTGAGTTCTTATTGTTTTATTTTTTATTTTTTTTAAGACAGTGTCTCACTCTGTCACCCAGGCTAGTGAAGTGGTGCAATCACTGGCTCACTGTAGTCTTGACCTTCCCAGCTCAGGTGATCCTCCCACTTCAGCCTCCTGGGTAACTGGGACTACAGGAACATACCACCATGCCTAGTTAATTTTTTGTAGAGATTGGGTTTGGCCATGTTGCCCAAGCTGGTCTTGAAATCCTGAGCTCAAACGATGTGTCTGCCTTGGCCTCCCAAAGTGCTGGGATTACTGGTGTGAACTACTGTGTTTGGCTTTTTTTGTTTTATTTTCACCTGATTTCAGGAAAGTAGATTTTCATGAATAAATATATTGTTTTACAAATGTCATTTAAAATTTTTTTTTGGCCTTGTAAATACCTCTGTATGTTTTTATCAGAAAGTATCAAGAAGTAACTAGTGTAAATGCACTAGTAGTGCAGCTCTGGCATTTTCAGAGTCCTCAATATTTTAACTAATTTATGAGAGGGAGTGTTCCTTTTCAGAGAGGACTGTAGGATCTTCATTTCCAGTTAGATTGCCAGCAGAGGTCTTACTTTCACTTTAGAGCAGTATTCGTCTATATTATTCCTCTAAGTGCACTACTGACAGCATCTGTGTTCACTGAAAGTTTGATTCTGAAATATAACCCAGCCTTTTGCGGTGAAGGTGCTGAGTCAGATATCACCAACCAGAAGTTGTTTCAATAGAAATTCATATTCTTGGTTTTCTTCTATTTTCAGTTTGTATTTAACAAAAATTAAGGATATTCATTTTTATTGTAACTAAAAAAGTTATTTAAAGAATATTTTTTTTCATTTTTATTAGTATTTAAAAGAAACTCATTTCTAACATATGCTACCTATGGGTACATATCAAGTGAATAAAAGAAAGTAAACATTTAAAACATATGAATACCTCATGAAATGAACAATGAAGAATCATCTTTAGATGGAAAAATATAGCAGGTTCTACCTATGAAATAAATTACCTGAATAAGATTACAAAAGATGGTAGTCTGTTTAGGCAGACCTATTAAAAGCATTAAGACTTGAGTACTGGCTATTAAAGTGAGTATAAATGGCAATATTATAAAGTTAAACACATGCCAAAAAACATTTTCCAGAGGACTGGGATTGTAACAATACCATTAATGAGGGCAAAGAGGTCTTAATGCAATTTGCACTTTCTAAAGTTTCAAAAAGAGGCTTTGAGTTAGTGTATTATTAATGTACTGAACATCTGGAACTGTGTAAAAGCTATGGACATTGAGCAAATGCAGGATTTCCCCACTAGGTTGCATTCTAACTTATTGCCTCCCTAGTGAGAAACTGGTTTTAAAGAAGTTTGACAAATCAAAATGACAATATCCAGATAAGGCATGAATATTCCAAAGTGTCTTTTAGTTTGTGAAATCTGACTTTTAAAAAAATTGCCTCTGAGGTTAACAAATCGATGTGAATACCAATTAGTAAATTAAATCATCTCTATTACTATATGTTGGCTGGTCTCCCTATGTGAATAGTATTTACCTTTTATGAGCTCTTAAGTAAGATATTTATAACAAAGATGCCACATATTCTTCATATATGTAAGCCATAAGACAGCTCTGTGTCATTGTACTTTCCTTTAAGTTATTTGATTTTTAGGTGCCTAGTTAGGATACCTAAGAGAATTTAACAGTTTAGTTATTTTTGGGTTTAGTTATTTATGTGATTTCTTTGGCAAGATGGAAATAGTTAAGCTGTCTAAATGTGTAATTTGAGTGTCACCTGCAATGAGAATGTAAAAACTGTAGATCTAAATGTTTCGTTATCTGAAACTGAAAATTTGTTGTAGGCCATTTTTGCTAAAATAACCAGTATGTTTTTGCTCTAGAATTGTACTCCAAATTTGCATGTAGCCACTGTGTAATCCTTAAGGAAACGTTTTAAGGTACTTAAAAAAATCTCCACTGAAGAAATTAAACATATTGTGTTCTGTGGAAATGTGTCATAGTCACCAAATTCTCCCTGTTATGTATGAAGTGTTCCTCATAGCTCTTTGCCTGAACTAAAATCCGGATGCACCCAGAGGGTGCACCACTTCGTCAGACCTTCCAAATTGTGACCATCTTTTCCTCTCATAACCTGTACTATCTCAGATTTAATATCCTGTTTACTCTCCATTATTCTTTCTAAATCTTTAACTGTTTGTTTTCTTCTGGAAGGGAGGAGAGAAGAAAGGAAGGGGGGAAGGAATGAACAAAGTCTCACCAACAAAAAAGTAGTCTAGTCTAGCTAGTCTCTTTGCTCATGTCTTTTAGTCATACCCTTCTTTCCCCTTCATCTTTGTCATCTTAAAAAGCATCTGGATACTCTTAATTTTAAAATTTTATTTTATTTATTTATTTATTTTTTGAGACTGGGTCTCTCTATTGCCCAGGTTGGAGTAGAGTGGCATGATCACAGCTCAGTGCAACTTCAACCTCTAGGGCCCAAGCAGTCCTACCTCAGCCTCCTAAGTAGTAGCTGGGATCACAGGCACACACCACCACACCCAGCTGATTTTTGTATTTTTTTTGTAGAGACGGGGGTTTGCCACGTTGCCCAGGCTGGTCTCAAACTCCTGAGCTCAAGTGATCCTCCAGCCTCAGCCTCTCAAACCTGCTGGGATTACAGGTGTTAGCCACTGCACTCAGCCAGCTCTTCTTTTATCAAGGACTTCAGCACCCAGTTTTGCAGTTATGTTTTTACCTCTCCCTATTCTCCTCCCTGACCCTCCATTGTTTTGAACCTTCATTTTTCATTCATTTATAAAATTCATTCAACAGGTATTTACTGAGCACTTTCAGCCTCTTTTTTTTTTTTTTTTTGAGACGGAGTGTTGCTCTGTTGCCCAGGCTGAAGTGCAGTCGCAGGATCTGCGTGATCTTGGCTCACTGCAACCTCCGCCTCCTGGGTTGAAGCAATTCTCCTGCCTCAGCCACCTGAGTAGCTGGGATTATAGGTGCAAGACACCATGCCCGGCTAATTTGTGTATTTTTAGCAGAAATGGGATTTCACTGCATTAGCCAGGATGGTCTCGATCTCCTGACCTTGTGATTAGCCCACCTTGGCCTCCCAAAGTGCTGGGATTACAGGTGTGAGCCACTGCACCCGGCTTACTGAGCACTTTCCATATGTCAGGTACTATTCTATGTACTGGGCAATTAGCAATAAGTAGAACAGACAAAAATCATTGTCCTTTTGTATTCCAGGGTGAGAGACATAAAATAAATGAGAGACATAGAAAGCTACTTAATATGTTAGATGATATTACAGACTGAATGTTTGTATCCCACCAAATTTTTTAGGTTGAAACCCTAACCCCTGGTGTGGCTATATTTGGAGATAGGGCCTCTAAGGAGGTAATTGAGGTTAAATGAGATTGTAAGGGCAGGGCTCTTATCTGATAGGATTAATGTTCTTCTAAGAAGAGACACCAGAAAGCTCCATTGCTGTCTTTGCCTGTCCCTCTCTGAGTACAGAGAAAAGGCCATGTGAGAACACAGAGAGAAGGTGGCTGTCTGCAAGCCAGTAAGAGAGCCCTCACCAGAAATCATGTTAGCAGGCACCTTAATCTTGAACTTCGTAGCCAAGAAGTAAGAAATAAATTTCTCTTGTTTAAGCCACTCAGTCTGTGGCTTAAACTAATAACTGTAAGAACTAAACTTCTGTTGTTTAAGCCACTCAGTCTGATTTTTTTGTATGGTAGCCTGAGGGGACTAATACTGATGGTGATAACTGCTATGTAGGAAACTAAAGCAAGGAAAGGGGGAAAAAACGATCCTGGGGTTTGGAGGGTGGTTGTTTACGATTTAATTGGATGGTTTGGGAAGGCCTATCTGGGAAGGTGACAGTGAGTAAAAGTATGAGCCATTCTGATTTGGGAGGAAGAATGTTTAGATAGTGAGAATCTTGAGATAGGAGAGTACCTAGTTTGAGCAAAAGGAAGCCAGTGCAGCAGACTAGGACTGAAGTACTGAAGTATGGGGAATGGAAGGAGATAAGGTCAGAGAAATACCTGGGTAAAATCATACCACAGTAGGAATTTAGATTTTGTTCTAAATGCAGTAGGAAGCCATTGGAGGCTTTAAACTTAGTTTTAAAAGGATTATTTTGGCTGCTATATGGAAAATGGACTTTAGAGAGCATAGGCTGAAGCAAAGTTGACTGTTAAAGACTCTGCTCTAATAATCCAAATAGATGGTGGTGGCTTGGACCACTTTGGTAGCAGTAAAGATAGTGAGAAACGTTTAGTGTCTAGGTACCACATAAAACTAGAGCTGACAGGATTTGCTGATGGATTGGATGTGCAAGTAATAGAGATGAGGGGCTGGGTTTGGTGGCTCATGCATATAATCCATTTGGGAAGCCAAGGTGGAAGGATTGCTTGAGCCCAGGAGTTCAACACCAGCCTTGACAACACAGCAAGACCCCGTCTGTTTTTTTTTTGTTTGTTTGTTTGTTTTTTAAAGTGAGACATGGCAGCACATACCTGTAGTCCCAGCTACTTGAGAGGTTGAAGTGGGAGGATTGCTTGAGCCCAGGAATTTGAGACTACAATGAGCTGTGATCACACCACTGCACTTCAGCCTGAGCAACAGAGTGAGATCCCATCTCTAAAATGAAAAAAAGAGAGGAAGTAAGGTTTTCTTGCTGGTCCCCTTTTTAAAATCTGTACTCTCCTGCTAAGCAATTTCATCTACAGGCATTCTTCTACTTTTATTTTTTGTCATGCTTTCCTAATATATAATTCAATTGTGACTTCTACCTTAAGTACTATGCCCATATATTCAACTGCCATATCAACATTTCCATTTGAATATCTAAAGGCAACAAACTTTTAATCATTCCTTCCAGTCTTGGTTCTTTTCCAGTGTTGCCTGTATGAGTGAATGGTCCTGTCTTAGTTCATTATCTGTTGCTTATAACAGACTACCTGAAACTGGGTGATGGATTTTTTAAAAGGAATTTATTTCTTCCAGTTATAGAGACTGAGAAGTCCAAGGCCAAGAGGCTGCATCTGGTATAGACTTTCTTGTTGGTGGGAACTTTGCAGAGTCCCAGGATGGCTCAGAGTATCACAGGGGGCTGAGTGTACAAGCTCAAGTCTCTATTCCTTTTTGTATAAAGCCACTAGTTCCACTCTCATGATAACCCATTAATCCATGACTGGACAAATCCACTCATGAGGGCAGCACTCTTTTTACCCAGTCACCTCTTAAAATCCCCCACCTCTCAATGCTGCCACATTAGAGATTAAATTTCAACATTTTGGAGAGGACAAATGTTCAAAACATAGCAGATACTGTAATCGTATTTGGACTAATCATATACCTACAGAGTACCTGTGAACCTTTTTCTCCCTTCCCTGTCATGTCCAACCCATCACCATGCCTTATTCATTTTAATTTTAAATATTTTTATGATCTGTTCACTTTTCTTTCTCTACAGTTAATTTTCAAAAAGATAGTCATGGCTCACATATAAAGTTAACACCTATCACAGATTTTATTAAACTCACTGATTAATGAAGAAAAAGTGTGAAATGCCAATTCAGAGAGCATTTAAGGATTTATGTACCTATAGGCAATTTAATAGAGGAATAGACTATAAGAAAACTGGTTGATGTAATACAGGCAAATAAGTAGTAACCTCTGGGGTTATCTTTTTCTCCTGGGCAAAAATGATTTGTATTTCTATTGGACAAAAATGTCTAAGTTGAAATATAATTTTGTTAAGTCTGAAACCTTAATTAATAGTGAACAGTGAGTTCAACAAAGTGTATTTCCCTAGATAAATCTTGTAGTGGGCCTTTGCATCCATTTGAAATGGAGTTTGTACTGTTTATCTTTTTTATCTTACTGTCAAGGTTTGCATTTTTTTTTTTTTAACTCATTCTAATTCAAACTACCGCCATCTCTGGATTACTATATTAGTAGCCTAAATGTACTTCTTCTAACCCCTCCTATCACTCATTATATTACTATCAGAGTAATGTTTAATTTTTACATTTTGTATTTGTGAAATATGTGTGTATATAAGTCTACAAAAGTAATATGTACATTTTATTTATTTTGTATTTATTTATTTTTTTTGAGACGGAGTTTCGCTGTTGTTACCCAGGCTGGAGTGCAATGGCGTGATCTCGGCTCACCACAACCTCCGCCTCCTGGGTTCAGGCAATTCTCCTGCCTCAGCCTCCTGAGTAGCTGGGATTACAGGCACGCGCCACCATGCCCAGCTAATTTTTTGTAGTTTTAGTAGAGACGGGGTTTCACCATATTGACCAGGATGGTCTCGATCTCTTGACCTCGTGATCCACCCGCCTCAGCCTCCCAAAGTGCTGGGATTACAAGCATGAGCCACTGCGCCCGGCCTATATACATTTTAAATAATAATAAAATGGAGATCTAAGTATCCATTACCCAACTTAAGAAATAGAACATTATTTCTACATTACAAGCCTCCATCTGGCCCAGTGTGGTGGGCACTTTGGGGAGGCCAAGGCAGGTGGATCACCTGAGGTCAGGAGTTTGAGACCAGCCTGACCAACATGGTGAAACCCCGTCTCTACTAAAAATACAAAAATTACCTGGGTATGGTGGTGTACGCCTGCAGTCCCAGCTACTTAGGAGACTGAGACAGGAAAATTGCTTGAACTCAGGAAGCAGAGATTTTAGTGAGCTGAGATGGTGCCACTGCACTCCAGCCTTGGTGACATATCGAGACTCCATCTCAAAAAAAAAGCCTCCATTTGCAATTCCCAATTGTATCCCCCCAAAGCTAAAGACATTAGTTTTGGGAGTTTAAGTTATATATTTTTTCTCATAGAACATATTGTTTTTGAATTTTATGTAAATGAAATCGTATTTGTTTTCTGTCTATATTTGCATTGTTTACTGAACATCTAAAAGTTTGTGATTCGTCCTTGTTAATGTGTGAGAAACGAGTTCATTTATTCATGTTACTACATAGTATTCGTGTGTTCTTTTCAATTTTTAAAATTTTAGTAAAATACACATAACATAAAATTTACCTTTTAAGCATTTTTAAGTATACAATTTAGTGCTATTGAGTACATTCATGATGTTGTACAACCATCACCACTATGCCTTTCCAAAACTTTAAAATCACCCCAGTCAGAAACTGTACTGATGGAATAATGACTCCTGTTTAGTCCCTTGCCTCAGGCCCTGGTAACCTCTGTTCTACTTCCCATCTCTATGAATTTGTCTATTCTAGGTACCTGATATAAATGGAATCATATAATATTTGTACTTTGTGTATAAAAATACAGTGGCTTTTTTTTTTTTTTTTTACTTAATACAACGTTTTCAAGGTTTATCCATATTCTAGCATTTGTCAGAATTTCATTCCTTTTATAGCTGAATAATTTTCTATTGCATGTAGGCCATACATTTTGTTTATTCATTTGTTGATGGACACTTGAGTTGTTTCCACTATTTGATTATTGGGAATAATGCTGCTATAACCATCAGCATACAACTATCTGTTTGGATCCTAGTACTTTCAGATATTTGGGGTTATATACTTAGGAGTGGAACTGCTGGATCATATGATAATTCTATGCTTATGAACTTTGGAGGAACTACCAGACTGTTTTTCACAGCAGTTGTACCATTTTAGGTTGCCACCAGCAATATGTGATGGTTACGGTTTCTGCCTGTCCTTGCAACACTTACTTTTCTTGTTTGGACAGTAATTATACTAATGGGTGTGAAGTGGGATTTCATTGTGGTTTTGACTTGCAGTTTTCTAATGACTAAGGATACTGAGCATCTTTTCATGTCTTTTGGGCCATTTTTTAAAAATCTTTTAAGAAATGTCTATTAAAGTCCTTTGCCTATATTTGAATCAGTGTTTTTTGTTGTTGTTGTGTTGTAGGAGTTCTTTATAAATTCTGGATATTAATCTTGTATCAACCATATGCTTTGCATTCTGTGTAATATCATTTTAACTTTCTTGACAGCATCTAAAAAAGTTTTATAATTTTTATGAAATCTGAGTTTATCTGTATTTTTCTTTTGTTACCTATGCCTTTGGTATAGCCAACAAATCATTGCCAAATCAAAGGTCATAAAACCTTCTATTTTTTTCTTCTAGAGTTTTATGTTTTTTAGCTCTTTCAGTAAAGTCTTTGACCAATGTTGAGTTGATTTTTGTTTATTATGTAGGCAAGGTGTTACTTCATTCTTTTTACATGTGGTGATCCAGTTTTCCCAGCACCGTCTGCTGAAAAGAATCTTCATGAATTGTTTCAATAATGCAAGAAAGCATTTGACAAAATGCAACACACTTTTGTGGTAAAAATTCTCAACAAGGCAGGAATAGAAGGAAATTACCTGATTATAATAAAGGTCACATGTAAAAAGCTCATAGCATACTCAGTGGTGCAAACTGAAAGGTTTTTCTCTAAGATCAAAAACAGGGCAAGGATGCCCATTCTTGCCACTTCTGTATAACATAGTACTAGAATTCCTAGCGAGAGCAATTAAGCAAGAAAAAGGAATAAAAATCATCCAAATGGGAAAGGAACAAGTAAAATTGTTCTTGTTTGCAGGCGTGATCTTTCCTAAAGACCTTATTTTTAAAAAACTGTTAGGACTAATGAATTGGATAAAGTGCAATATGCAAAATCAACATATAAAAATCAGTTGTATTTCTGTACACTGACAACAAACTGTCTGAAAAGCAAATTTCCATTTGCAGTAGTACCCACAAATAAAATGCTTAGGAATAAACTTAAGAAGGTAAAAGACTTGTATATTGAAGCCTATAAAACATTTCTATATATACCGTTTTTTGTTTATTCTTTTCTTTCCTTTTCTGGTTTCCACAGTGGCTATGCCATTTTTATTCCCACCAGCAAAACACAAGGATTCCAATATCACAACATCTTCACTAACACTTGTTATTTTATTTATTTTTAAATAGCCTTCCTAACAGGTGTGAACTAATACCTCATCGTGGTTTTGATTTGCATTTCCCTGATAATTAATGAAGTTGACCATCTTTCCATATCGCTGTTAACCATTTATATGTCTTCTTTGGAGAAATGTCTATTCATGACCTTTGCCTGTTTTTCAATTTTTTTTTTTTTTAATACTGAGTTTCTTAGATATTTTGGATATTAACCCCATATCAGATATATGGCTTGCAGATATTTTTTCTATCCTTTAGGTTGCCTTTCCACTCTGTTTTTTACCTTTACTGTGCAGAAGCTTTTTAGTTTGTTGTGGTCCCAATTGTATGTTTTACTTTTGTTCCTGATGCTTTTATGTCATATCCATAAAATCATTGTTAAATCCAGTGTTATGAAAAATTTCCCCTGTGTTTTTTCCTAAGCATTTTGCAGTTTCAGGTCTTACATTTAAGTCTTTAATCCATTTTGAGTGAACTTTTGTGTATGGTATAAGATAAAGGTCCAGTTTTATTCTTTTGCATGTGGATGTTGTTTGCCCAGAACTATTTGTTTAAGAGACTGTCTTTTCCCCGTTATATATTTTTGGCATCCTTGTTGAAGACCAGTTGATCATATATATGTGGATTTATTTCCAGGCTCTCTATTCTCTTCCAGTGGTCTATATGTCTGTCTTTATGCCAGTGCCATTACTATTTTGATTATGGTGGCTTTGTCAGATGTAAATGTCATGAAGCACAATGCCTCTAGCTTTGTTCTTTCTCAAGATTGTTTTGATTATTCAGGTCTTTTGTGGTTGCATATTAATTCTTGTATTTTTTTCTATTTCTGTAAAAAATGTCATTGGGATTTTGATAGGAATTACATTGAATCTACATTTGTATTAGTCTTTAAAATCAATGGTCCCCAACCTTTATAGCACTAGGGACTGGTTTTGTGGAAGACAGTTTTCCACAGACCTGGGTTGGGGATAGGGGTGATGGTTTCAGGATGAAACTGTTCCACTTCAGATCATTAGGCATTAGATTCTTATAAGGAGCATACAACCTAGATCCCTTGCACACACACTTCACAATAGAGTTTGCACTCCTACGAGAATCTAATGCTGCTGCTGATCTGACAGGAAACGGAGCTCAGGTTGTAATGCTTGCTTGCTAGTTACCCACCTCCTGCTGTGCAGCCTGGATCCTACCAGTACTTGTCTGTGGCCTGGGGTTGGGGATCCCTGCTTTTAATGTGTTTTAGAGGACTGTGCACAGTGACTCACACCTGTAATCACAGCACTTTGGGAGGCCAAGGCAGGAGGATCACTGGAGGCAGGAATTCAAGACCAACCTGGGCAATATAGTAAGACTCCATACCTACAAAAAAAAATTTTTACCAGGGCATGGTGGCACCTGCCTCTAGTCCTAGCTACTTGGGGGGTTGAAGTAGGAAGACTGCTTGAGTCCAGGAGTTTCAGGATATCGTGAGCTATGATCACACCACTATACCCTAGCCTGGGTGACAGAACAAGACAGTGTTTCATAAATAAATAAAACAAAGAAATAAAAATAAAGTAAAAAATTAATAAAAATGTTTTGTAGAATTGGCATTGAGGCCATTTAGGTCCTTAGCTTTTCTTTGATGGGAGACTTTTTGTTACTGATTCAGTCTCCTTACTAGTCGGTTCAGATTTTCTGTTTCTTCATTATTCAGTCTTGGTAGGTTGTATATTACTAGGAATTTGTCCATTTCTTTATCCAATTTAT
Source organism: Sapajus apella (assembly GCF_009761245.1). Lineage (NCBI taxonomy): Eukaryota > Metazoa > Chordata > Mammalia > Primates > Cebidae > Sapajus > Sapajus apella. The sequence continues at coordinate 28,916,147 of NW_022436952.1, forward strand.
TGTCATGTAATTTTTCAGAGTAGTCTTTTATTATTTCAGTGGCATCAGTGTCTCCTTTTTCATTTCTCTCTTTTTTCTTAACCAATCTAGGTAAAGACTTGTCAATTCTGTTGATCTTTAAAAAAAAAAAAACAACTCTTAGTTTTATTGTTTTTTCAATTGTTTTTCTGTTCCCTATTTTATTTCTGTACAAATCTTTATTGTTGTTTTCCTTCCGCTAACTTTGAGTTTACTTTGTTGTTTTTCTAGTTCCATGAAGTGTAGAACTGGATTACTTGAGAACTTGCTTTTTTAATGTTGGCATTTACCACTATAAACTTTCCTCTTTGTACTGCTTTTGGTGTCTCTCTTACTTTTGGTATGTAGTGGGGTTTTTTCCCCCACTGGTCTCAAGATAGTTTTATAACTTTTGATTTCTTTTTTGACTCATTCATTTGTTGTTCAAAAGCATGTTAATTGTCATATTTTTGTAAATTTTCTGGTTTTCTTTCTGATGTTGAATTTTAGTTTCATTCTGTTGTGGTTGCAAACGATACCTGGTATTAATTTTAATCTTATATTTACTAAGACTTACTTTGTTACCTAACACATGATCTGTCCTAGAGAATGTTCCATGTGCAGTTGTGAAGAATATGCATTTTGTTGCCGTTGGGTAAGATGTTCTATACATGTCTGTTAGGTCCATCTGGTCTCTAGTATTCAAGTTCTGTTTCCTTATTGATCTTCTCTTTGGATGTTTTATTCGTTACTGAAGGTGAGGTATTCTACTTTCCTACTATTCTTATATTGCTGTTTATTTCTCTCTTCACTGTGATCAGTATTTGCTTGCTATATTTGGAAGCTCTGATGTTGGTTACATATATATTCCTGGTGAATTGACCCATTTATCATTATATAAGGTCCTTTTTTTGTCTCTTGTGACCATTTTTGACTTAGAATCTATTTAGTATCCTGGAATTGCCACCTCTGCTGTCTTTTGGTTACCATTTGTAAGTAATAACTTTTTCTATCTCTTCACTTTTAACGTATGGGTATCTTTAAATTTAAAGTGAGTCACGTGCAGATAGCGTTTTTATTCAGCCACTTTATATCTTTTGATTAGAGAATTTAATCCATTTACATTTAAAACAATGACTGATAGGGAAAGACTTACTATTGTTGTCATTAATAATTGTTTTCTTTCTATAGCTTTTTTGTTCCTCATTTCCTCCCTTGTTATCTTTTTCTGGAGAATAAAAAGTAATATAACATCTTAGCTGTGTTTATAGAACTAAAGTAGTTCTTATTTCATTAAAGCATATTTGAATGATTTTTGTGTAAAGAAAAAAATTTTGTCAGTTATAAGATTTCCATTAACAATAAAATCTTAAGTGCTAATAGAAACTTAGAAAAATGTAGCCTATTTTTAGTATATCTCTGCTTTCTCCTTTTTGTTCTCTCCTATTCTCTGAAATTATAATTTTATATATAATCATTATATGCTGACAATTTTGTTTAAAAAATAATACAATCAACTAAATTTTGAGTCAAGTTAACTCAGATATATCAATGATCCCAACAGCCTTATTTTGAAGACAAGTTTTTTTTTTGAAGACCCAATAGTATTATATGACAATTTGTTTTGTATTTGCTATAAAAGTTTTCTTATGGGATTGATACTACTTATTCTGCTTTTTTATTGTGGTACTCAATATTTATTTATGAATCTGGCCATTTCATTGTACATAAATTTCTGAAGTCCTTAGAAACCAAAACAGTCAGTGGGCAGAATGTTTTTCTTCATCCCTTGAAACAAATCGGAAATAACCACACACATGAAACTTGCTTCAAAGCAATTTAACTAATATTTAAGTCTTTCATACTCTGAATTCTTTTCTATATAATGGGAGAAAAAAATCCCTGTGGATTTCTTTAGGGGAAATTTTGTACATTTTACCAATTCTTTGTTTCTTAAAGTTCTTTTTTCTTTTTTTTTTTTTGAGACAGAGTTTCTCTCTGTCACCCAGGCTGGAGTGCAGTGGTGTGATCTTGGCTCACTGCAGCCTCTGTTCCCGGGTTCAAGTGATTGTCCTACCTCAGCCTCCAAAATAACTGAGACTACAGGCGTGCACCCCACGCTCAGCTAATTTTTGTATTTTTAGTAGAGATGGGGTTTCACCATATTGGCCATCCTGGTCTTGAACTCCTGACCTTGTGATCCACCACCTTGGCCTCCCAAAGTGCTGAGATTACAGGCGTGAGTCACCGTACCCAGCCCAAAGTTTTCTTAACAGATTTTAAAAATCTAATTGTGGAATATATTTTGGATTCATCAACATAATGGTCTTATTCAAATCGCATGAGAGATTTTTCTCCAGATCGTCAACATTTGTAACTTACAGTATTAGAAGTTCATTTGTAACTTAGAGTATTAGAAGTGGTTAATATCTCACGATCAAGGGATCAGAGATAAAATGTTGTCTATGTTTTCAAATAGAGGAAAAACAGTATGTCTGTGGATTAAATTCCATTAATTATCAACAATTATGCAAATTGATGTCACGGTTCATTTGGTTTTATATCCTTTTGAGGTATTTTTATCCTTAGCTGGTTATTCAATAGATAAATCTAAATTTAATAAATTATTCTGAATTATTGGCTCTGTAGTAGGCTTTTCTCTTCAACTGAAGACCCAGTATCTCATACACACTGTTGCTCTGAATATTCTCAGAAGGTTTTTTTTTTCTTCATACTTTCTGTATACTGGTGAGAGAATTTGATTTAGAAACGGTAAATATTCCGAAGGCAAATAGCCAACCCATGAAGCACTCAAAATGGAAAAGACTTTTAGATCAATGATTGCTCTGCTTTTAACCCAATAACATGGTTATTAGGGGAATTTTAATTTTTATTCATCAAGGAATCCTGATGACTGTATAGCAATTAACTATTTTACTAATTAGTGGTACAAAATTTGTTTTATGGTCTTATTAAGAAGTTTAAAAACAGTTAAAGGTAAAATTGAGGAAATAAACTATCTTATAAAAATCGATCAGTTGCTGTTTTCCAGAGAATTTGGGGTGGTTTCTTTAACTGGTCCACATTGTGTAGAACTCATAGTTTATCACAAGCGAATAAAACAGTTTAATTTAAATAATAATCTCTAATATTGGCTTTTGCCGTCTTCATTTATTCAGTTTTATTAACTTCTCTCTCTGCATTTGCTATATTTCATTTTCTAGCTTCTTAGAATATTTGATTCTTTTATTTTGACATTTTAAGAATATATTTAAAGCTATAAATTTATTTCTAAGTATTGCTATTGCTGTATGCCACATGTTTTGAATTGTGAGTGCTTTTCTTATTCATAACTAAAGAGTTCATGAATTCTACTGTGTTTTTCTATTTAACTCATAGGGTTTTTAAGAACATGAATTTTATGGCCATGTAAGCTGGTTCACACCTGTAATTTCGGCATTTTGGAAGGCTGAGTCAGGAGGATCCCTTGAGACCAGAAGTTTGAGATTAGCCTGGTTAACAAAGCAGTATCTTGTCTCTACAAAAAATATAAAAACTAGCTGGGTGTAGTGCTATGCACCTGTCGTCCCAGCTACTCAAGAGGCTAAGATGGAACGATTGCCTGAGCCTAGGAGTTTGAGGCTGCACTGAGCTATGATCTTGCCACTGCACTCCAGCCTGGGTGACAGAGACCATGTCTCTAAAATCAATCAATCAGCCAAGATGGGTTTTTGTTTTGGGCTTAACTTTTAATCTACCATGACTTTATATTATTGACTTTTAATCTACTGTGGCATAATTGTTGAAATACATGATCAGTATGATAAGGATTGCTTAAAATTTGTTGAATGTCCTTTTGTAATCTAGCCCATGGCTGTAAATATTCCATTTGTGCCTACATATTTTTCTACTTCTTGGCTGAGTCTTTATATCTTTTTTCGATGCAGGTTATTAATGATGATCAAATATTCAAATAGTGAGCTTATCTGCCTATATACTTAGTAAAATGATCTTAAATCTTCTTCATTTGAAGACTATTTAAGAACATTAAGAAACTTCACCTTAGGTTTAAAGAGAGAACTTGTAGTTTGTTAACTTTGACAGAGGTTTTTTGTTTTTCCTTTTGAAATTGCCAAGATAGTAGTAGTAGCAGCAGCAGCAACAGCAATGTTGGTGGTAATGGTAACAGCAGCAGCAGCAGCTAACTATGTGCCAGCACCATTCAAATCTCTCTAAATCTGTTAACAAATTTAACCCCATAACAGCTCTATAAGATATATTGTTTTCCTCATTTTATAGATGAGAAAAGACACAGAAAGATTAATATACTTACTGTAGTCGCACTGGCTTAAACAAATAAAGGTAAGTTTTGTTTAGCTAGACACACACAAAAATAATTTTTTTTCTTTCCTCTGTTTAGTTATTAGAAAAATTGAAAGAACGTTGGCTCTCTACTGGCTTATGGCATAAACTGGAGTTGGTGAAGACAGTCATTGTAGAACCACAGGGAGGAGAAAAAACAGATTTTGATGAATTACTGCAGGTGTACTATGATGCAATCAAATACAAAGGAGAGAAAGGTAACTGGAAATTATTTCATGATACAATTATAATTTTATATTATCTTTTTAAGTGAATTACACTTAAGAGAAAAATTATCCAGAGTGAAAAGAAAATAAATTGGGTAAAGAAATTCTTTTAATTGCACTTGTCCTCCTATGAATATTTTCACTTGGGTATGCTGATTCAACTTTAAGAAAAATTATGCCATCAGGTATTATCTCACAGTCTTTAGTGCACTACCTGAAATAGTTTGTGCAAAAAGGCAGTTAGGATATATAAAAATATATTCCTTACTAGCCAAATGAGACCTTTATTAGATGCAAATCAGTACACTTTGTGCTTATATGCTATTACATAAGGTAAACTTGAATTTTCAAAACATAACTGAAAACTCAATTCCAAGTTAGAGCATATCCCTGAAGAGTTTGATGTGAGGCTGGGTGTGATGGCTCATGCCTGTAATCCCAGCACTTTGGGAGGCTGAGGCAGGCAGATCACTTGAGCCTAGGAGGTCGAGACTAGCCTGGGCAACATGATGAAATCCTGTCTCCACAAAAAATACAAACATTAGCAGGGCATGGTGGTGTGTGCCTATAGTTCCAGCTACTCAGGAGGCTGAAGTGGGAGGATCACCTGAGCCCAGGAGGTCAAAGTTGCAGTGAGCTGTGATTGTGCCACTGCACTCCAGCCTGGCTGACAGAGTGAGATCCTGTCTCAAATAAACAAAATGAGGCCGGGCGTGGTGGCTCAAGCCTGTAATCCCAGCACTTTGGGAGGCTGAGGCGGGTGGATCACGAGGTCAAGAGATCAAGACCATCCTGGTCAACATGGTGAAACCTCGTCTCTACTAAAAATACAAAACATTAGCTGGGCATGGTGGCGCGTGCCTGTAGTCCCAGCTACTCAGGAGGTTGAGGCAGGAGAATTGCCTGAACCCAGGAGGTGGAGGTTGCAGTGAGCCGAGATCGTGCCATTGCACTCCAGCCTGGGTAACAAGAGCAAAACTCCGTCTCAAAATAAATAAATAAATAAATAAATAAATAAATTGAAATAAAAAGTTTGATATGAAGGGCTAATAGTAATAGTTTATGAACAATGCAAGAAAGAGGTTAATTTAACATGTCAGTATCTTTTTATGATGTATGTATATATATGGTGTTCTCTGTGTGTGTTTTAAATACTTTTAAATATAATATTCCATATGATATGTATTATCAATTAAATTTCATTTATTCTGAGAATCGCTTTCAGGTGGTAAAAGTAATGCAACTTCAATTTTTATTAAATAAACCTGCTTATAATCACACAGTCCTTATTCAATTGCTATTTTGATGTGTTTTTACTGTATAATTTATCTGGAAGATGCACAATTTGTAAATTGGTTTGCTACCCTTTTGCATTTGAATTTTCAAAACTTTATCTCATAATACTGTTTTATTTGGATTATTTTTAAGTTTGCTACTATAATTACTATATTTATAAATCGGGTATTTTCAAAATGACAAAGATAAGCAATTTCTGAGAATTTTGGATATGCTTTTTTCTCTTGCTTAAGATGGAGCCCTCCTGGTAGCAGTTTGTCGTGGTAAAGTGAGTGAGGGTCTGGATTTCTCAGATGACAATGCCCGTGCTGTCATAACAATAGGAATTCCTTTTCCAAATGTGAAAGATCTACAGGTAGGCCATCGAAACCTTAAGTTTCATTATTACAGTAGTCATTGGTTTTGTAGAAAGTTAATTGCAGGGATCCCTTGTTTTACTACGCTTTGCTTTATAGTGCTTTTTTACAAATTGAAGATTTGTGGTAACCCTGCATTGTGCAAGTCTGTTGGCACCATTTTTCCAAAAGCATGTGCTCACTTGTTTCTATGTCACATTTTGGTTAATTCTCACAATATTTCAAACCTTTTCATCATTATTATATCTGTTAGGGTGATCTGTGGTAAGTGATCTTTGATATTACTATTGTAACTGTTTTGGGGTGCCTCATACTACACCCACATAAGACAGCAAACTTAACTGATAAGTGTCGTATGTATTCTAATGGCTCCACTGACCAGCCTTCCCCCATTTCTCTCTCCTCGGGATTCTCCATTCCCTGAGACACAACAATACTGAAATTAGGTCAATTAATAACCCTACAGTGGCCTCTAAGTGATCAAGTGAAAGGAAGTATTGCATGCTGTCTTTTGGACAAAAAGAGTTATTTTCAAAGTCTGGTCCTGGGTCACGTGCATTGGTATCACCTGGGAACTTAATAGAAATAAAGACTTTCAGGCTCATCCAGACCTGCTGAATCAGAAACTCTGGAAGTGGAGCCCAGCAATTTGTGTTTTATCAGTCTTTTAACCACAGACTCATGGATCTCTCTATGGAATTCTGGGATCTTTCATCCATCTGATTCCCTTCTCTCCAGTGTCCTGCCTTGCAGATTTTGTGACTTGGTCACTCCGTATTCTGATCTCTTCCACCTCAGCTCAACAGGACCACTGCACTCTGCTTGTATTTTAATGCTCTGTGCTGTGGCCAGGAAATTATACCCAAGCAGAGAGCTGACAATAATGGAGTTCACCTAATGAATTCCACTTAGCTCCAGAATTAGTCTTGTGCTGTCTGGTGTCTACTACCCGAAAAAAGTTGCTCTGTTTTGCTTGGTTATTCGATTGCTTACAATGGAAGAAATATTCTCAAACCAGTTACTCAATCTTAGCCAGAAATAGTTGTATCTCATTATCACTGATTGTTTCCTAAACGATATATCTGGAAAACTATAGTAATAATTTGAGCCTAAGTTGAAGCTATTGTTCATCAAGGAGGATTTTATTTTACTTCCTAAAGGCATTTGAAGGTGAACCTGAGAAAACTTGAGATTTTCTGGCCACTGAGCTGACTCATTGATTATGATCCATATCCCTCCTCCCAGGGTACAGTTAGGGTCTCATACCAAAGCAGCAGTTCTTTCATTAGAATAGTTATCTTTTTAATTATTAATACTTTACTAGGCACTGTGAATTAGATAATTTTATTTTTCTAGTCCGTAGCAGTCTTTAGGTAGCATTAATAAGCAGTATTTCTTTTGTTAGCCCTCAGTCTTCCCGTAACCTCTGGACCTCTTCAAAATCTATGAAAGTCCTCGGGGTATCTCACTTGATGATTCATAGTCTAATATTTCAGCCTCCAGTAACTTTGGTGGTTTCCACTACCTTTCTCCAGTTAACCAGTGCTACTGCTGAGAGCACTAATGGCTATGCCCAAGGCTGGGTCTCCTATTCTAAAATGGCTGATGCTGCCTTGACTACTGCTACTGATGAAACAGTTGACATTTACCCAAGAAAACTCTTGTTGCCATCAACAGCTTCAGTGCTGGATTCCACTGAAGTGGAGCGCTACTGGTGGCACAGCTATTGGCACTGGTATTGTCTCCTTTTAATGTCTTATCATTTTACTCTAGCCCTACATTATTGCACTAAGGCTGCTTGTTAACGTGGAAAGAATCCATTTCCCTTCTTTAGCCACACATTTTCTTCCAATGTCTTAATAAAATACAAATTTTTCCTTGTAAAACTGATTCTTTCCATTTTTGCCTATGTCCTCTCTCTTCCTTGGACCCTACATATGAGTTCTTGAGAGCTGGAAAAGAAGAAAAACTTTATGGCCATACTAGGTTGTACTAGCTATTATAGGTACAAAGTAACAAGGCCTAAAAGGATCATCAAGATTATAATTCTGATTACATATAAGAAGAGAAGGGAATGATATTCAGAGTAGTCATCAAAAGAATTTTAACTTTTTCTATAATTTTTAGTAAAAGAAAACAAGCTGTAAGAAAATGTGATGAGAATACAGGTAATTATTATGTTATTCTTCATTATTTAAAAAAAATTCTTAATTTGTGAGGAAAGAAAATCACATTTCTCTTTTCTCGACCTTTGCCTCAACAGCTATGATTATGAACATTGTTAGTATACCAACCTGGGGGTCTTAATGCCTTTTTCCTCAGGATAAATTCTTCCTAGACAGTATCTCAGTCTGTCATGCAAAAAAGATGCCTAGTGACCAACTCTGACACTCCTCAGTCATGATCCTACTTGTCATAGTTCTGCTTATCTGAATCTCAGTGGATCAAGTGCATAAAACAGCAAAATAATAGAAGCATCAATGGGTTCTGGGTAGAGGGGAGGAAGGTGATTCTAAAGGGTTATCCCTAGTGGTTCCCAAAAGGTGCACGTAGGGTGGACACAAGAATAGTTCAAGCTGCAGGGACAAGGGATAGAAAAAGTGAAGTTATTTACCAGCAGTACTAGATATACTGGGAAGTGTATTTCTTATTGTTCTATGTCTGGATCAGTTCTTCCTCTGTAACAACTCCAAAACTCAGTGACTTAAATCAGCAATCATTTATTACAGATGCTGCATCTATGGAGTGATTGGGTGGCAGATGATCTAGGCTTGGGCTTGGTTGGTCGGCTCTCTTGATTTTGGCTGGGCTCAGCTCTGTGCCCTAGTTGGCTGATCTGTGTTGAAGTCAACTGAGTCAGCTCTGTTCCACCTGTATTTCATTCTTTGTGGATCAACAGACTAGCTAAGGCATGTTATCATTGCAATGGCAGTAGTACAAAAGGGCAGGCTTAACTGTGTAAGCAGTTAAGTCAAATACCTATTTGCATCACCTCTGCCAACCTCCTCTTGCCTGAAACATGTCTTATGCACAATCTCAAAGTCAAGGAAGGGGAGAAAAGGGATAATTTCTACCACACATGGCAAAGGACTTAGAATCATGACTTCAAAAAGGAGTTCTCAGCTATGACATTTTTTCATAACTAAAGGGAATTTGTTAGTTATCCATTTATAAGCTTTAAGAGTATAAGCATGCAGTTTTTATAATGATTGAGAAGGCCTTTTATCATTTGGAAATGCCCAGGATATAGCAGTCAATACCTAAAATATTTGAAATATGTCGGAGCATCATTATAGGTGATTTCTTAAAATTTTTATAAATGGTTAAATATTTGAAAATATTTATATGCCTCTATGGAATATAAAAGTTAAGTTTCAAATTCTAATGAAGTCCGTTTGGCTTTTTGCCTTTCCTTCGGTGTTATATTTAGGAAAACACTGGCAAATCCAACATCATGCATATTTGCCACTAATATTTTCTTTGAAGAGTTTTATAGTTGTAACTCTGTAATTTAGATATTTGACTCCTCTTGAGTAAATTTTTCTATGTGATACATGGTGAGGTCCAACTTCCTTATATCTAAAGTGAATCTTCTATTGACAGCATATAGTTGGATCAGGTTTTTAAATATCCATTTGGCCAATCTCTGCCTTTCAATTGGAGAGTTTAAACCATTTACATTTAAAGTAATTATTAATAGGGAAAGACTTACTTCTGCTATGTAGCTATTTGTTTTTTGTGTGTTGTGTGCTTTTTCTTCTTCAGTCCTTCATCATTGCCTTTTTTGCATTTAGTTGGTTTGTGGTATACTATTTTGATTCCCTTCTTTCCTTTTATATGTCTTTTTATAGTATTTACCTTCGGGATTATAACTATCATATGAATCTCTGTTCCTCCCTTTTTATATTGTTATTGTCACAGGCTGCATCTTTATACCTTGTGTACCATTAACATAATTTTTAATTGTTGTTTTATGCATTTGCCTTTTAAATAATACAGTGACAACAAAGGAGTTGTAATTCAAAAGCATATTGTAGTATTCACCTGCATAGTTACCTTTACTGGTGTCCTTTATTATTTCTTAAAGCATATGTTTATAAATATGTTTTGTAATCTGTTACATGGTGTACCTTGAGGATAGGGGTAATTTCTTAAGCATCTTTGTGTCTCTACAACCAAGATATTGCCTAAGAACATAGTGTTGAATAAATATTTTAGTTAATGATTGAAAGGGATTTTAGTAGAAGTTATTAAAATTGCATTTGACCTTGTTATTTGTTTTTAAAAACAACAGCAACTGTGGGTAACCCCCCATATAGGCACCGAGGAATGAGAGCTAAGCAGAACCCTGGCACAGTTAGGGCCTGAGGAATATCTCAATTTATAGTGTTACTGCTCAGATATTTCCTTTTATATAATTCTTTACATAATCACATATTAGTTTATAGAAATAGGGCTTGATGAATCTCTTTATATAATCCTCTCTATATAATCATATAATAGTTGATAGTATGAGTGTCTAAAGAATATTTCCCTACATATATACCTATAATTATATCTTAGTTCATAACCGGAGGAATGCCTAGAGTGGACACAGTACAGATAATGAATTAAGGAATAAGCAGCTTATAATCGGAGGAATGCCTAGAGCAGACACAGTGCAGAGCATGATTTAAGGGAAAAACAGTTATACCAGGACAAGAATCCATGGCCCAGGCGGCAGCATTTAGTATCATAAAGATACCCGCTGTATGGCAGGCTTGGGGCAAGAGCCACTCCTGATAAAGGAGTTGTAGGACCTTTCTTCAGTTCTTGTGGAAGGCTGCCCTCAGACAGGCAATCCACCCTGGTGACTGTGAACTCTATCAGCTCTTGCTGCTGTGCTGCTTGAAAATCATCTTCCCATAGAACCCATTGGAAGCTGACAGAAGATGGCAGTAACCTTGACAGCTCTGTCACTGCTATGTGACTTAAAGCATCCTTCTATGAATCTTCTTAGAAGTAGTTTGCCCATAGATAGAAGTATTGCACACTGCACCCTCTTCACTGCGCACGGCCCACCTTTAAGCCTCGGTGACCTAATGGGGGTGGACCCGTTACTGCACACGGCCCTTGCCTTCATGGGAACAGGCCCCTTGCTGCACACTGTCCACTTCCTGGCCTACGTGACCTAACAGGGGTGGACACCATGTTTTATTGCTCAAACCCTATCACTATCCTTAAAGATGATTTCACTCACTGCCCTGCCCCCTAACCTATACACAATAAATAGTCATGCTTCTGGATATTCGGAGCCTTGCCTGACTCCACTCATAGGTGGCGTTGCCCCCCGAGCCCAGCTGCATTTTCTTTGTACTTCTGTGTCCTGTCTCTTTATTTCTCGGATTCTGCACCTCAGCACAGCATAAGGCTCACCCCGTGACCCTGTGGGGCCCTCAGCCCTGAAAGCAACCACCCTCCATTGGAGACTTTAAGGATGGAAATGATGTTAATCATTAGATGATAATGAACAGGTTGGTAGTAAACAGTGATATGACTCATAAGGAGACAATGCAGTGTAGTTATAGTGATAAATCATTAGAGGATATGTAGAAGGGAATGCTCAATCCTCAATAGCATCTTATACTTTAATACATAGTAGAATATAATAAGTGGAGGAAGTATCTTATATTGACTATATAGGCTATCCCTCTTTTATTATTTATTTTAATATTTTTATTTTATAGACTGGGTCTTGTTTTGTTGCCCAGGCTGGCAGAATCATAGCTCAGTTCAGTGGCACAATTATAGCTCAGTGCAGCCTTTAGCTCCTGGGCTCAATTGATCCTTCTGCCTCAGTCTCCTGAGTAGCTAGGACTATAGGCATGTGCCACCACACCTGGCTAATTTTTTTTTTTTTTTTTTTTTTTTGGAGAGGTGAGGTCTTGCTGTGTTGTGCAAGCTGGCCTTGAACTCCTGGCCTTAAGGGATCCTCACACCTCAGCCTCCCAAAATGCTGGGATTATAGGTGTGAGCCATCATGCCCAGACTGTATTAGTTTTTTATTGCTTTGTAACAAATTATCACATAGTGGCTTAAAGCAACACACATTTATTATTTCAGTTTCTGTTGGTCATGAATGTGGGCATGGCATAGGGTGGGTTCCACAAAACTGCTGCAATTAAAGTGTTGGCCAGGCTGTGTTCTTATCTGGCATTTGGGGTCCTCTTGTGGTTGTAGGACTGAGGGTCTTCCTAATCCATCCAAGAGGCAGATTTTTTTTTTTTTTTTTTTTTTAAACAGGGTCTCACTCCATTACCCAGGCTGGAATGCAATGGTGAAATCACAACTCACTGCAGCCTTGGCCTCCCAGGATCAGGTGATTCTCCTACCTCAGCCTCCTGGATAGCTGGCACTACAGGCACACACCACCACACCCAGCTAGTTTTTAAACTTCTTTTTGTAGAGACAGGATCTTGCCATGTTGCCCAGGCTGGTCTTGAACTCCTGAACTCAAGCGATCCACCTGCCTCAGCCTCCCAAAGTGCTGGAATTACAAGCGTGAGCCACTGTGCCCAGCCCTAAGGAGCATTCTTGGCTTCAAGAAGCTATTCACAGTTCCTTGCCATGTGGCCTTTTCACAGACCCCCTCGTTTCATGACAGTTTACTTCTAGAGGCCAATAGGAAGCTCTCTAGCTCCAGTCAGGCAAGATAGAGTCTTACACAACTTAATAAAATCGTGGGTAAAAAAAATGTTTTAAATCATGGGAATAGCTTCCCATAATTTTTGCTATATAATATAAATTAAGAGTAATTGGCTGGGCACAGTGGTTCACACCTGTAATCCCCGCGCTTTGGGAGGCTGAGGTGGGCGGATCACCTGAGAAACATGGTGAAACCCCATTTCTACTAAATATACAAAACATTAGCTAGGCATGGTGGTGCATGCCTGTAATCCCAGCTAATTGGGAGGCTGGGGCAGGAGAATCACTTGAACCTGGGAGGCAGAGGTTGCAATGAGCCAGGATCGCCCCATTGCACTCCAGCCTGGGCAACAAGAGTGAAACTCCATCTCAAAAAAAAAAAAAAAAAAAGAGAAAAAGAGTGACTATCCCAGAACCCTTTCCATATTCTGTTGGCTAGAAGCAAGTCACTCTCAAGGGGAGAGGATTACAAAGGTGTGACTCTCTGGTGCATCACCTTAGGGTGTGTCTGCCATATTTTTATTCCCTATAAAAGAGATGATCCAAATGATCTCCATAGATCACTCTTCCAAAAATAAAACTATGCTTCAAATTATAGGACCTTAAATTAGAACTTTATAGTTTTCTTTTACATTAATAATCTATCATGCAAGAATAAGTAGAAGTTATTTATTACAGAAAAATTTAAATATTCTACCTTATAGAAATGAAACAACCTATGTCCGCATTATTTTGTCTATTTCATTTGAATTCACATTTAAAAAGATTAAAGATCCTTGAGTCAGAAAAGTGATTTGAGTGGGAAAAAGAAGGCAAATGACATTAATTTTATGATACTAAAATTTTTTCTTAAATTTGAGAAAGATTATGGAAGTAAAAGTTAAAATACAGTTTAAAATACTAACATAAGACTTTGCAGTCTTAATAGCGGAGTTTGGCTTTTTGAGAAGAAGGAAAATGTATGTTAGAGCCAAAAATATGACTCCTTTGGCTGTGACCAGGATTTCCTCTTCCCACCTTAGGGACTAGAAAGTAGAGGTAGGAAAATTTCATTTTGGAGCCAAGTGTGACTTGTTTAGTTCAAGTCATAATTTATTGCACATACCTGAGGGACCTGAAAATAAAGAAACCCACTATGAAATGTTGATAATGGGCTACTCTGAAGGTAAGCATTAAGCTAACTTTCCCAGTGAGGATTTTTTTTTCACTTCCACCTTTCCCAGATGCTTCTGATCATTCATAAGGATATACTTAATCGTATAATAGTTAAAAAGAAAACTTTCTGTGCACTAAGCCAAAGTATTTGAGGGGCATGAGAATGAACCAAGGCTTTTATATGACTAGATGTTGATGGAAAAGTATAACTAAAATAAAAGTTGTTTTCTTTTTCATGTAATTAAGTCACAGTATAACAAGGCTGGCTTTTTAATGGATATCTAAAGCAAATCCTTTGGCCAATTACTATGCTCTAACAACCACAGAAGTATTCAACTTTATAATTGAGGCATCCACCTCTCCAATTGGTGACATGGACATAGTTTGTGAGACATGATAAGGTACAAATATATTTAGGTTTTAAAATTGCATTTCATTTGTATTGCCTAGCATAGTTTAGTATAATAGTATATAGAAAAGTTCTCTTTCATAGGTATTGTTCCTTTTACTTCTCCAAAGAAAAATTTATAAAACCATGGCATGTGGCTAAAAATGTTTATATTTTTTAAATGTTGAAGTGGTGTGTTAGATTTTTATAATTGGTTTAATAAAATTTGATGGTACTTTTCATTGTCAGCAGTGCCCTTACAATGATTAAAATAATTTATCATGCTAATAAATTTTATGTTTGTGTATTTTTTTTTTTGGTAATATAGTATGTTGAGTTACCAAATTAGATTTTATTTGGAAACTATTTACAATTCACATAGTGATTTGAATGTGTATTTTACTATTAGCATACAAGAACAATTATGAGTTCCTTTTTAAGGAAAATTTTCTTAGCTCTAATGTACCAAACTATTTGGGTATATATTATTTTAATCAATTTTTAAAAATTACATTTATAATTGAAAAATTCAGACATCTATTTTAGTTATATTAGTTATTGACTTTATAATAAGCACACACTTAAATAAGTTGATAGGCTTCCATGCATTGTTGGCATTTTATAAACCACAGAAAAAGGGTGCTTTCCCTAAAGGATAACAGCATTAATAAAGTAGAGTGAACATTAAACCATGTTAAACCAGTGCTTTCAAGTGTCAAAATTTTATCAGATGATGGTGGTATTGGAATTAAAAAAATTTTTTTTTGAAACAGAGTCTCACTATGTTGCCTGGGCTGGTCCTGGGCTCAAGTGATCCTCTGCCTCAGCTCCCGAGCAGCTGGGATTACAGACTCTTACCAGTTGCACCTGGCTCTATTAGAACTCTTAAATTCAACAGATTTCTTTTTAAGGAGAATGATACTGTTCCATTATTATTCCTTTTGCTTTGACAGCAATGTGAATATTCACCAGAAAATGAATGAGGGCAGGAACGCAAAGGACTGTAGCATATCAAGAGGAACTTGGTTTCAGAAACAAACCTTTTAAGTAGATTTATCTTTTCCTTTTGAGTAGATTCATATATCCCTTTTGAATTACTTTTCTATCAAAATTATGTTAATGATGGCAGGATGTGGTGGCTCATGCCTGTTATCCCAACACTTTGGGAGGCTGAGATGGGTGGATCATTTGAGGTCAGGAGTTCAAGACCAGTCTGGCCAACATACTGAAACCCCATCTCTACTAAAAACACAAAAAATTAGTCCAGCGTGGTGGCACACATCTGTAATGTCAGCTACTTGGGAAGCTGAGGCAGAAGAATCACTTGAACCCAGGGGGCAAAGGTTGCAGTGAGCCGAAATTGCGCCACTGCACGCCTGTCTGGGCAACAGAGTAAGATGCTGTCTCAAAAAAAAAAAAAATTATGTTAATGATATTGAATGTTTTATGATGCATTTATTCATTTAACAAACCTTTTTTTAAGAGCTTTGTACGAAATGCAGCAGGTGTTAAAATGAACAAGATGCTATCTCTACACTAGTGATGTCAATAATTTGCTAAAGTACAGGAACATATAGGCTGGGTGCGGCAGCTCACGCCTATAAACCCAGCACTTTGGGAGGCTGAGATGGGCAGATCATGAGGTCAGGAGATTGAGACCATCCTGGCCAACATGGTGAAACCCCTGAAAATACAAAAATTAGCTGGGTGTGGTGGTGTGTGCCTATAGTCCCAACTACTCGGGAGGCTGAGGCAGGAGAATTGGTTGAACCCGGGAGGCGAGCTTGCAGTGAGATGAGATAGTGCCACTGCACTCCAGCCTGGGAATAGAGCAAGACTCTGTCTCAAAAAAAAAAAAAAAAAAAAAAAAAAAGAGCAGGAATATATAACAAGATGCTTTGGCAAAATAGAAAGCAGGTGCTCAGATGCTTGGAAAGACTGAAGTTGACCAACATCTTTTGCCTCCCTTGCAGATATCAATTTACTTTGACTAACTTGCCTAAAAGGGATGGAGGAGCCAGAGAGATGAGATGTAAATCTTCTCTACAGTGAGATTCAAATTTACAAACGTTTGATAATGTGGAATGGCCTCATCAGAGGTTAGATTACAACAAAACTATTCAGATTATAAAACTATTCAAAATAGGCCAGGTGCAGTGGCTGACACCCCGGGAGGCCGGGGTGGGCAGATCACTTGAGGTCAGGAGTTGGAGACCAACCTGGCCAACATGATGAAACTCCGTCTCTATTAAAAATACAGAAATTAGTGGGTGTGATGGCGTAATCCCAGCTACTTAGGAGGCTGAGACACTAGAATTGCTTGAACTTAGGAGGTAGAGGTCACAATGAACTGAGATTGCACCACTGCACTCCAGCCTGGGTGACGGAGACTGCATCTCAAAAAAAAAAAAAAAAAAGAGAAAAAAAAAAAATAAAAAAAAAAATTTTGGAAAAAAAAAAAAAACCATTTTTTTTTTTTTTTTTTTTTTTTTTTAAATATCTGGCTAGAACACCAAGTACTATAATAGACTCAGGGGACACAGTGATAACAACACAGTTATAGCCCCCCTGTCTCATGTAGCTTATAGTCTAGCAAGGAATATTGACATTAACGTAATGAAGAAACAATCATAGTTGTGATGAAGGCTATAAGAAAAAGTCACAGGAACCCTGAGAACGTTATAGCAGGTCTTTGGGGATCAAGAAAGGCTTCCTGAGGAAGTGATATTTAACCTGACACCGGAAAGAAAACTAGGAGTTATGAATGTGTACAAAATGGATAAGAGTATTCTCAACAGAGAGAACAGCATGTGCTAAGGTTCTAAGGTGGAAAGAGGATAGTTTCAAAGAACTGAAAGAAGCTGAAGTGGTGAGTTGGGGAATGGCATATGAATAGAGGCTGGAAGAGGTATTTAGGAGCCAAATCACTTAGGACTCTGTATGCCATTTTCAGGGTTTGGGACTTTATTCTAAATTATGGGAAATCAGATCCAGAAACACAGCCTGAGGTCAAAGTGGAGTTCTGGTTATAGTGGAGCATCTGATACAGAGACCCACCTGGATTTAGCTCCGATAATAATACATGGTTACCCAGGGGAAATGGCTGTGAATATAAACTTAAAGTGCTGTAATACTTAACTTTTAAACATTTAGGAGCTCAGCAACTTGCTCTTGGAATTTTTGGAAATACTTAGGTTCTAACACAGATATGGGAGAAAAAACCTTGTCACCTCTAACAGTCTAGAATTAGTATATCCTCAATTACTTAAACCTTTCTTTTCCTCCTCAGAGTCCTTTTTTTCCCCTAGCTTTTTTTTAAAAAATATAATTTGGCCAAAAGTATTATTAGAAGCAGTTTCTAAGTGTATCTTGAAATTCCAAAATTAAAACCTAATTTAAATCTGAGTAAGCTGTCTAGGTTAACAAATTGTATAACTACCTTGGCCAGTAAAAAATGAGTTAATGAAAACTCGTTTCCATTCCTTCTGAAAAACAAATGAACAAACACAAAAACACAAAACAAATGGATGAATTCCCCATATTTTTAAAAGATATTTTAGAATCAAGGATGGAAATATTCAAAATCACAAAATTTTAAGCAAATTCAGTTGATAACTTTATTAACATTCATGTCATTTTATTTCCTTAGAAAAAAAAACTCCATGCCTGAAAATATTGCTGCACATTTCTCTGGATAATTAATAAAACAAGTAAAAACTTTGTTTTGATTTTTGAACAATTATTTTCTTATAAGAAAATAACTTTTTCATCTTATTTTTGGTAAGAACAGGAACTTTGACCTTTATATATTAATTTTGTTCTCAAACTAGATCAGAGGCTTTAAAAGTTAAATTATCACCCTGAGGACCTGTAAGGTTGATTGACACTTACCTACTTACGTTGTCATGGAACATAATCAGCAGCTCGATGGAATTGTTTTAGCTTCTCTGAAAATAACTAATTTTTTTCTTTAGAGGAGACTTTGAGCTGTGAATTTTAATTAGTTTACTCAGTCAAATTCTCTCAATGCCTACAGAGTGTAGACATGTAGACAGGTTTCAGGTGACTATGTCACTTTTTTTTCTAACTGTAAAGCTTTAAGGTCTCAACATAAGCTGTAGTAGATATTGCTGTTCCATGTTTACAACATCACTCTTTCCTGTTTTTCCCTAGGATTAAAGGCTTCAAAGCTTGGGAATGAGTGCAGTTTATACTTTCTAACTATAGGATACATCACCTAAGTGTGTCAGTGATAAGCTATACAATAACTCAGTATATTTTTCTACTACATCAAGTGTTCCAGATTTGTGGCTTGAAATTATTTTCAAGCTGTGTTTCTCAAACTTGGCACTATTGACATTTTGGACTGGGTAGTTCTTTGTTCTGAGGGTGTCCTGTGCATTCGAGGGTGTTTAACAGCATCTCTAGCGTTTACCCACTAGATGCCAGTTGTGGGATCAAGACACCTCCCACGGTCACCCTGCCACCGGTTGTGACAACCCAAAATATCTCTTGACATTGCCAATATTTTCTGGTAGTCAAAATTGCTCTTGGTTGAGCACCACTGTTTTACATAGTGAGATGTACAAATGTCTGCATTGAATTAAAATAATCTGTATTTATTTTTAAATTGTGTTTTATCAAGTTGAAAAAAGTCCAATAAAGCGCTTACTGAGAGTCTAATATATACTTAACACAGTGGATAGCTTTCTCTTATAATAGTCTTTTGGCCTCCACCCCACTCCCAGCTCCTGCTTCTGAGAGGCAGTGACTTTCACTTTAGCTGTTTTATCTGGTGTTTACCTCCATATTTTATCTTTATTTAATCAGTTTTAGACATGAACTATTAAATTCCTATTTGAGACAGGATTTTAGCTCATTTACTCTACTTTTTCCTTCTTATAGCTTCTCAATATAGTTATATTACAATTTTAATTAAATCTGTAGTTATTTACAGTATCATGACTGAAAATACTATTCACTGTAATCAAATGATTTCCATTTTGAACTCTAAGGTTGATAGAACTCTTCTCTCTTCCACTTTTTTTTTAAAAGATCTTTATCTAAATAAATTTGTCAGCTTCCAATAGATGTGTGTCATGCCTCTCAATACAATTTTTCTATCAGACCTGTCAGATAACAGGCCAGTTCCTTTTTTCCCCAGGAGACATCACTTCTGGAGCCTCCTGATCTTCTACTTCAGTCAGAACTATTATCAAGCCCACCCAACTGCTAATATCCTGTGATTTTCCTTTGCTATCATCCTAGGAATTTGATTGGCCTATCTTCTGTGATGGATTGCCAGTTTCCTGGGTCTCAGATCTTCCTCTTGTTTCTAACTGTTTCGTCTTTGTGGTACACATCCTCCCAACAGTTTCCTTATGTCTCCATTTCCTAAGACTTTCTGAACTGCTGCAGGTCAAACTGGCTTATGTCCCAGCAGTAGCTCTGTGGGTACATTTGTTTGAACTTTCTCTTTTCTGCTTAGTCATTTACCATTTGTCCATCTGTCTTTTATGTTCATATATTGGGACTTGGAATTAGATGTCTGTTACTTTTATTGAAGTTGGAGACTGTGTTTCTCCTTCCTATTTGTTTTGTAATTTGAAGGCAGTTTATCTGACAGGGAAGGGAAAAAGAAATGTCTGGATTTTTTTTTTTTTTTAACTTATTGAAATCAGAAGTCTGCATTACTTTCTAAGACAAAGCATGAGTTATCAAAGTGCTATGATTCCATGTGTCTTATTAAAACTTACATTCACATTTGAAAAGCTCTGAATCAAATATTCTTGGCAATAATAATTCAAAGGTAGAAAGTGATCATATATTTTAAAAAACCTTTTCGGCCAGGCATGGTGGCTCACACCTGTAATGCCAGCATTTTGAGAGGATGAGGTAGACAGATCACTTGAGGTCAGGAGTTCAAGACCAGCTTGACCAAATGGTGAAACGCTGTCTCTAGTAAAAATACAAAAATTAGCCGGGCATGGTAGTGCACGCCTATAATCCTAGCTACTAGGGAGGCTGAGGCATAAGAATTACTTGAACTGGAGGGGGCAGAGGTTGCAGTGTCCAAGATCGTACCACTCTACTCCAACCTGGGCAACAGAGCAAGAGTCCATCTAAAAAAAAAAAAAAAATCAAATCTTCACTTATGTTTGAAAGATAATATATATATATATATATATATAGAGAGAGAGAGAGAGAGAGGCACGGTCTCTGTTACCCATAATGAAGTACAGTGGTGTGATTATGGCTCACTCCAGCCTAAAACTCCTGGGCTCAAATGATCTCCTCCTACCTTAGCCTCCTAAGTAGCTGGGACTGTAGACTCTAACAACCATGCCCAGCTAATTTTTATTTTGTAGAGAAAGGGTCTTGCTATGTTGCCCAGGCTGGTCCTGAACTCCTGGCCTCAAGTGATCCTCCTGCCTCAGCTTCCCAAAGTGCTGGGATTATAAACCACCCAGGTGAGCCACCACACCTGGCCCTGAAATATGACTGGGACATAATAATAAAAATCTAGATAGCAAAAGTGTTATACTTTGATCTTTTGGACTGTGGAGGTAATAAAGTTTTAAGGTTTTAAGTAT
This sequence comes from Sapajus apella, assembly GCF_009761245.1. Lineage (NCBI taxonomy): Eukaryota > Metazoa > Chordata > Mammalia > Primates > Cebidae > Sapajus > Sapajus apella. The sequence goes on from NW_022436952.1 coordinate 28,937,205, forward strand.
ATTTTCAGTATTTTCCAGTACTCACTTAATCTTTTTTCTTATGTTCATATTTGCTCTTGCTTATGTTTGTTTTTAGATGTTAGGGTTTAATCATATGAAAGCTGACTCTGAGCCTCCTCTCACTGGGATTAACTTTTACTTTTTATGCTATCATTGCCAGAAACCTTTATATAATTCCCTGAGTGCCATTATGCTTCATATTACATCTTCTGGTATCCAAAAGCCTCTTCCATAAGCAGTCTTGCCTTTTTCCTGTGTTATGTAAGGTAGATGTAGGTCTCTGTCACCTGCTGAATACACTACTACTCATTCCCCTTATTAAATCATCTTAATGTTGGCTCATTTCTTTAAGAAGCTCTGGTTCTATTTACTGCTTTATGACATAGGATAATATTTTATTTTGTTAGTTGTTATTGCTAGCAAGAGTTTATTCATAGTTATTGGGCTCTCATATGTGACTTTAACAAGAAAAGCTCTAGATTGTAAAATATTTGAATAAAATAATGTTTAGACTAATATGGTACCAATGATGTACTCATTCTTACAGATTATACCACTAGCATATTTTATGTAGTTATGCTTTCAAAAACACCTCATAAGTTGAAAAGTGACCAAAAAGTATTATGAAGGATATTAAAGAGTGCTAATGTTAAATTTTTAAAGAAAATTTAAGATCAATTGTAGAAGTTGTTTTTTAAAAGATTTGTTTCAAAACTGTTTGAACACTGTTCTGTATGTATTCTGCCAATGTATATATTTTCATTGATACTTGATGAAAAAGTAGCCAATCCAAGAACCCAAGAAACTTACTTTTTAAGTCACCAAAAGTAATGTGCCAATACGTTGAATAATGTAGTCAAAGCTCTTTCAGAAGGAATTGCTAAAGGTGGTAAAATGATTTGGGGTGAATGGACTAAGCTAATGACTATGGCCTCCACAGCCGTATGGCTTATTTCACATACCAGGCAGCAATATGTTATGACAGCCTTTAAAGTCCACTGAGGGACTCCATGTCCCCTTCCACGAACACTCCCTTTGTGGAAGCTGTCTCTCTCTCCTGGATTTCTCCTCTGGAGTCCCCTTCTACTCTCTCGTGGAAGCCTGTCTCCTTCTCCTAAACTCCATCTCTCTTTCTATCCCTTCCACTCAGTGTGGAAGCTGCTTTCCTCTCCTGGATTCCATCTTTCTGGATTTTCTCACTCAGTGTGAGAGTTAGCTATTTCTTTCTCTCTCCTTCTGTTTCTCTCTCTCTCTAAATAAATCACTTTCTACAAACAAAAAATAAAATAAAAAAGTCCACTGAAACCTGCACTGGGTTTCAGAAATAGGGGGTGAGTAATGACTTCCCAGTCCACTTACCTCTGATATCTGATGCTTTACTGTTTCATGCATATTGTCATTTATTTCTTCAACCAATTCTATAATATAAGGTTGGCAGGAATTGTTTCTCTCTTCTTATAGAAGAAGAAATTGAGAAAGGAAATTATAAAGGGGTACTGTGACTTACACAAGGTCAAACAACTGATGAGTGTCAAAGCCTTGACTCCAAGCCATGTGCTTTTTCTTTTTTTCCATTATACCTTCTTCCTCAAAACATACTATAGTATGAATAGTGGCATGTTCTAGAGATGATAATTTAGGTATTTGCAGGTTTGAGTAATATTTTAACATGGACAACCTAATTAAATTGACACAAAGGTCATTACTCTGAAAAATAATTTTTTTGGGGCCAGCCATGGTGGGTCACACCTTAATCCCAGTGCTTTGGGAGGCCAAGACAGGATTGCTTGAGGCCAGGAGTTCAAGACCAGCCTGAGTAATGTAGTGAGACTGTGTCTCTAAAATAATTTTTTTTTAATTAGCCAGGTATGGTGGCACATGTCTTTAAGTCCTAGCTTGGGCCCAGGAGTTGAAGGTTGCAGTGAGCTATGACCATGCCACTGTGCTCCATTCTGGGTGACAGAGCAAGACCTTGTCTCTAAAAAGTAAAAATAAAAATTTTAATTTAGTCCTTTACAGAATAAGCATACTCAGATTTCTTGCATGTCTTAGAGTATTAACTTTTTAAATAGGAAAATATTAATCTCTACTTTTGTTCTGTGCTCTTAACAAATTATTTTCATAATTAAAAAAAAGCTAAGACTGACACAGATTTTTTTGCATTATTATTGTCAAAGCATTCATTCAGAAGTGTTTAGATGTTACTGTGTACCCAGTGAACTATTCTGGATAGTAGCCACTAGCTAAATTATTATAACCAGTTAAGGCTGAATATGTTGAGAAGAGAAGATACCTGATTTGAGAGGGATATATTTTGTTCTATTTACTAAATTTGAAATATCCACGTTATTTTTTGTTAACACTGACAATTAGTGATACTAAGTTTAATATAGATTTCTCTACAAAAAAAGCATCTTATCCAAAATAGTCTTAAAGCATATGTGAAATATATTGCTGTTATTATGTCTTGATAGATTATTGTGGTCAACTTGTAACATAACAGGAAACAACTGTAAACCATTTCGAATGTGCTTTTATCATTATTATTCTTATTTAAAAGGGAGCCTGGCTTTTTAACTCTTGGCAGAAACGAATTTTCCCCATTTAAAAAAAGTACACATACATACACACACACACACACACACACACACACACACACAAAGTATTTGGTTAACTGTGTCAGAAATCTTGAAAATATGCCAGATGAAATAAAGCCAGCTATATTCTTTTTAATCTAGCTAAATTATATCACATACAAGATCTTATGCTGAGTTTATAATTCTAACCATTGGAATTTATATTGTGATACCCTGATAGAAGTGTTTATACTATGATGATATGGAACAGTAAATGTCTCTAATGCATAGTCTCTGTCTTCCAGATTTGGTTTGCTGTAAATGTTTAGGCTTTAGGCCCTGCGCCTTGGCTAAAGATAAAACTGTTCTAAGCGAGTGTTTGCTAGACAAATGTGTTTATTTTTCTGAAGCAAAGTTTTCTTAATATTTTTAATTATGGAGTTTAGCTGATTATTTGTTCTTAGTCTCATTTGGAGGCTTGAACTTTTGTCTTCAAGCTTACATTCAAGAAAAAAATTATATTCTTCTGTCAGTTGCTTTCAGGAAGGCATTTATTACTGAAATCATAATACATGTTGGTGTGAGTTGGGATAAAATCCACCATCTTACATGTGAAGTGGTAGTAAAGTGAAGAGATGCATTTAGGGTTCCAGCTCAAATTTATCGCACCATTTATTTTTTTAGAAGCTACTGATAAACTTAAAAAAGGCTACCCTTGTACAAAGCTATTTAAGACCAACGTTGAGTTTGACTGAAAGTTGAAAAAGTCTAATGTTAATAATTGTGACCTTAATTTCTTGTTGACATATGCAGTATAATCCTTTTGATTATTTCCTATTGTCTATTACTGCTATAAGTACTCTGCTACTTACACTGTTTCCAATAAAACCAAGGCATGGAGAACGTAAGAAACTTACTGTTCAGTCTCAAGTGTATCATGATATAATAGTAAAAATCAGAATCCAAAATCATATAACTTCTGCTTGAATGCCATCTATCTATTGGGTATTTTACCCATTCTAAACCACCTCAGTCTTAAGTATCAATGCCTTTACTATTGAGGATCTTATTTCTACTTGTCAGTTAGGTTAGATTTTGATGCAGATACATATATATTTGTCTAAAAACTGTCATAATAGGGGTGCTTTACCTTTGGTACAAACTTGAACTTCAATTATGAAATGATAAATTTTTGTGAATCTGTGCAGCATCTCAACCAATGGATTGCAAACTCAAGCAGCTACATGAGTTAAACAGGTTATTTAAATGAGTGGGTTAGAGGACAGTGGCGAAGCAGCCAGGTTTTTAGATGGTGGCAAATAAATTCTAATTATTTTAAGCCACAGTAAGGGCCACGCAAAACACAACTATGGGCCTTCAGTTTGCAACCTTTGATAAAATAGTTTGTCTTTTTCCTGCTGTTCACGTCCCTCCAAATTAACATGTATGCTAATTTATTGGGGATGAGGAGCAAGTGGTTTAAACTGTTTCCAGAAAGTACAATTAAGTATAGCTTTCTATTTTGGGAAAGGCTTGTACAATGTATTTGAAAAGTAATGTTAACTGGTCTAAAAGATCATCTTTCTAACCCACACTTGAGCTCAGTTTATGGTGTTTACTTTCTGTCAAAACTTAGAAAAAACATTCACAGTTAACTTTCATAATGTAAAATGTCTGTCTCATTAGGCATTAAGGAAGCATTGGTCAATAGGTATAATGTTGTTAGATTATATGGCTAATGTGAATGTGGGTATGACCTCCCAAATAGATCAAAGACTAATCTCTTTGACAGTTACAAGATGACAGAGCTTGCCTTGGGCCTTTTGCTTCTGCACATTGAAACTATTTGTTCAGAAAGCATGCCTGAAGAATAAGAATGTGTTTATAAGGATGAGCAGGTAAAAGTAAAGGGTTGTCTTTTGACATTTCAACTAATCCCTTCCAGCCTTTGGTTTACTTAACATTTAGGCTATTTGCTGGCAGGAGAAACTGGCTTTTTCACATATGTTGTATGTCATTTTAAATTGGGCATTGATTTTCATGCTTGATAATCCCTCAGTGTACAATGAAATAGATTCTGATGTCATTAAAATGAGGTGTACTCACTTTCTACCTTTTCTAAACCCTTAGTTTTGCTTTTGCCAATTAATTTGATCTTACGAAGTAATTTTTATTACATATTAGTTTTATATTCTGTTTCTTTATGTAATAAATATTTCAAAGTTAACCTTTATATACAGTTCATTTCAGGGTTTTGTTATTGTTTGAGAGTTTTTTGGTTTTTTTGTGGGTTTTTAAGCTTTTTATCTAAAATTAATTCGCTTGGGCAAAATATTGGCAGTATTTTAATGGCCATTTGGAGTGTAAAAGGTGTTTGAAAATTTGTAATAAAACAATGTAGATATACAGAAAATTTAAATTATGTTAATGAAAAATAAAAGACCAAGGAGACATAATTTAATTTAATCTGATAGTTGCTATGTTAGCCCTAAATATTCAGTTTTTAACTAATACTTCCTAGAGCAACTTGTCTTAGGACCAGTGACCACTGTAATATATCATTTTGTCCATGTAGTAGGAAAATTTGAAAACACCTAAGGTATTATGCCTGACAGAGTAGATGTCAAATTTCTTTGAGGAAAATATTGTTAAAGCACAGATGCTACTTTAGTTAACATTTTTGAGAGATAGGTAGGAAACACATATATTTTTCCCAGTTGCAGAGTATTTTTAAAGTATTTTTCTTCTAATCTTAATTATCATGAGCTTTATTGCTGAACTTCCAGGAAGAGTGTTTACATATCATTTAATATTTACTATTGTATTATATTATCTTTTATTACTTATTTATGTTGCCTTAAAAAGCAAAGTTGGGCTGGGCGCGGTGGCTCACGCCTATAATCCTAGCACTTTGGGAGGCTGAGGCAGGTGGATCACAAAGTCAAGAGATCAAGACCATCCTGGCTAACACAATGAAACCCCATCTCTGCAAAAATACAAAAAATTAGCCGAGTATGTTGGCATGCACCTGTAATCCCAGCTACTTGGGAGGTTGAGGCAGGAGAATTACTTCAACCTAGGAGATGGAGGTTGCAGTGAGCCAAGATTGAACCACTGCACTCCAGCCTGGGTGACAGCAATACTCTCTCAAAAAAAAGTAAAGGTTATGTCCTTTGTATTCTAGTTATAAAGTTTTATTTTAGAAATTTGACAGATTCTTTTGAGGGGCTGTAAAATAAAAAGGGTGGGGTTTTGAGGTTTTTTTTTTTTTTTTTTTTTTTTTTTTTTTTCCCTCTCTGTGACTGTTAAAAAGCTTAGATTTTAACCAGGTGTGGTGGCTCATGCCATCTCAGCACTTTGGGAGGCCGAGGTGGGCAGATTCAATGAGGTCAAAAGATTGAGACCATCCTGGCCTACATGATAAAACCCCGTCTCTACTAAAAATACAAAAATTAGCTGGGCATGGTGGTGTACGCCTGTAGTCCCAGCCACTCTGAAGGCTGAGGCAAGAGAATCACTTGAACCCAGGAGATGGAGGTTGCAGTGAGCCGAGATCGCACCACTGCACTCCAGTCTGGCGACAGAGCAAGACTCCGTCTCAAAAAAAAAAAAAAAAAAAAACCAACTTAGATTTTACTCTTACAGTAAGATACAAATTTTTACCTCCCAATTTGAAAGCTACTTTTCAGAAGTGTACTGTTCTCTTTCCTTAATAGTGTTATAGACTACACTGAAAATACTTTATTTTTTTCTTGAGTAGGTTTATAGCTTAGTAAAGTATTATGCAGTAAAATAGGGGTCACTTGAACCTAAGCACTGCAATACCATGACACTCGGTTAGACCTAGATAGCTGCTAAGTGACTCACTGCTGGTTGTATGTACAGCATGGATAGACTGGACAAAGAGATGGTTCACATCTGGGTGGGATGGAGCAGGATAGCATGAGATGTCATCATAATACTCAGAACAGTGGTCAATTTAAAACAGGAAGTATTTCTGGAGTTTTTTATTTAATGTTTTTGAACCACAGTTGACTGCAGTTAACTTAAACCACTGCAGATAAGGGGGAACTACTGTATAAGGTCTGTTAATTTATCTTGAAAGTCTAAAATTTTTCCAAGAAGTTTACTCTTTATTTTTTAGTTGACAGATAATTATTGTACATATTCATGGGGTACATAGTGAGGTTTTGATACATATGATGTTTATTGATTAGATCAGGGTAAATAGCATATCTGTCATCTCAAACATCATTTCTTTGTGTCGGAAACGTCCTAGTTATTTGAAATGATGTAATATATCATTGTTAACTACAGTCATTCTATTGTGGTATAAAAGATTACAACTTATTCCTCCTATCTAGCTGTAATTTTATATTATTTAACAAATCTCAGCCAGGTGCCGTGGCTCGTGCCTATTTTCCTAGCACTTTGGGAGGCCAAGGTGAGAGGTTTTCTTGAGTTCACTAATTGGAGACCATCCTAGGCAACATAGCAAGACCTCATTTCTACTAAAAATTAAAAAAAAAAAAATTGACCAGGCATGGTGGCACATATTTTTAGTCCAAGCTACTTGGGAGGCTGAGGTGGGAGGATCACTTGAGCCTGGGAGGTCAACGCTGGAGTAAGCTGTAATTGCACCACTGCCCTCCAGCCTGGGTGACAGAGTGAGGCCCTGCCTCTCAAAAAAAAAAAACAAATATCTCCTTATCCCTCCTTTCCTCCTCCCCTTCCCATCTGATAGTATCCTCTGATCTACTTTTTATTTTTATGAGATTAACATTTTTAAACTTTCACATATGAGCAAGAACATGCGGTGTTTATGTTTTTGATTTATTTCACCTAAGGTAGTGTCCTCACATCCATCCATGTTACCATGAATAGCAAGATTTCATTCTTTTTTTTTACGGCTGATTAGTATTCCATTGTGTATGTATACCACATTTCTTTATTGTCACCTGTTGTTGGATACCTAGATTGATTCCATATCTTAGTTATTAAGAATAGTGCTGCGATAAACATAGGGATGCCGACGTCTCTTCACTTTAATGATTTCCTCCAAGAAAGTAACTCTACATATCTTTATTTAGGCTTCTACCACAAAAATATATAGTTAGCCCTCTGTATTTATGGGTTCTGCATCTATGGATTCACCCAAGTGTGAATCGAAAATATTTGAAAAAAGAAAATTGCCTCTGTACTGAACATGTACAGATATTTTTTCTTGTCATTATTCCCTAAACACTACAATGTAACAACTATTTGCATAGCTTTACATCATATTAGCTATTAAAGTAATCGAGAGATTATTTAAAGTATGGGAGGATGTGAGTAGGTTATGCAAATACTAACTCATTTTATATCAAGGACTTGAATATCCATGGATTTTGGTATTTGAAGGAAGTTCTGAAACCAATCGCCCATCAATACCAAGGGACAACTGTGCCATTTGATATACTTGTCCTGGAATACTGCAGTTGCACCAGATTATTGCCTGGAGACAATTATCGGGCCACAGTGCAGGGAGAATAAACTCAAACAGAGCTTGGTGGTCATACTGAATTAAAGAGATGGAGTTTAGGGAAAGTCCATGGCAGCTAGAATTTGCAAGGCAGAGTATGAGAGATGATGGAACTACATAGAGAGAAAGCTCCAGGTATCTGCATAGGAATCTCCTTGAGTTTTTGGTTGAGTATTAATTGCTGTATATGTGAGAGGAAGCTACATAAGGCCAGGGAAATAAGTACGCAGAAAAATTCCTAGAGCTTCCAAAGGTTTGGGAATAATTTGAGTTCCCAGCAGCCACAGGAGAAAAGACTATAACACACAAGGTACTTGATACAATGATCAAAAGAGTTTCACCTTTGTATGGGGAATAAATTAGCTCTAGACTAAACGCTGCTCTTCACTTTCCCTAACAAGGGTAAACCTCAAAAGAATAAACTGGTTGCAAATACCCTAATTGCATTCACAACAAAATCCAGTAACCACTGACTTAATGCTCACAATGTCTAGTATCCAATCAAAAATTAGCAGGCATGCAAAGAAGAGAGTTCAACCATGAATACAGAGGAAAATCAATCAATAGAAACAAAACCAGAAATGACAGAGATGTTAGAACTGGCTAGCAGACTAGGATTTTTAAAATATGTTTTGTGTTCTGTTAATTCAAAGAAGATAGAAGAAAATGTGAGTATACTGAAAAGAGAAACAGAAGCTATTTTTTAAATACCTATGTGAAATCTCTCGATATGAAACAAAAAATACACTGGATGAATTAGACAGTGCAGAAGGAAAAGTTAGTGAACTTGAAATCTTAGAAATAAAAATTATCCAAAATGAAGTGTAGAGTGAAAAAAGTATCAGTGACATGGAGTAGTATAAAGTAGCCTAATAAAGTTGTAATACAAGAAGGAAAAGAAAGTGTTTGGAGGCAGAAGAATATATATATTTAGAGAAGTAATGGCTCAAAAATTTTCAAGTTTCATAGAAACTGTAAGTCCACAGATCCAAGAAGCTTAACAAAATTCAAGCAGAATGCATGTAACAGCACATTGTAATCAAATCCAAAGTCACTAAAAGAAAGGGGGACATTACAGAGATAGGACAATAGCATATTTTTTCTTCAGAACTATGCAAATCAGAAAATAATGAAAATACATCTTTAACAAAAGAAAACCTGTCAATTTAGAATTATTGATCAAGTGGGGCAATCTCTCAAAAATGAAGATAGTGAAGGCTTTTCAGAAAAAAACAAAAGCTGAAAGAACTAATTGCCAGCAAACTTGAACTACTAATATTAAAGAAAGTTCTTGAGGTAGAAGGAAAATGATACCAGATGGAAATTTAAACCTACATGAGAAAATGAAGTGTGCCAGAAATGGTAAATCTGTAGGCAAATATCTTTTAAAAGATAATCTTTTTGGACAAAATGGAAATCTGAATAAAATACATAGATTATTTAATACTAATGTACTAATGTTAATTTCTTAGTTTGACATGTGTTATAGTAATATAAGATGTTAACATTGGGGAAATTGGATAAAGGGTATAATAAATCTCTGTACTATCTTTGCAGCTTTTCTATAAATCTAAACACAAACATTTAAAAGATAATGTACTGTTTAAAGCATAAATAATCAAAATGTTTTATGGGTTTATAGCATATATAAAACTAAAATGTATGGCAACAATAGCATAAAGGACAACAAAAGGAAATGGAAGTATATTGTAGTATTGTTTTTACATCATATGTGAGGTGGTATAATATTATTTTAAGGTAGACTAATAAGGTTATATACTATAAGCCCTAGAGCAATCACACACACGCAAAGACATAGCTAATAATCCAGTAGTGGAAATCATATGGAAATATTAGTTGGGGGGAAAAAACTTGATTGATCCAAAAGATAAAAAGAAAATGGGACAGACTAGCAGGGAAGCAAGGTGGTAGTCTTAAACCCAGTCACAACAATAACTGCATTAAATGTAAATGTTCTAAACATTGCAATTAAAAAGCAGAGATTACCAGACTGGATAAATGTAAAAGAATGAACTACTCATATATTGTTCAGCATGAATGAATACTAAATGAAAAAAGACACAAGTCATTACATAGTGTATGATAATATTTATATGAAATTCTATAAAGGGCAAAACAGAAGGCAGATCAGTGGTTGCCAGGGCCAGCAGTGGAGGAAAGAAATTTACTATAAAGGAATAAGAAGGAACTTTTGGGGGTGATGAAAATGTTCTATTTTATGATTATGATGGTGGTTACATGGCTATATATGCCAAAACTCAGCTATTTGTATTGTGGATTTAATGAATGTAAGTTCAGTAAATCTGAGATCACACAGCTGATTAGTTATATGCATTAGGTAATTTAAGGAATGTGAAGCTAAATAAGACTATTTTAAGTGAAATGAAAAAATAAGTACTGAAAAAATATCTTTACCCTAAAAATATGTATTTTCAAACTGTTAGAAGTTAATATGATATTTAAAATGAACTTTTATTATCTACTAAATTTTAAAATATGTTTTAAAATTATTAGGTTGAACTAAAACGACAATACAATGACCACCATTCAAAACTGAGGGGTCTTTTACCAGGCCGTCAGTGGTATGAAATTCAAGCATACAGGGCCTTAAACCAGGCCCTTGGTAGGTAAGTGGAGTGAAATTTAATATAATGTAATATTATCTGTGACAGTGCTGTATATATAAAGCAGTCTTGCTACTTTATTCTTTGTAATAAATTTGGTAAAATTTTATTTAACTAGAACCTTAGGAACTGGTATATTTTCAATGAAGTAAAATTTGAAAAGAGTAAATAAGTTATTCCCAAAACAAAACTCACAGTTTGCTAAAGTTTAAAGAATTTTATGGGTCTAACAATGAATAGGGCACAAAGATGCTTAGTAAATATTTATTGAAGGAAACTTATCCAAGTTTTGTCTTATGAATATCAAAGCTCAGATAACGATTTTATAGATAAACAGACCTCTCTCCTCCCTTCCCCCAAAATGTCAGGGAAGAAAATTGATATATCAGCCACTGTGAGGAGATATTCTGTTTGAAAATGCACTTTCAGTAACTGAAAGTGTATAGAATCTGCGTATCTGTTAATTTACTTCATCAAATACAAACAGAATCTGTTTTACTGCCCAGTGACCTTTTGTAGTTGCACAATTTTTTATCCGGCTTCTATGTAAAGAAGGTATCTGACAGAAAAAAATACCATTTTCATTTTAATGTTATTTCTGAGGTTTAGATAACAGTATGATTACCATCTATACTTTCTTGTGTCTTTTATGTATAGGGATAATGTTGAAGGATAACATTGAAACTGAAGGATATTGAATAATTAAAGAAAAAAATAAAATAATAGTTACTTTTCTTTTCTTTTCTTTTTTTTTTTTTTTTTTTTTTGAAGACAGTCTCACTCTGTCACCCAGGTAGGCTGGAGTGCAGTGGCATGATCTCGGCTCGCTGAACCTCCACCGCCTGGATTGAAGCGATTTTCCTGCCTCAGCCTCCCGAGTAGCTGGGATTACAGGCATGTGCCACCATGCCCACCTAATTTTTGTATTTTTAGTAGAGATGGGGTTTCACCATGTTGGCCTGGCTGGTCTGGAACTCCTGGCCTCAAGTGATACATCCACTTCAGCCTCCCAAAGTGGTTGGATTACAGGTATGAGCTATTCGGGAGGCTAAGGTAGGAGGATCGCTTGAGCCTGGGTGGTGGGGGTTGCAGTGAGCCGAAATGATTCCACTGCATTCCAGCCTGGGCAACAGAGCCAGACCCTGTCTCAAAAAAAAAAAAACCAACTAAACATTTCATCATGATACTCCTATTTCTAAGCATTCTTGCCCATTAAGATTTGTGCTTTGTGAAACTCATTTTTATATATTTTATATAGTCGTGCATCACTTAATGACAACAATGTTCTGAAAAGTGAGCTGTTAATCAATTTAATCATTGTGGGAACATTATAGAGTGTACTTACACAAACCTAGATAGTATAGTCTACTCCACATCTAGGCTATATGGTATAGCCTATTGCTCCTAGATTACCTACCTGTACAACATGTTACTGTACTGTAGACAATTGTAACACAATGGTAAGTATTTGAGTATATAAATGTAGAAAAGATAGAGTAAAAATATGGCATACAAATACAGTATATTAAAAACGGTACAAATATATGTGGTACTTATCATGAATAGAGCTTACAGGACTATAAGTTGCTCTGAATGAGTCGACTGAGTAGTGAGTGAATGTGAAGACCAAGGACATTACTATATACTACTGTAGGCTTTATAAACACTGTATACTTAGGCTATCCTGAATTTATTTATTTATTTTTATATTTTCAATAATAAATTACCCTGAGCTTACTCTAACGTTTCTTTTGAGAGATAGGTGTCACTGTGTTGCCCAGGCTGGTCTTGAACACCTGGGCTTAAGCAGTCCTCTCACCTTGCAAGTAGCTAGAACTGCAGGCACACACCGCTGTGCCCAGCTTACTGTAACTTTTTTACTTTATAAACTTTATTTTTTTTAATCTTTTGACTTTTACAATACTTAGCTTAAAATACAAATTATACAGTTTATTCTATTTTTGAAATTTTAATTTTATTTTTAAATTTTAAACTTTTGTGTTAAAAATGAAGACATGGGGAGCGCAATGGCTCATGCCTGTAATCCCAGCACTTTGGGAGGCCAAGATGGGCAGATCACTTGAGGTCAGGAGTTCAAGACCAGCCTGGCCAACATGGTGAAGCCCCATTTCTACTAAAAATACAAAAATTAGCTGGGTGTGGTGGCAGGTACCTATAATCCCAGCTCCTTGGGAGGCTGAGTCAGGAGAATTGCTTGAACCCAGGAGATAGAGGCTGCGGCGAGTGGAGATCATGCCACTGCACTCTAGCCTGGGCGACAGAGTGAGACTCCATCTCAAAAAAAAAAAAAAAAAAAAAAAAATGAACACTCATGTAGTAGCCCAGGCCTACACAGAATCAGGAGTATCGATATTCCTATTTTCTGCCTCCATGTCTTGAATCACTGAAAGATCTTCAGGACAAAAAAATAACATGCATGGAGTGGTCATCGCCTATGATGACAGTGCCTTCTTCTGGAATACTTCCTGAGGGATCTGCCTGAGGCTGTTTTACAATTAACTTGTTTTTATATAAGTGAAAGGAGTACACTTTTAAATTAATGATAAGAAGTACAGTATAGTAAATACAGAAACCAGTAACGTAGTTAATATTACTATCAAGTATTGTGTACTGTACATAATTGTATGAACCACTATTATATATGCACTCCACATTGACCGAAACATCATTATGTGGTGCATTACTATGCCTTAATTTTATATTGTAGGTCATGAACATCTCATTTATAAATGCTATAATTAGATTTTGTGCAAATTAATATTTTCTCTGTGAAATTGTAATTAGCTTAACCATGTGATTATTTCCTAGTGAAGCTGTAGGGCATTTGGATAATTCATATAAAAGAAACAGGTTGGGCCAGGTGCAGTGGCTCATGCCTGTAATCCCAGCACTTTGGGTGGCCAAAGTGGGTGGATCACCTGAGGTCAGGGGTTCGGGACCAGCCTGGTCAACATGGTGAAATCTCATTTCTACTAAAAATACAAAACTTAGTTGCACGTGGTGGTGCGTGTCTGTATTCCCAGCTGCTGGGAGGCTGAGGCAGTATAATTACTTGAACCTGGTGGGTGGAGGTTGCAGTGAGCCAAATCGTGCCACTGCACTTCAGCCTGGGCGACAGAGTGAGACTCCTGTCTATTAAAAAAAAAAAAAAAAAAAAGAAACAGGTTAAGAGTAAAATCATGAAAACATGACCAGGTGACATATTTTAACTTCAACCAGAAGTCCCACAACTAATCATAATCTTACCCAGTCAAATCAAGCATTTCGATTTTTTCTGGTGTCTTGTGTACTTATATTAGCCCATTTGTAAACCAGATTGCATTTGAGTTCAGATTTGTGTATAGCTTATGACATAGGACTACAACAACTAGATTTAAGCCCCAGAACATGTCACCCCATCATTTTATTTTTTATTTTTATTTTTGAGAGAGAGTCTTGCTCTGCCACCCAGGCTGGAGTGCAGTTGTGCGATCTCTGTTCACTGAAACCTCCGCCTCCTGGGTTCAAGCAATTCTCCTGCCTCAGCCTCCTAGTAGCTGGGATTACAGGCACACGACACCACGCCTGGCCAATTTTTGTATTTTTAGTAGAGATAAGGTTTCGCTATATTGACCAGGCTGATCTTTTGAACCCCTGGCCTCAAGTGATCCTCCTGCTTCAGGCTCCCAAAGTGTTAGGATTACAGGTGTCACCGCGCCCAGCCACTCCCTATCATTTTAGAATGGCATTCTGCATGTGCTTTTCTCCAAATTGTGTGATTCAGGTCCATGGTTAAGCTACAGGGTTCCTGCTCCCCTTTCCTGCCTAGAAATCCCATTTTACTTGGAATCAAATTGCACTGCAGGTTATTGAGGCATTGCATCTGCTTGCTTTGCATCTCTCTGTGGATTGACCTTTTTTTTTTTTTTTTTTTTTTTTCTCCAATTTTAATTTTCAGCTAACCGTTTCTAGGGAAGCATGACTATATTTTTGAAATTATTGACTTTTAGTCATTATACTCAATTTTAGGTAAACATTCTTACCTCAATTGATTTTTTTTCTTCCTTTTAATATAAGCAATGCCTTGAATTTCAAGAAACCATGTGAAACAAGTTATATTTGTATATGACTTGTCGTTTACAAACCTTTTCCACATATATTATCTCATTTGATTCTTCTGTCGATCACTTCCAGTAGCAATGCATGTTGCTCCTTGATGTTGATGTTTTGACTTGCTTTTTTTTTTTTTTTTTTTGAGATGGAGCCTCGCTTTGTCACCGAGTTCAATGACACAATCTCAGCTCACTGCAACCTTCCCTCCCAGGTTCAAGTGATTGTCCTGCCTCAGCCTCTTGAGTAGCTGGGACTACAGGTGCGGACTACCATACCCAGCTAATTTTTGTATTTTCAGTAGAGACGGGGTTTCACCATGTTGGTCAGGCTGGTCTCAAACTCCTGACATCAGATAATCCACCTGCCTTGGCCTGATTTGTTTTTAAACTGGTTGTGAGAGATTATTATTTTTCTAAGGCCACACGGCTACTAAATGGCCCTTTGCATCTTGGTCCCATCCACTTCTAAAACTGTAATAACTGCTTTTTCATCCTTATGCTCTACCTCTAGCCACTGAATTTTTTTAAACCTGTCACTATTAAACTATCAAACATACTATATTCTTTCGTAACACTCTGCCTTGGTTTATAAGTTACCATACAATTCATTTGGCAAATTTAGCAATCAAAGCTAAATTTGCCAAATTTAGCTCATCGAAAGTCATGCCTTTTATGAGGACCTTTAAAACTTCTCCAACTAGAGTTATTTATACCTTAGTAAACCTATAGCATTTTGGTTGTTATCTGTGTTACAGCACATATCTCATTGTATTGTAATAGCCTATCTGTTTCCTTCCTTGAACATGTGTTATGTTTTTGCATTCTCAACAACCGTGTCTCAAGTGCTTGTTGAATTAATGAAAAATGTGAGGTTCAGTGCTTTTTCGTACTATGACCATATTGCCCAGGGAGCTTTTAGAGCTTCAAAACTTGCTTTCCTAGAATATCATAAAAATCATGCATTTATAGTATTGATATATAATACTGTACTTTTAGTATTTTATTAACTTTTTAAAATGGAGAGCCCAGCTCTCATTTTATTGATTTTGAGGGAATATCAACAATTAATAATTTGTTACAAAGGAACTTATCCTTTGAAAAATCAATCAGTAAGTAAAATTTTTTAAATTAAAAAAATAAAGATCAAGCAAATGTTTTGTTATTTAATAAAACTCATAATGTGTATTGATTGACAGAAAAGGTGCTTATACTCTGAGTCACTCTTCTCGAAGCGGTACATCTAGAAGATCTAAAGTAAGCAGAAACCAATGGATTCTTTTTAGTGTTATTTTTTTTTTAAGCCCACATGGGACTGTTAGAGTATTTGAAGTACTATAAGTCTATGAAATACAAGAACAGCCTTTGGAAATATACCAGATGGTTTTGCAACCAGGCTATAACTGCACTATGAGTTTCCTAACTAGTCTTTGTTGCTTTACTGAAAGCATAGTCTTTGTCTGAAGCAGGCATAATTCGTTTAAGCAAGGCAGTTTGAAAACAATAGTAAAAAGAAAAGGTGAAGTCTTTTTTCATTGAACTGTTTTATTAACAGAAATACCATTCTACCATACCATAGATAAATCATACTGGAACCAAAATATAGTGGCACACTGACTCTTCATTGACTTTCAGTACTCTTCTATAGTATTGACAATATTAATCTTCCTATCCTCCCCCATGTTATGGTCTGTTGCCTTAAGAGCCTATAGGTTACTTTAAAATAATATCAAAAAAGAATGTCCTATAAAATTTAGATTATTTTAGTAGTTGTGGAAAAATTGAACATTTATGTTACTTTTCACCCCCTCAAAATCCTATGATAATAAAGGAATGAAAATGTCAAACCTGCAGTGTTACAAAGGGAGAGAGGAGACATTGACAATTTGTTGTGACAAACACAATAAATTTTGAACACTAGAAAACAGCTGAATGACTGAATGACTTAGCAGGAAAGAGCTGAAATTTAAATCTACATTGTTGAAAGTCAACAAGAACTTTCAGATTTATGCATGAAAAAGCCTAGGATTTGGAGCACTCTAAAATGTCAATGACAGTAAGTTTTAAAAAACAGGTGGCTTGGTTGCAGGTTAGTATAAGAAACAATTAGCCCCCTCCCTCACCCAGGTTTACTTCTGGAAAGGTTGAACAACAGAGTCTCTGTATTCTTCAACACCAGGCACGGCTGAGGAGGTATTGAAGATAGAGGTTAATATTATATATGGGGATTCTATATACTGAATGTGAGAAATCCATCCCCTTTTTCTTTTCAGCTCTGTGTAGACTGACAATCAGTCTTACATCTCCCAGGCGGAAATGTGTAGAATTCCTCTTTAGGGAAACTGACCACTCCATGTGAAAGTGTTTACAAATTGGCCCTGTTCCTACCAAATTACCCTATAGCAAACTTCCCAGCCTATAAGCTCTACCCATACATTCAGAGCTGCCAATCAGTGTTTTAGTGCCTTACCCTTAAGTAAGCGCAGTCTTCATCAGATTGTCAAAGAAAATCTCTAACACGAAAAGCAGACCAAAACAACAACAACAAAACAAGTCCAAAAAGCAAACAAAAACAGAGCAGAACTCCGAGAAAATAGAAACAGTACAACAAGCTAGAACAAGGATTGGCCAGTGTTTTCTATAAAGGGCCAGAGAGTACAGTAGTCTATCTTTATCCACAGATGACACATTCCACAATCTCTACTAAATGCCTAAAACCATGGATAGTACCAAACTCTGCGTATACTATGTTTCTTTCTATCTATCTGATAACCAAGATGGGTACTAATTGACTAACGAGCAAAAAGAGTATACAGTATGGACATGGTAGACAAAGGGATGGTTAACACCCTGAGTGAGACAGCATGAAATTTTTATCATGCTACTCCGAAGGGCATGCATTTTAAAATGTATTACTTCTGGAATTTTCCATGTAATATTTTTAATACCTCCTCAGCCATGCCTGGTGTTGAAGAATACAGAGACTCTGTTGTTCAGCCTTTCCAGAAGTAAACCTGGGTGAGGGAGGGGGCTAATTGTTTCTTATACTAACCTGCAACCAAGCCACCTGTTTTTTAAAACTTACTGTCATTGACATTTTAGAGTGCTCCAAATCCTAGGCTTTTTCATGCATAAATCTGAAAGTTCTTGTTGACTTTCAACAATGTAGATTTAAATTTCAGCTCTTTCCTGCTAAGTCATTCAGTCATTCAGCTGTTTTCTAGTGTTCAAAAATTATTGTGTTTGACCACGAGTAACTTTGAACCATAGGCAAGATTGTAGCTGTGGGGGACTACTGTGTATATTTTAGGTTTTGCAGGCTATATACAGTCTCTATCACATATTCTTTGTTTTTTCCTTAACCCTTTTCAAAATGATCACTTGAGGTCAGCAGTTTGAGACCAGCCTGGCCAACATGGTAAAACCCTAATTCTACTAAAAATATAAAAATTAGCCAGGTGTGGTGGCATATGCTGCCCAGGAGGCTGAGGCAGGAGAATCACTTGAACCCAGGAGGCAGAGGTTGCAGTGAGCCGAGATAGTGCCACTGCGCATCAGTCTGGCTGGCAGAGACTCCTTCTCAAAAAAAAAAAAAAAAAAAGGACCATTCCTACATATTGAAGGCTGTACAAAAACAAGACATGGGCTATTCTTGTGGGCACTATAGGCTATAGTTTGCCAACCCCCAGATAGGAGAAATTTTCAAAAATATATATCTGTAATATCCATAGAGAGGTACCATATTGCCTCCGTGAAACAAGAACAAAAGAATAAGAAAAAGTTCTTAGAAATTAACACAACAATTTTTAAATGCATAATAGGGCTGGGAAGATAAAATTGAAATTTTCCAGATCAAAAGAGAAAGAAAGAAGAACTAGAAAATTAGAAGATCACTATGCGAGAACCAACTTCTGATAAACAGGAGGCCCATATCACAAGTACAGAAAAAATAGAGGAAAAAAATCAAAGAAATAACTAAAGAAACATTTTCAGAATTGAAGAACATGATCTCCTGGTTGAAGGGGCTCACTCAGGCACAGGTAAAGGAGGAAAAGCTACAAAGTGCTTTGCTGTGCTGTTTCCAAGTATCTGTAGATAAAGAAGAAGTCTTAAAATCTTACAAAGACAAAAAGACAGAGAATCAGAATCACAACAGACTTCTAAAAAGCAACAATGAAACAAAAAAAAAAAATTGTCTTCAAATATTTTAGGGAGATTTTTGACTGGCAACTTAAGTTCTATACAAGCCAAACTATCGATAAACTGTAAGACAGAATAAATCATTCAATATACAAGGACCTAAAACATTTACTTCAAATGGATACTTTCTCAAGATGTTACTGGAAGATGTGCTCCATCAAAATATAAAAAAAACATTCAAAAAGAGGAATATCAAGGATGCAGGAAACTAGGATTCCAATCCAGAATAGAGGCAAAAATAATTCCTAAAACAACCAGGAAGGAAAACTTTGGGATGATAGCAGTGCAGCAAGTAGTCTAAATTGAGTCCAGAGGTTAGAGGATTTGACCATGCTGGGAAGAATTTTTACAGCTATGGCATGGTTTGGGGATTAATTAATGATAGAAAACATTAAAAATGAATCCATAAAAAGAAGAGGCAGTTATTAACTCCAGGGAAGACAAAAAGTCTTGTACAATAAAGGAAATCTAATTGTAGTACACTATGTGACTCAGTTGTTAATAATCCCAGAAAGGGCTAGTAAAGTATCAGTGGTATAAGAGAAATAAACATCTTCCACAGGAGAGAATCAGTACATAAGTTCTAAAGTTAAAAAAACCAAGAAGTAGTAGGATGAATGTTCCTCAGAAATTTGGAGATAAATAACCAGAAGAACTATCTAAAATATTGAAAGTAATTGTTTCTGAGGAATGGGTATTGGAAACAGGAAGTGGGTGAAGAAAAGAGTTATGTTTTTCACTGAAAGCATAAAACTATGTGTTTGCGTTTCTTTGATAAAAGTTAAAATGTACAAAGCTATAATTAACTTTAAAAAGTGGTCTGGGCATTTCAGTCCTAGATAAGATGAAGTAACCATATTTAATAGTCAAAAAAACCTAGAGAGAATATGTGGAGTAGCTGTTTGAGAACTGTGAAAAATAAATACTAGCAGGTAGATTGGAAAGGAGACCAGAATTCAAAATACCAATGATCTAGCTCAAGTAACTGTATAACATCAGATAAAGTAGAATTCCAAGCAAATAAAATTAGTAGGGATAAAGGAGAACATTACTTAATGATGAAAGAGTGAATTCACCAAGAAGAGGTAAGAATCATAAATGTGTATTCACCCCAAAACAGGGTTTCAAAATACATGAAGCAAAAACTGACAGATCTGAAGAGAAAAGTAGACAAATACACAATTATAGTTGGAAACTTCAAAATTCCTCATAGTAACAGAACTAGTAGACAAACTAATAAAGATATAAATGGCTTGAGCAACATTATTAGCCAACTCAAGTCCAATATATTCTCTGACAGTAATGGAACTAAACTAATCTAGTTTAAACTAGAAATCAATAATAGAAAAATGTCCAAATACTTGGAAATTAATCAGCATACTCTAAATAATGCATAGGCAAAACAGGAAGTTTCAAGTAAAATTAGAAAATATTTTGAACTGATCAAAAATGAAAATACAGCATATCAAAACATAAGGACTGCAGCTAAAGCAGTGCTCATGTATGTATTTATATCTTTAAATGCTTGTTTTAGAAAAAAAGTCCTCAAATCAGTGATCTTAATTTCTACCTTAAGAAGCTAGAAAAAGAAGAGCTAAATAAAAGTGAGGCAGATAGGGGAAGAAAAGGAATAATAAAAACAAGTATAAATACAAAAATAATCAATGAAGTCAGTGAAATTAAAATTAGCCTGTTTGAAATAAGAGTTGCGCTATCGTTCAACTCGGCAATCCCATTACTGGTTATATATCCATAGGAAAATAAATCATTCTGCCAAAAAGACACATGCAGCTGTGTGTTCATCACAGCGCAATTCACAAGAGCAAAGACATAGAAGCAACTCAAATACCTATTAACAGTGGACTGGATAAAGAAAATATGATACATATACACCATGGAATACTGCACAACCATTAAAAAAGAATGAAATCACATTTTTTGCCGCCATCATGTATGCAGCTCAAGGCAATTATCCTAAGCAAACTAACACAGAAACAGAAAACCAAATGCCATATGTTCCCACTTATAAATGAAAGATAAACAATGGGCACACATGGATATAAAGATGGGAACATCGACACTAGGGAATATAAGAGGAGGCAGAGAAGGAGGGAAGCAAGAGTTGAAAAACTACCTATTGTGTTCTATGCTCACTTTCTGGGTAATAGGTTCAATTGTACTCCAACCCCAACATCATCCAATACACCCTTGAAACAAACCTGCTCATGTACCCCTGGAATCTAAAGTAAAAGTTGAAAAAGAAAAATAGGGTCTTTGAATGATGAATAAAATTGATAAACCTCTAGCAAAATTGACAAAGGAAAAAAGAAGCCACAATTACTAATATCAGGAATAAAAGAGGCATTAATAGTATAACTACAGACTCCACAGACATTAAAAGAATAATATGAGAATACTATGAACAACTCTCTCTATATATATTTGATAACTTAGAAGAAGTAGATTAATTCCACAAAACCCACAAAATACCAAAACTCACCCGAGATGAAATAGATGACATGCATAGGTATCTAGCAAAGAAATATAATCCATAGTTAAAAGCCATCTAAAAAAAGTGGGATTTTGCCACTGTGTGCCACTGCACTCCAGCCTGAGCAATAGAGTGAGACTGCCATAAAGAAATAAAAACCACAGTGAGATAATGTCTCACATCAGTCAGAATAGCTATTGTTAAAAAGTCCGTTAAAAAAAAAAAAAAAAAAAAAAGATGGTGGGAAGGTTGCAGAAAAAAGGGAACAAATATGTACTGCTGGTGGGAATGTAAATTAGTTCAGCTACTATGGAATGTAGTTTGATGACTTCTGAAAGAACTTAAAGCAGAACTACTGTTTAACCCAACAATTCCATTATTGGGTATATACCCAAAGGAATTTAAATCATTGTACCATAAAGTCTTATGTATCTGTATGTTCTTCTGGCATCAACCTAAATGCCTATTAATAGTAGACTGGATTAAGAAAATGTGGTACATACACACAATGGGTTACTATGCAACCATAAAATAGGAATAAGGTAATGTCCTTTGCAGCATGTAAGGAACTAGAGGCCATTATTCTAGGTAAACTATTGCAGGAACAGAAAACCAAATACCACTTCTCACTTACACATGGAAGCTAAACATTGAGTATATGTGCTCAAAGAAGGGAACAATAGACATCAGGGCCTACTTAAGGATGAAGAGGAGGAGGAGGGTGAAGAAAACTACCTGTTGGCTACTATGCTGCCTTTTACCTGGGTGACAAAATAATCTGTCACAATTTGTCACAGCAAATCCCATGACATACAATTTGTGTCTATAACAAACCACACGTATTCCTGAAACTAAAAAGTTAAAAAAAAAAAAAAAAACTATAGATTAATATCCCTCTGAAACATAGATGAAGATGTCCTTAACAAAGTGCCAGCAAATTCGGTAAGGTCCTCAAAAATGGCAGAGTGAAGACCTCTGAAATTTCTAAAAGCAATGAGAAAATAGGCAAAAATAAGTTAGAATCAACTTTATCAAAACGTTGAGTATTAACCAAAAGTTACAGTATTTACCCATTAAAAATTGCTGAATTGCAGTAGGAACAGTAAGCTTTGTGGTATTTTAATTTGTTCTATTCTCACCTGTCTTCAAGTTCACAATATCCTTAAAAACCAACAGCGTGAAATCATGAGGAAAGCTGGCAACCTGATAGTCATGAGGAGCAAAATAGGGCTGGAGTACATTCCCATAGAATTATGTGAAATACCTGGGAGTTCCCTGGAAGACCCCACTCACAAGGCTGTCTTTATGTGACCTGACTCAGAGCTCACCCAGCCATCTGTTTAACTTCATGCATATGTGTAGGACTGTGCATGTGACCAGTGATGGGACATGCTAGGAAAAGACCTGAGAAGGCTCTAAGCCTTGGTACTCTGCTGAAGCAGGAAGTGAAGACTAGATCAGAGTTATTACCTACCTTGCTGAGGATTGAAATTATGCCCCAATCCATGCAGAGACTCTTGGCAAAGAATGGGAGACATGTTGGTTCTAGACATTTAAGGAAATCTCTGTCTAATTATTAGTTGACTACTAAGTTAACTAGTCAGTCTTCAGTGACCACACATGACTGAATACAGACTTCACAGGATTATTTCAGAAAAATTACAAGAACAAAGAACCTTGAAGAGGGAGAATAATCTGATTTCTGTATTTGCCACATTATGTTATTTAAAATGTACTGGTTTCAACAAAAATAATGACACATAACAAAGAAAGTATAACTGTACACTAAGAGAAAAAAATAAGAGAAACTATCCCTGAAGAAACCCAAACATTTGTCTTAGGAGACAAAACTAGTTCAAATATGTTCAATAACTAAGCAAACTGTGTTAAAAACTATGAGAATGATGTCTCACTTCACCAAATAGGGAGTATCAATAAGGAGATAAAATTTGTTTAACAAAAACCTAATTGAAATTCTTACGCTGGAAAGTATAATAGCTAAGATGAATTATTCATTACAGGGGCCCAACAGCAGATTTAAGCAGGCAGAAGAAAGCATTGATTTACTTAAATCAATTGAGATTATCCACTCTGAGGAACAGAAAGAAAAAGAATGAAGAACAACTAGCATAATCTTAGAGACCTGTAGAACCTCATCAAGCATACCAACATGTGCATATTTGGAATCCCAAAAGGAGAGGAGAGAGAAAAGAACAGAATATTTGAAGAAATTATGGCTGAAAATGTTCCAAATTTGATGAAAAACGTTAATTTATACATCCAAGAAGATCAGCGAACTCCAAGTAGGATGAACTCAGGGAGATTCATATCTAGATGGTTGAAATCAAGCAGTCAGAAGACAGACTCTAGAAAGCAGCAAGAGAGAAATAACTCATCATGTACAAAACATCCTCCAGACCAGGAAGCAGTTGATTGACATGCCCAAAGTGCTGAAAGGAAATGACTGTCAACCAAGAATACTACATCTAATAAAACCATCCTCCAGAAATGAAGTAAAAGTTAAGATATTCCCAAATAAAAACTAAGAGAATTACTCTGTAGCAAACTTGTCCTACAAAAAAAAACTAAAAGGAGTATTTCTGGCTGAAATGAAAGGCTCTTAGGCAGTAAGTCAGATGCACATGATGAAATGAAGACTACCCACAAATATAACAACATAGGTAAATATAAAAGTCAATATAAATGTATTTCTTGCTTATAGTTATTTTTCTCCTGATTTTTTTTAAAAAGAGCAATTGCATAAAATAAAAATTGTAAAACTGTGGTGATTTTCTTGGAGGTTGCCAAGACCACTTTCAGATTCAGTAATTCTCTTGGAACAGTTAGATAGCCTCAGCATATAATTGTATACATGGCTAGGATTTATTACAGTGAAATGATACCAAGCACAGTCAGCAAAGAGAACACAACATGTTCATGGAACAAAGTCCAGGGAACCAGTCTTAAGCTTCCAAGTGTCCTCTCCCAGTGGAGTTACACAGGACACACTTCCCCAAGCAATGAGCTGTGGCAACATGTGTGAAATATGGCCAATCAGAGGAACTCATTAGAGACTCAACACCCAGTGATTTTATTGGGGCTGGTCATATAGGCAGCCTCTACCTGGCAGTTTCCAGAAGACTAGATTCTCAAAAGAATAAGTGTTCAGCAATAATATATTGTTTGCTCAAACAGTTTAGGTACAATAAGACACTCTTATTAGTCAATCACAGGAACCCTCCTGAATCTTAAGTTTTCATTGATCAGCCCACCTTTAAACACAGCTTTCTAGGGGTAAATAATCCAACCTACAATGTTATTTCTTCCTCACCAGCATACAAAGTTTGAAGATATAATTTATATGACAATAACAACCCAAAGGTGTTAGGTGGGGGAACAGAAGGACCATTGAAATTAAGTTGGTAATTATCCTGACTAGATTATTATTGGTTGATGTGTTTATTATACTCTTCAACCATTAATAAAAATAACTAAACATATATAGTAAATGACAAGGGAATTAATATGAAATACTGGAAAACGTTTTTTGAAGAAAAGGGTGGTAATGGAAAGACAGAAGAACAAAATACATAAGGCATAGAGAAAGCAAATAACAGAGTGGGTTTTTTACAAAATAGCCAAGTAAATCCTACCTTATCAGTAATTACATTAAATGTAAATGGATTAAACACTCCAATCTAAAGTCAAAGTTTGGCCGAATGGATTGAAGATAATGTGATATATGCTGTCTGCAAGAGAAACACTAAATAAAAAAAACACAAGTTGAAAATAAGGTGATGGGAAAAGACATACCATGCAAATAGTAAACAAAAGAGAGCTGGTTTGGTTACGCTAATATCAGACAAAATGGTCCCTTAAACAAACAAAAATTAATGGAAACAATGAACATTTTATAATGATAAAAAATGCCATTCTGCCTGCAATCCCAGCGCTTTGGGAGGCTGAGGTAGGCAGATCACTTGAGCCCAGGAGTTCAAGACTAGCCTAGGCAACATGATGAAACCCTGTCTCTACTAAAAGTACAAAAAATTAGCAGAGTGTAGTGGCATGTACCTATAATCCCAGATATTCAGGAGGCTGAGGTGGGAGAATCGCCTGAATCCAGGAAGTTGAGGCTGCAGTGAGCCATGATCTCACTATTGCACTCCAGCCTGGGCAATTGGAGTGAGACCCTGTCTCAAAAAAAAAAAAATTCTCTCAAGAATGTATAAATCTAAACATGCAGTTAACAAAAAGGCCCCAAAACACATCTAGCAAAAAATGTCAATCAATAATTAAGTAATACTTGGAGACTTCCATACCCTAATCAATAATGGATAGAAAAACAAGAAGGAAAATCAGCAGAGAAGTCTTGAACAAAACTACAAACCAACAACTACAAACAAACCAAACAGACATCTGTAGCACACTTCACCCAACAACAGTAGAATACACAGTCTTCTCAAGTGAAAATGGCACATTCTTCATGATAGACCGGATGTTAATCCATAAAATACAAGTTTCCGTAAATTTTAAGAGGTTGAAATCATTACAGGTATTTCTGACCACAATGAAATGAACCAGAAATCAGTAATGGAAGGAAAAATGGTAAAGTCACAATATGTGGAAATTCAACAACACACTTTTAAACAACCAGTGGGTCAAAGAATAAATCAGAAGAAAAATTGAAAAATACATTATGATAAAATGGAAACACAAATTTTGTGTCCCAAAATTTGGGGGACACAGTGAAAGTACTCCTCCCAGGGAAACTTAAAGCTGTAACATCTATATTTTAAAAGAATAAACATCGGGAATCAATAATCTAACTTTCCACCTTAAGGAATTAGAAAAAGAAGAGCAAACTAAACCCAAAGCAAGGCAATCAAAGGAAATACAAGAAAGGAAATAAACGGAGAATTCAAAAAACAATAGAGAATAACCAAGATAACAAAAGTTGATTTGTTGAAAAAAATCAACAAAATTGGCAGACCAAGACTGACCAAAGAAAATACAGAGAATAGTTTACTAAAATTGGAAATGAAAGGATGTTACTACATTACAGAAATACAAAGGATTATAAGATAATGCCTTCAAAAATTGTGTGACAACAAATTAGGTAACTTAGATTAAATGGACAAATTCACAGATAGATACAAAATACTAAGAATATATCAAGAAATAGAATATCTTTTTTTTTTTTTTTTTTTTTTTTGAGACAGTCTCTCGCTGTTGCCCAGGCTGGCATGCTGGCATGCATGGCATAATCTCGGCTCACTGCAATCTCTGCCTCCCAGGTTCAAGTGATTCTCCTGCCTCAGCCTACCAAGTAGCTGGGATTACAGGTGCCCACCACCATTCCTGACTAATTTTTTGTATTTTTAATAGAGATAGGGTTTCATTATGTTAACCAGATTGGTCTCGAATTACAGCCACGAGCCACCGTGTCTGGCTGAAATAGAACATCCGGATAGATGTATAACAAGTAAAGATAGAATTTGTCATCAAAACACTTGCTTTTTTTTTTTTTTTTTTTTTGAGATGGAGTCTCACTCTGTTGCTCAGGCTGGAATGCAGTGGTGCAATCTCAGCTCACTGCAACCTCCACCTCCTAGGTTCAAGCAATTCTCCTGCTTCAGCCTCATGATCAAATGGCTTCTCTGGTGAATTCTGCCAAAACTTTACAGCAGAATTAGCATTAATCTTTTATTAACTCCACCAAAAAATAGAAGAGAAATATTTACCAACGCATCTATGTGACCAGTATTACCTGATACTATTACAAGAAGACTGTACAGCAGTATTTCACATACCTATAGAAATAAAAGCCATTGACAGAATCAGCAACATACTAAAAGGAATATACACCATGACCAAGTAATATTTATCCCAGCAATCCAAGATTGGTTCAACATACTTTATAAAATCAATTAATGTAATATACCATATTAAAAGAAGACCAAAACCACACGATCTTCTCAAGATGCCAAAAAAAAAAAAAAAAAAAAAAAAGAAAAAAAAGTATTAAAAAGATTTTAAAAAAAAAAAAAAAAAAAAAAGCATAAAACAGTATTCAACACATTTTCATGGTGAAAATAACAAAGTGGGAATATCAGGTTATTTACTTAGCTTTAATGAGGTCATCTATGAAAAACTCACAGCTAACATCACACTTAATTGTGAAAGACTGAAACTTTTCTCCTAAGTTTAAGATCACAACAGTGATTTTCACTCTCACCATTTCTATTCAATATTGTATTGGAGATTCTAACCAGGGCAGTGAGACAAGAGGAATGAAGAAGCAGACCTGTTTTTATTTGCAAATGATATACACAGAAAATTCTGAGAAATTCATTTTAAAAATAACAACTGATAGGTTCAGCAAGGGTTCAGGTTACAAGACCAATATTAAAAAATCAATGACATTTTTATTTGCTAGCAGCCAAAAATCTAAAAATGAACTTCAGAACATTCCATTTAAAATAACATCAGAAAGAAGAAAATACTTAGAAATATACTTAACTAAGGATTTGAAAGATCTGTATATGGAAAACTGCAAAACATTATTGAAAGAAAATTCTAAATAAATGGAAAGAATCCCATGTTCATGGATTAGAAGATTTATGGTTAAGATATCAGCACTCCCCTGTATTGATATGGAGATTAAATATAATACTAGTCAAAATTCCAGCTGACTTTCTGGCAGAAATTGAGAAACTGATTCTAAAATTATTATGGAAAAGCAAGGAACCCAGAATAGTCAAAACAATCTTTAAGAAGAGGAACATACTAGGAGAACAAACAGTTTTCTACCTCAAATTTATAACAAAGCTACAATAATCAAGACTGTGTTGTACTGGCATAAAGACAGATGGTGTAGATAAATGGGTAGAATTGAGGGTCCATAAACAAATTCATACATCATACAGTGAATTGATTTTTGACAAGAATGCCAAGACAACTCAAAGAAGATTAGTCTTTTTGACAGATGGTGCTGGAACAACTGGATATCTATGTGCAAATAATGAAATTAGACTGCTACCTCACACCATATACAAAAGTTAAAGTGGATCAAAGACAGAAAAAGACAAAAACAGAGGTATAAATTTTCTTGGCCTTGTATTAGGCAATACTATCTTCGATCTGCAACCAGAAGCATAAGCAACCAAAGAAAAAGTAGATAAGTTGGATTTTGTTATAATTTAAATTTTTGTTCTTCAAAGGACAGTATCAAAAATGGAAAAGAAAACTTACATATGGAGAAAATATTTGCAACTCATGTGTAGCGGGATCTGGTATCCAGAATATATAAAGAACTCTTACAATTTAATAATAAAAAGACAAAATAGGCCATTAAAAATGGACCAATAATTTGAACAGACTTCTCCAAAAAAGGATACACAAATGGCCAGTAAGCACATAAAAATGATGTTCAACATCATTGGTCATTAGGGAAATGCAAATCAAAACCATAATGAAATAACATTTCATACTTCCTAGTGTAGAGATAACTTTAGAAGGGTATACAGTAACAAGTGTTGGTGAGGATGTGGAGATTTTGGAACCCTTGTACATAGGTGGTGGGGATGTAAAATGTGCAGCAGCTTTGGAACAGTGTGGCAGTGTTTGAAAAGTTAAAGATTTACCATATGACTCACAATTCCACTTCTAGGTGTATGCCCAAGAGAATCAAAACATGTATTTATATGAAAACTTGTAACCAAATGTTTATAGCAGCATTATTCATAATAGCCAAAAAGTGGAATTTATAAATGAAGTACTGGTAAATGATAGCTATATGAGTGAATCTTGGTAGCATCATGCTCAGTGAAATATGCTAGATACAAAATGCTACATATTGTATGATTTCAGTTAAATGAAATGTCCAGAATAGGCAAATCTCTAAGAACAGAAAA
Organism: Sapajus apella; assembly: GCF_009761245.1. Lineage (NCBI taxonomy): Eukaryota > Metazoa > Chordata > Mammalia > Primates > Cebidae > Sapajus > Sapajus apella. The sequence continues at coordinate 28,966,663 of NW_022436952.1, forward strand.
ATTAGTGGTTGGCAGAGGTAATGGGGAATAATTGGGATAATTTGGAGTAACAGCTAGTGGGCACAGGGTTTATTTGGGATGGTGAAAATGTTCTGGGATAGATAAGTGGTATAGGTTATACAGCCTTGTAAATATACCAAAAACCACTGCATTGTACACTTTAAAATTGTTTAATAATTATTAAATAAAAGTCTGTTTTTATTTTTTAATATATTTTAAAAAACTAGCAAATTGAATCCAACAATCTATAAAAAGAATAATACATCATGACTAGGAATGCAAGGATGATTCAGTGTTTGAAAATGAACCAGTGTAATCTACCATATTAACAGTCAAAAGAAGAAAAATTACATGTTAATTGAATTTTAGAATATTTTTGGCAAAATTCAATGTTTATTCATGATGAAAAACTCTCATTAAACTAGTAAAAAGCACCTTTACATAAAACCTACAATTATAATACTTAAGGTTAAATAGAAAGGGTCTATGTGGCTAAGAACGCTCTTAGAAAATGTTTTCTATAATTTTCCTGAGTGCAAAATAAAATACAACATTTGAGATGTAAGTTATCAGTACTTGGCAAAAGTAGGGAGTTTTTAATACATCTACTTTGTTACATTGTATTGGGTAGCTCCTATAACTTTTCTCACAATAGCAAGTTGTTTAAAGAAATATATAAAATTGATTTTCTCCCTATTTTTTGTAGATGTATTCGACACAGAAATGATTGGGGAGCTCTTATTCTAGTGGATGATCGTTTTAGGAATAACCCAAGTCGCTATATATCTGGTAAGATCTCAGCTGGGCCTAGAGTAAGAACTAGTAACAATCTTCATATTTTTGTTGTGATAAAAAACACATAGTATGAGATCTACCATCTTATTAAGTGCACAGTACAATATTGTTAATTGTAAGCACAGCATTGTATAGCAAGTATCTAGAACTTTTAAATCTTGCATAACTGAAACTTAAAACCGATTGAACAGCAATGCCCCATTCCCTCTCCCCTCATCCCCTGGCAACCACCGCTATACTTTTTGCTTCTATTAGTTTGACTACTTTAGATACCTCATATAAATTGAATTATGCAGTATTTGTCCTTCTGTAACTGGTTAATTTCAGCTAGCATAATGTCCTTAAGTTTCATCTACATTGTAGTATCTGACAGGATTTCCTTCTTTTCAATGACTGCTTAATATTTTATTTTATGTATACATTATACCATTTTTTTAAATCCATTTATCTGTCAGTAGACATTTAGGTTATTTCCACCTCATGGATATTGGGAACAATGCTGCAATAGACATGGGAATGCAGATATCTCTTCAAGATCCTGATTTCAACTTTTTAAAATAACTACCAAGCATAGAATTGGTGAATTATCATAGTTCTAATTTTAATTTTTTGATTTGATTCTGTTCTTCATAGCATCTGCAGCATTTGACATTCCCACAAATAGCACACAAGGGTTTCACTTTCTCCATATCCCTGCTAACTCTTATTTCCTTTTTTTCTTCTTTCTCTTTTTGAAATTTCATAAAGGCTATCCTACAAGGTATGATGTGATAGCTCATTGTGGATTTGATTTGCATTCCTCTGATGATTAGGATTGTTAAGCATCTTTTCTATTGTTAGCCAAATCATATGTCTTCTTTGGAGAAGTGTCTTTTAATTTGCTCATTTTTTAATTGGGGTATTTGGGTTTCTTTGTGTCTCTGTTTTTTTGGTTTGGTTTTTGGTGTGTGTGTTTGTTGCTATTGAGATATAGGAGTTTCTTATATATTTTGGAGATCTCCTTATCAGATATGATAAATGCTTTGCAAATATTTTCTCCCATTCTATAGATTGCTGATTATTTACTTTGCTGTACAGAAGTTTTTTAGTTTAATGTGGTCTTCCTTGTCTATTTTTGCTTTTATTACCTATGTTTTTGGTGTCATATCCAAACAATTGTTGCCAACACCAAGACTGGATAATTTATAAAGATAAGAGGTTTATTTGGCTGATGGTTCTGCAGGCTGTACAAAAATCATGGCATAAGCATCTCCTTCTGATGAGGGCCTCAGAAAGTCTACAATCATAGCAGAAGGTAAAGGGAAAGCAGGTGCATCACATAGCAAGAGAGTGACCAAGAGAGAGGAGAGGAGATCTCATGTGAACTAATTAGAGGAAGAATTCACCCATTACCACAGGAGGGCACGAAGCCTTTCGTGGGGAGTAATATTTTAATAACCAACCAAATTTTACCCTGGGTTTACTTTTTTTCTGTAGGACTTTCTAAATGGATACGGCAGCAGATTCAGCACCATTCAACCTTCGAAAGTGCCCTAGAGTCCTTGGCCGAATTTTCCAAAAAGCATCAAAAAGTTCTTGATGTATCCATAAAGGACAGAACAAATATACAGGACAATGGGTCCACACTTGAAGTCACCTCTTTAATGGACAGTACCCCAACTTATTTATTGGAAGCAGCAAGTTATCTATCACCAGAAAATTTTGTGAAAGATGAAGCAAAGATGTGTGTCCAGGAACTACAGTGTCCTGAAATTATTACTAAAAATTCACCTCTACCAAGTGGCATCATCTCCAAAAAGGAGAGAAGTATGTAAACTTCTGCCCATTTACCTTTGATGGAGAAGTCTTTCATTGTATTTAGTGAAATGATATTTATTTGGATTAGATTAATTTCCTTAAATATGGTGGTTTATAATACAAGGTGTTGTCATAAAGTAGTGAAACAGTATGATGTATTGTAATGGAAACAAACGTTTGTCAGGAGACCAGAGCATATTTTCTGGTTTTCCACTAACTGGCTTTGCCACTTACTACTTTTGTGATCATGAGCAAGTCATTTGACCTTTTTGAGTCATAACAGGAAAAAAAAATGCCTACCTAGCTATCCTTTCAGGTTGAGCTGTAAAGGTCAAGATTATAAATATCACAGCATTGTAAAGTACTATATAAGTGGTAGATGTTATTCTAAAGGCTATATAAAAATTTGGCCTGATTTTTTAATATAGATACTTCTATATGAACTTCTTTTTCTGTATAGATAGTTCTCATGAACTTACTTATTTTTAGGAGATGAGAGGCATTTAAGTGATGAAAAATAATATTTTAAAATATTTTAGAAAGAATCATCTGTATCAGATTGGCAAACTGTGGCCTATGAGCCAAATTTGGCCTGCTGCCTGTTTTTGTAAATAAAGTTTAATGAAATGTCACGCTCACTTATTTACATATTGCAGACAACAGCAGAGTTGAGTATTTGTATGTATTGCACTAGAGTATTGAGTAGGTGCAACAGATATATTATGGCCCACAAAGCCTAAAATATTTACTCTCTGGCCTGTAACAAAAAAGGTTTGCCAAACTCTGGTTTATACCATTGGATATAATTTCAGTTGTTTTAATTCATATATCCGAGGCAGGCAGATTACCTGAGATCAGGAGCTTGAGACCAGCCTGAACAATGTGGTGAAACACCATCTCTACTAAAAAAAATATATAAAATTAGCTGGGCATGGTGGTGGGTGCCTATAATCCCAGCTTTTTGGGAGGTTGGGGCGGGAGAAGCATTTGAAACTGGGAGGCGGAGGTTGCAGTGAGCTGAGATTACGCCGTTGCACTCCAGCCTGGGCAAAAAGAGTGAAACTCTGTCTCAAAAAAAAAAAAAAAAAGAGAAAAAGATTTTTTAAACATTGTTTTTGTAGTATATATAAATGTCATTGTGAATTCAAATAACTTAGCCTTATAATTGTCACTTTCCTTATTTATTAAATAAAATAATTAGTCTAGGTAAGCTTTTCTCAGTCACTGGTTAGTGGATTTTCATGGCAAATGTTTACAGCCTGTTCCTTCCTTTACTCAGCCATCTTCCTCTTCCCTTTTACTCCTTCTTTCCTCATTTATTCTTGAGTTTCCTGGTGTGGAATTTTATAGTTTACCAGACAGCATTATAACTTGGGCAAGGAAACACTAGAGACCTAAAATTTCTTTCAGAGTTAATATTCTGTTCCAAGATTAAAAATCCACTAGTGTTCATCGGGGGCTCTAAGTTATGTATCCTATACAGTTATTTAGGTATTTCGTTTTTTTTTTTTTTTTTTTTTGAGACGGAGTTTCGCTCTTGTTACCCTAACTTAACAATTACTATGTTGGCTAGGAGCAGAAAGTTAAAGCTCTTAAATTCTTGTATTCTTAGATGATCCAGTATTCCTGGAAGAGCCTGTCCAAGCAATGAAAGCAGAAAAAATTGTGATTTCCAGATCCACAAGCCCAACTTTCAACAAACAAACAAAGAGAGTTATTTGGTCGAGCTTTAATTCTTTGGGACAGTATTTTACTGGTAAAATACCAAAGGCAGCACCTGAGCTCGAGTCATCAAAGAATAGTGCCTCTAGTCCTCCCAGTTTCAAAACAGAAAAGATGGAAAGTAAAACTGTTTTGCCATTCACTGATAAATGTGAATCCTCAAACTTGATGGTAAAAACATCGTTTAGATCATGCCCTCAATCAGAAACCATTATTTCATCATTAAAGATTGATGGAACCCTTACTAGAAAAAATCATCCCGAACATCCTCTCTGTTCTGAAGAAGCCCTAGATCCAGACATTGAATTGTCTCTAGTAAGTGAAGAAGATAAACAATCCACTTCAAATAGAGATTTTGAAACAGAAGCAGAAGATGAATCTATCTATTTTACACCTGAACTTTATGATCCTGAAGATACAAATGAAGAAAAAAATCACCTAGTCGAAACTGATAGAGGAAATAGATTGGCTAACAATTCAGATTGCATTTTAGCTGAAGACCTTTTTGAAATTAGAACTATAAAAGAAATAGATTCAGCCAGAGAAGTGAAAGCTGAGGATTGCACAGATACAAAGTTGAATGGAATTCTGCATATTGAAGAAAATAAAATTGATGACATTGATGGTAATGTAAAAACAACTTGGATAAATGAATTTGAACTGGGAAACACTCATGAAATAGAAATAAAGAACTTTAAACCATCTCCTTCCAAAAATAAAGGTATGTTTCCTAGTTTTAAGTAATAATACTTAACTCTCAAGCTGTAAACATATGTCATCATGCTTATGTTAAACTCTGTTGTAAGAATTTGTGCATTGAATAAGTGGCATACTTTTTAAAAAACTATTTTATATTCAGAAATGTAAATTTTATTCTTGAGTTTTGATAAAGTAATTCATATAAAATATTTTCCTCTAATAAGTCTTCCTTAGCTAAATGCAATTTAAAATTAAAGATATTTAGAGTTTTCTGGGGCACTTTTAGTTTCATGTAAGTATATTAGGTGGTTCTCTTCATCCATTGGTTTTCTTAGTGATACATACATAAAATACATTTGTTTATCATACTGATAAATAGCAGTCTAATTTAGTCACACCTCAGTCATATTTCACTATAGATTTTACCTCAAATCAGTCCGAGGCTTTTTTAGAGATCACCTTTTGTCTTGGAAGGTTTATTTCTGCCTACTTATAAGTAATTAAGAGAAATTAAGAAAGTAGTATGCATTTTTAATTGAAATTGTTTTACATTATTTGTATAATAAACTAAAATCAAACATGTCATAAACAAATTGATATAAAGATATAAAATGACAAATGAAGTATTCCAGATTTTCTATTCTAATTATTTAGCTCCATCATCATTGTGGAAAAAAATATTAGATCCTGCCTAGTATTATATTTTCTCTAGCGGATCAGTGAGTAACAAGTACCAAACACTAGATTAGAAGGTAATTTCTACATTATTTAGAAATGGTGAAACAATTTCTCCCCTCTGGTATTGTTCTAGTGTAAGCTTTAGTTATGCAATGATTAAGATAGAAAACTTTATATATAAATTTGATAAGCAAACCCACATTTATAGCTGCAGCCAAAGTATGTTTCCTTAGAGCACAGTAATCCCTTCTGTGAATTTTGACCTTGTTTGTGTTTTTATGAATGAAGCTGTATGTCTGATCAAAAATGATTATAAAAGATGCTCGTCTCTGACATCATTCCAAAAATATATTCACTGATCTTTTTCTAAGAAACATCCTTTATTCACTGGGTATTAGGACTTTTTGTGAGTAATTTGAGTTGAAATTTTATGAGCTACTCAAGAGTTTTGTATGGCCTATTATTTTCAAGTCAAAATTCCCAGTAAGGATTTATTTTACATTTCATTTGGATAAATGAATTATTATGTAGGCATGTATTTGCTTTCATTTTGAGACATTTAGATTTATACAGCTTGTTTCCATAGCATTTGATGTTACAACTCTAAGCATAGTTCAAAGACATTTAAATTGACAATTTACCAGTTAAAGAATTTAGAATATGTTAGATCCCATCTAGTATTATATATTTTTTCTAGTTGATCATTGAGCAATAAGTACCAAATACTAGTTTAGAGGGTAATTTCTACATTGTTTTGAAACAATTTATCTCCTCTGGTATTGCTCTTAAACCACAGATAGGGATAGAAAGGTAGTGGAACGCATGAGTACCTGGTAGAAGACAAGAGACTTGAGCTCTGTACTTGGCACTGCCTCTAATTTGCTAAGTCACATTGGCAATCACCACACCCTTCAGGGAATTAGTTTCATCTGTAAAATGCAGAAGTTAGTACTTATAAAATCATACAAATTTCTTTGTGCTTTAAGAATCTATAACTTAAAGGAATGTCTGCTGATACTATTCTGAGTCAATTTTCATTTGCTTTTGTTCCAGAATGCTTAAAATAAAGCATAGTATTTCATAAAAAAGGTTAAATGGTTCTTACTCATTTACATTTAGGGAACAGAGGTGATGTGGTTTGGCTGTGTCCCCACCCAGATGTCATCTTGAATTGTAGTTCCCATAATCCCCACATGTTGTGGGAGGGACCCAGTGGGAGGTAATTGAATCATGGGGGCGGTTGCCCTCATGCTGTTCTCATGATAGTGAGTGAGTTCTTATGAGACCTGATGATTTTATAAGGGGCTTTTCCCTGCTTCGCTCTCATTCTTCTATCTCCTGCTGCCCTGCGAAAAGGTGCCTTCCACCATGATTGTAAGTTTACTGAGGCCTCCCCAGTCATATGGAACTGTGAGTAAACTAAACCTCTTTCCTTTATAAATTACCCAGTCTCCAGTATGACTTTATTAGCAGCATGAAAACAGACTGGTACAGATGATATGACTATGTGCATAATAGCTGGGAAAGCTAGATATTTGTTTTCACAATGCTACAATTAAAACATTTTGAGGACTTTTGAAATTACCTTTAGAGCTGGTAAATGACATGAGAAAATTAAGTATATTATTTTATAGTCATCTCTTAGTGTTACTACCCAACTTGATCTCAAATGGTTTTCCCTTTCCCTAGATAGCTGTGTTTTTATTTGTTTGTTTTAGACAGAGTCTTGCTCTGTCACCCAGGCTGGAGTGCAATGGCATGATCTTGGCTCACTGCAACTTCTCATGTCTCAGCCTCCTGAGTAAATAGGATTACAAGTGCACACCATGCACTGGGCTAATTTTTTGAGATGGGGTTTCACCATGTTGGCCAGGCTGGTCTTGAACTCCTAACCTCAAATGATCCACCCACCTTGGCCTCCCAAAGTGCTGGGATTGCAGGTGTGAGCCACCGTGCCGGCCTAGATACTTTTTATTCTTTCCAAAACTTAATTCTCTTGGAAGCTAAAAATTTTCATTACTGAGAGTGTATGTAGAAATGTGCCACAAGCTTTTAGTAATTCCAAAAGGTGTTTCAAATAATTTATACAATGATATCACTGTTGAAACAGGTGTATATTCTCCTCAGATAATGACTTTGACCAAGATGATATTCCAAGAAGTAAACTACTGCCCTTTATAGAGTAGGATGTAGGCCATTTTCATTACTGATAACATACTTTTTAAGGAAATATTTATAGAGTTAAATAAGTTAAAACATATAAAGAGCACCTGGCACATTGCAAGTCATTCATTATTAATGAGTAGATGAATCATATCTGGAGTGCACCCTTGCTCTATATGATGTATAGATAGATACATGATAGACTGACAATAAAGAATTCTTAGAGGAAAGAAAAATTATTTGGCTGGTTTATTTTTTAAGCTTTTGAGATATATAAGGTAGCCATTGTTTATCAGATAATTTATGGGACACATTCAATGCATATGAAATAATTATCTAATACTGAATTTATTCAAGGACTGAAAGTATGTAGAACACACAGGCTGCAAACCAGGAAAACTACCAGTTGGAGAAAGGGCTTTATTCGTGGAAGAAAGGTACAATGTAAAGGGTAGATGTTTCATGACTTAATTAACTTGTTTAAAGCTTTCTAGAATTGTGTTACAAACTATTACTATGTTTCTATTCACTTAGTTATTACATGGTTTTAAATTTGGCACTGGTGTCTAAGTTTATATAAGGCTTTGTTATTCTTATGATCTTTCTATTCAAAACACTAATTTTAACAAAAAGCTTTCCCCCATTATTTTTCTGCAATTAGGCTTTTTTGTATTACTTTCCTATAATAAAACATATTTAAAATATTTAATTCTTTAGACCTGCTTATAAAATTTCATGAAATCAAAGTACCTGTTATAAAATCACTTGAAAGGCTGTTTATCTTGGTCATCTCTAAGTGATGGCATTCTTTTTGTATTTGATTACCAAACAATTATTCTTGCACATGCTCTTTTAAACCTCAAATTTCTCAATGAGTTACACAAGAATTTAACCTTTATGAATTCTTGGCGATTTATTGTCTATTTCCGTAGGTAAATGTAGTCAATCTTTCATAAATAGATAGTAGTGATGAAAGTTTTGGTAATCAAAACAATTTTTAAGGCCACATCAAACAATGTATGTAAGGAAGCTAAAACCTTAGTGTAAAATAACTGCAGAGCTATGAAACATACAATAAAGAACATTATTTCAGGACACAGAAATTTGGAAAAGTGACCAAAGCTTATGATCCTCTAGCCCTAAATGATTTTCATGTCTCAAAAAAAAAAAAAATTTTTGTTTCTTAAGTTTCATTTGATAGAACCATTAGCTGCCTAGCTTCCTGTACTCCACAATGGAGCCTTGTTATAAAATACATGGGATCTGAGCCAGTGGATCACCTTATTGCTAAGACCACCTTATAATGAGGTGCTTTCACTAACTAAACCCTCTTGGACCAGGTCCAAAACAACCCATCTTACACCAAATTCCACTCTGGAATAAACAAGCTTCAATATATTAGAAAGAAAACAAAAGCTATATGAAATTTACTGTTCCCAGAAATTAGCCTTTGAAAACCTAATGGTAAATACTGATTAAAAGTAATGTGTAACAAGGCATAATTAGGTTGATATTTTAGTATGTTTTATAATAACTTTGTATTTTCTTGGCTCAGTCTTCCTTTTTTTGGAAATTTATATTATTTTGATTATCTTAATACTTTTCTCCAAATTTCATCATTTCACATGAAAATATCTTATATTAATATTTACAGAATTCAATATTAAAGTTTGATTTGGCTCCTTGCTATTATAAAGTACAAAACTGTACAAGTGGCATATTATTTCTGTTAACTAGGTGCCATCATCTTTTATATATGATTCATATATAGTTGAAAAGTTTTACAAGTATTTAGTAGTGGTTTGTTATTATGTTAAATGGAGTATTGTCTTGGTATATTTTTTTCTGTTTTTCTAACTGATGTTAAATTTAACTATCATTTCAAAATGTTAGTCTTTTCTATCTGTTGTGAAAGGACCCAAGTAACCTGCCTTGCTAGTCAAGACTTTATGGTATTGCTTGTGGAGCTGAATTATTACCTAAAGGAGGAGGAAGTAGGAACTATAAAAGCTTACTTTGTACCATTTTTAGTATCATTGTTGGAGATAGACATAACCTTAAACTAAGGAATTATTTAGATTATAGGCTCACTTGGGGGGTGGGGAGCTGGGGAGAGATAGAAAGGGGAGAGATGCCAGATGTAGGTGATGGGGAGGAAGGCAGCAAATCACACTGCCATGTGTGTACCTATGCAACAATCTTGCATGTTCTTCACAAAACCCCAAAACCTAAAATGCAATAAAATAAATGGGGGAAAAAAAAGATTATAGGCTCACCTAAATATAAATTACAGTAAAGCTGGGCACAGTGGCACACACCTGTAGTCCCAGCTGCTTAGGAGGCTGAGACATGAGGATTGCCTGAGTCCAGGAGGTCAAGGGTGCAGTGCGCTATCTGAACAACATAGCGAGATCCCATCTCTTTAAAATATTGTTTAAATAAAAATTGCAATAAAATAAGTTGTTATATTAATATGTATTAATATATTTCACTAAATATTATATTTCATAATATATTCACACCTCCATATATAATATGATATATTAATATATTTCAGTCTTTAAAGTTGAATGGCAGTATACATGAATTTTGTTCCCATTAGACTTGGAAATATGTTCCAACTCCACCTGCCAACTTACTTTAGGCAAGTTATTTAATCTCTCTGAACTTCTGCTTTTTCATCTTAAAATAGGGTTAAGTAGATCAAACATGAGAATCAAGTGCGGAAGAGTATATGGAAGCTCTTTTGCATTAGGTAGTCAAGGGAATGAGTTTGAGTTTTGCCCTGCAAAACTTGGCCATTTCACTTTACCTTATTGAGCCTCAGCTTTGTTTTCTACCAAAAAATAGTGTGCAAAAATAAATGAAAAGATTATTATTGAGGATTAATTGGGAGAACATTCATTATGTAAAAGTGCTTTATAAATTCTAAAACACTGTTCAAATACTGTTAGGAACCTGTTAGACCTGTTAGAATTTGGTCCACATGCTGAAAAACACTTTGAGCTTTTTATTTTTAAAAATCTAGGCAGGACACAGTGGCTCACACCTGTAATCTCAGCATTTTGGGAGGCCTGGCCAACATAGTGAAACCTTGTCTCTACTAAAAAAAAGACAAAAAATTAGCTGGGCTTGGTAGCAGGCACCTGTAATCCCAGCTACTCAGGAGGCTGAAGCAGGAGAATCACTTGAACCCATGAGGCAGAGGTTGTAGTGAGCTGAGATTGTGCCACTGCACTCCAGCCTGGATGGCACAGCAAGACTCTGTCTCAAACAAACAAACAAAAACAAAACAAAAATAACTAGTTATTCCTTTATTAGTAAGACTTTAAATATTATGACTTTTCTATTTTTGTACCTCATATTTTATATCTTAAAAGTTGTACCTGTTTCAAACCAGAAAATATCATCAAGGAAACACTGAAATCCATGGATTCCAATGAAAACAATTCTATGTAAGATCTATAGGGGCAGGGAATCTTTTTTTTTTTTTGGTCTGTATTTGTTGTTGTACTCCCAACACCATATTTGCTGACCAAATGAATTGAACATTTTATTAAACTTCTCAGCCCTCACATATGCCTATTTCATTTGACCAATTTCTAGACCTTAGCAACATTTCTCTATTCCAAACTTTTTATTCTTATTACCTGAACCTCATTAAATCTCCCATATTTTCTCCATTCCTATTTACTAAACCTTTATCTCTTCAATTGTGGGCCAGAGATTGTCTTTTCTCTTCCTTTTATTCTACAGGGTGTTCCTTTGCCAACTTTACCTACAAAAAGAATGTTGGACTTTTGTAATTTTGTTTGAGATGTTCATGATGATAATTATTTTAACACAGTTGGGTTCTAAAATATGAATGGGACTTGACATCGGCTAATTAATTAGCCTAAATATCAGCCTATTTATAAAAGCCTTTAGTCCCATTATCACCCTGGGACAAAATAAATTTTTCCTGCCTATGTCCCAAGGTAATATGTATTGTATGATATTGCAATTAATTGTGTACAAGTCAGTCTCTCCTGCACACAGTGACCCACTAGGGATAAGAACAGCTTTCCAAATTAGTTGGTATTCATTCACCCATTCATTCATCTGACATACTTTGAGAGTCTGCTTTGCATCGAGAACATTGCTATGTTCTAGGGATACCAAAGTTGAGTAAGAAAGTTACCATATTCATTAGGAATTCATAGCCTAATTTATATACAAGTAAACACTTGTGCAGTGTGATACAGTATGATGAGAGCTGTAATAAAAGAAAGGCACACAACAGTGCTTTGTTGAGTATATACATTTTGGTAGGTACAAATTATAGTTGTGGCAGAGGATCTATAAGTTAACAGTGAAAGTCATTTAACACAGGAAACATCCTGACAGACTTTCTTTAATTTTTTAATGAAAAAATTGCTTAATTAAAAAATTATAAATATAATTGATATTTATATAAAGTATAAATTATAATTGATATTTATTTTTATATAATATCAATTATGTTTATATATAATATTTATATATAAACTCTGTCACTCAGGCTGGAGTGCAGTGGTGTGATCTTGGCTCGCTGCAACTTCTGCTTCCTGAGTTCAAGCAATTCTCATGCCTCAGCCTCCCTAGAAGCTGGGACTACAGGCGCATGCCAGCATGCGCCTGGCTAATTTTTGTATTTTGTATAGAAACAGGGTTTTGCCATGTTGCCCAGGCTGGTCTCGAACTGCTGAGTTCAAGTAATCCCGCCTGGGGGGACGGGCATGGTGGCTCATGCCTGTTATCCCAGCACTTTGGGAGACTGAGGTGGGTGCATCACCTGAGGTCAGGAGCTTCAGACCAGCCTGGCCAACATGGTGAAATCTCATCTCTACTAAAAATGCAAAAATTAGCCAGGTGTGGTGGCAGGCACCTGTAATCCCAGCTACTCGGCAGGCTGAGGCAGGAGAATTGCTTGAACCCAGGAGGCGGCGGTTGCAGTGAGCCAAGATCATGTCATTCCACTCCAAACTGGGTGACAAGAGTGAAACTTCATCTCAAAAAAATAAAAGGGGCCTGGCGCGGTGGCTCAAGCCTGTAATCCCAGCACTTTGGGAGGCCGAGGCAGGTGGATCACGAGGTCAAGAGATCGAGACCATCCTGGTCAACACGGTGAAACCCCATCTCTACTAAAAATACAAAAAATTAGCTGGGCATGGTGGCGCGTGCCTGTAATCCCAGCTACTCAGGAGGCTGAGGCAGGAGAATTGCCTGAACCCAGGAGGCAGAGGTTGCGGTGAGCCGAGATCGCGCCATTGCACTTCAGCCTGGGTAACGAGCGAAACTCCATCCCAAAAATAAAATAAAATAAAATAAAATAATAAAAGTAGTCCCCCTGCCTCAGCCTCCCAAAGTGTTAGGACAGGTGTGAGTCACCATGACCAGCCTTGAAATATATTCTTGAAGGAGTACCAGGATATGCTGTTTTCCCTGATGTTCCCATCTCCAGTTCTCTTAACCTCTGTTCTGAATTATTGTGTTAACTAACCTAATGGGAACAGAACAAGAGCATAGCAAATACATCTTCTGTAGTGCTTTAGTGCATAGCTTTCACAGCGATCACTTGATTCTCAACACAGCCTGCCAGAGGTCAACAGAACATGTGGTGTTATCCTCATTTTACAAAGGAAGAAAAAGAAACATAATGAGACTACAATCAAAATCATGCTGCTCTTTCTACTTGTCCATAATGCCACAGTGTGTTGCTGATAGATGTTTGTACTTTATATTGATGTTAGTCTACCTTTGTTCTCCAGAATCTCTTTATGAAAGGCATGGTCTTGGAATCTGAAATCAAGCTTCATTATCTTACATTTTAGAATCAATGTATAACATTTTAATAATACTAAATGAAGATACATTAACTAGCATTAAGGAGTATGAGCTCTTTGAGAGCAGAAACAGTGGTAGAGCATGATACACTTATGGACGTAGAGTAGGTGCTTAGTAATTTTATTTTTATGGGAAGAAAGAATCTTCTCAAAATAAGCAGAACCTAATGGGTTTGTTTTAAGTAACATTGATAATTAGTGACATTAGAGTCAGAACTAGTACCCTGGTGTTCTAACTTCCAATTCCAGATTCTTAACACCTTACCAACTACCTAATTACCAGCCTCAGTTTCTTGACTTCAGCTCTTGTGATTTCACTTCCATTTCATCCACCCACATTGACTATATCTTAAAACTTCCTCACTCATGTAACCATGAACACTAGTATACCTCTCTCTGATCACCATCCTGCGTCCTTCCAGCACTGATTTCATTACTCCTTCTATACCTATTTCCTCCATTGTCTCCAAGCCTGTTAGCCTCCTGCAGTCTTCAAAATGAAGTAAAAACTCCATATGAACATATACCAGGCTTTTTGTAATCCGATCCTACCCAACATCTCCAGCCTCACCTCCTGGCCACCTTTTGTGAACTTCAGTCCTAAGAATTATTTTAAAAACAGACCATGTTGGCCAGGCACAGTGGCTCACACCTGTAATCCTAGTGCTTTGAGAGGCTGAGGCAGGAGGAGCTCTTGAGGCCAGTAGTTCCAGACCAGTCTGGACAACATAGTGAGAAGTTTATCTGTACACACACACACAAAAAAAATTTAAAAAAGAAATTTTTTAAATTGGTGTGGTGTCACACACCTATAGCCTTGGTTGCTAGAGAGGCTGAGGTGGGAGAATCCCTTCAGGCCAGGGGTTTGAGGTTGCATTGAGCAACGATCATGCCACTGCTCTCCAGCCTGGGTAACAGAGTGGGACCCTGTCTCTAAAAAACAAAAACAGATGCTGTTTCATATCCATCACCTTTGCTAATGCTCTTACACCTGTGCAGACGTCCCTCCTTTACCAAGTAAACTCCTACACATCCTGAGAAATTCAATTAAGACATTATTCCTCTGGAAGCTTACCATGTCCTCCTGATGTAACCTGATGTGGGAAGTTTGGAATAAGGGTACCTCACCTACCTTGACCCCCAGATGTAACTTCAACATAGAATTTTCAACACTATATTAAAGTTGTCTATTTTTGCCTGTTTTCTGTACCAGACTTTTAAGTTTGTACAAGGTAAGACTGTGTTTGTCAATCTTGCACCTGGCACATGCCTTAAAATAGTAAGTGCCCAATTTATAGTGCTATTCAGTTCCACAAATGAACCAAACCATACTATTTTTTTTTTTTTTTTTTTTTGAGATGGAATCTTGCTCTGTTGCCCAGACTGGAGTGCAGTGGTGCAATCTTGGCTCACTGCAACCGCCACCTCCTGGGTTCAAACAATTCTTCTGCCGCAGCCTCCTGAGTAGCTGGGACTACAGGTGCACACCTCCACATCTGGCTAATTTTTGTATTTTTTAGTAGAGATGAGGTTTACCTATGTTGGCAAGGCTGGTCTCGAACTCCTGACCTCAGGTGATTTGCTACCTCAGCCCCCCAAAGTCCTGGGATTATAGACAGGTGCCATTACACCTAGCCAACCATGCTACCTCTTTTTTTTTTTTGAGACGGGGTCTCACTCTGTCACCCAGGCTGAAGGGCAGTGGCACGAACTCGGCTCACTGCAACCTCTGCCCCTCAGATTCAAGTGGTTCTTCTGCCTTAGCCTCCCGATTATAGGCATGCCCCACCACGCCCGGCTATTTTTGAATTTTTTTTTTTTTAAAGTAGAGACGGAATTTCTCCATGTTAGTCAGGCTGGTCTTGAACTCCTGACCTCAGGTGATCCACCTGCCTCAGCCTCCCAAAGTGCTGAGATTACAGGCATGAGCCACTATGCCCAGCCCCAACCATGCTATCTTGAAATTGGCTGCTTTTGTTTTGGCACTGCATCAATTTGTTATATTTTTATTACTGTTTTAATAGAGTATTTTACAAGTCATCTACTTTCCTTTTGTTAAACATGAAGTAACTAAGGCCCAGAGAGATTTAGAACTGAGACCAACATATTGATGGCAAAACACCACATTGTTTTTAACAGGTTTAGTTCTTATTAACTCGACTTTCTCAAGGTATTCTTTGGGAAAGTTACAATTGTAGATAACCAAAAAGTTAAACAAAGTAAAATACGAATTAAAAAGCCACTAAGGCTGGGTGTGG
Source organism: Sapajus apella (assembly GCF_009761245.1). Taxonomy (NCBI): domain Eukaryota; kingdom Metazoa; phylum Chordata; class Mammalia; order Primates; family Cebidae; genus Sapajus; species Sapajus apella. The sequence goes on from NW_022436952.1 coordinate 28,982,639, forward strand.
TGACTCACGCCTGTAATCCCTGCGCTTTGGGAAGCTGACATGGGTGGGTCACTGGAAATCAGGAATTCAGCACCAGCCTAGCCGACATGGTAAAACTCCATCTTTACTAAAACTTCAAAAATTAGCTGGGTGTGGTGGCACACACCTGTAATCCCAGCTACTTGGGAGGCTGAGGTATGAGAATTGCCTGGACCCAGGAGGCGCAGGTTGCACTTAGCCAAGATTGTGCCAGTGCACTCCAGCCTGGGCGATAACAGCAAGACTCTCTCTCTCAAAAAAAAAAAAAAAAAAAAACACTCAGTCACAGTTTTTATGATAATACTTGTTTTATTGTTACCATTATGTGCAATAATTCTCCACAGAATTGCCTTCTGATTGGCTAACGTACATCCACACACACACCTTAATAAGTTCATGCAACTGGCAGCATTTTTAAAGGAAATTAATATAATTGTGGTGTGATATGCCTTTTCTTCTTATTTTTTTTTTTTTAAATTATACTTTATGTCCTGGGACACATTTGTAGAACATACAGGTTTGTTACATAGGTATACATATCCCATAGTGGTTTGCTGCACCCATCATCTACATTAGGTATTTGTCCTAATGCTATCCCTCCCCTAGTCCCCAACACACAGACAGGCACCAATGTGTGATATTCCCTTCCCGGTGTTCATATGTTCTCATTGTTCAACTTTCACTTACGAGCAAGAACATGCGGTATTTGGTTTTCTGTTCCTGTGTTAATTTGCTGAGAATGATGGTTTCCAGCTTCATCCATGTCCCTGCAAAGGACATGAACTCATCCTTTTTGTGGCTCCATAGTATTCCATGGTATATATGTATCACATTTCTTTATCCAGTCTATCATTGGTAGGCATTTGGGTTGGTTCCGAGTCTTTGCTATTGTGAATAGTGCTGCAATAAACATACGTATGCATGTGTCTTTACAGTAGAAAGATTTATAATCATTTGAGTCTATATCCAGTAATGGGATTGCTGGGTCAAATGGTATTTCTGGTTCTAGATCCTTGAGGAATCGCCACGCTGTCTTCCACAATGGTTGAACTAATTTATACTCCTACCAACAGTGTAGAAGTATTCCTATTTCTCCACATCCTCTCCAGCATCTGTTGTTTTTTGACTTTTTAATGATTGCCAATCTAACTGGCATGAGATGGTATCTCATTGTGGTTTTGATTTGCACTTCTCTAATGATAATGAGCTTTTTTTCATATGTTTGTTGGATGCATAAATGTCTTCTTTTGAGATGTGTCTGTATCCTTCACCCATTTTTTGATGTGGTTTTTTTTTTCTTGTAAATTTGTTTAAGTTCCTTGTGGATTCTGGATGTTAGCCCTTTGTCAGATGGATAGATTGCAAAAATTTTCTCCCATTCTGTAGGTTGCCTGTTCACCCTGATGGTAGTTTCTTTAGCTGTGTAGAAGCTCTTTAGTTTAATTAGATCCCATTTGTCAATTTTGGCTTTTGTTGCCATTGCTTTTGGTGTTTTAGTCATGAAAAGGAGCTAGTGCCATTCCTTCTGAAACTATTCCAAACAATAGAAAAAGAAGGACTTCTCCCTAATTCATTTTATGAGGCCAGCATCATCCTGATACCAAAACCTGGCAAAGACACAACAAAAAAAGAAAATTTCAGGCCAACATCCTTGATGAGCATCGATGGGAAAATCCTCAATAAAATACTGGCAAACCGAATGCAGCAACACATCGAAAAGCTTATCTATCACGATCAAGTTGGTCATTCCTGGAACCAAGACTGGTTCAACATGCACAAATCAATAAACATAATCCATCACATAAACAGAACCAATGACAAAAACCACATGATTATCTCAATAGATGCAGAAAAGGCCTTCCATAAAATTCAACACCCTTTCATGCTAAAAACTCTCAATAAACTAGGTGTTGTTGAAACTTATCTCAAAATAATAAGAGCTATTTACGACAAACCCGCTGCCAATATCACACTGAATGGGCAAAAGCTGGAAGCGTTCCCTTTGACAAATGGCACAAGACAAGTATGCCCACTCTTACCACTCCTATTCAACATAGTGTTGGAAGTTCTGGCCAGGGCAATCGGGCAAGAGAAATAAATAAAAGGTATTCAAATAGAAAGATAGGAAGTCAAATTGTCTTTGTTTTCAGATTACATGATTGGATATTTAGAAAACCCTATCATCTCAACCTAAAATAAGCAACTTCAGCAGTCTCAGGATACAAATTCAATATGCAGAAATCACAAGCATTCCTATACACCAATAATAGACAACCAGCCAAATTGTGAGTGAACTCTCATTCACAATTGCTACCAAGAGAATAAAATACCTAAGAATACAACTTACCAGGGATGTGAAGGACCTCTCCAAGGAGAACTACAAACCACTGCTCAAGGAAATAAGAGAGGATACAAACAAATGGAAAAACATTCTATGCTCACAGTTAGAAAGAATCAATATTGTGAAAATGGCCCTACTTCCCAAAGTAATTTATAGATTCAGTGCTATCCCTATCAAGCTACCATTGACCTTCTTCACAGAATTAGAAAAAAACTACTTTAAATTTTATATGGAACCAAGAAAGAGCCTGCATAGCCAAGACAATCCTAAGCAAAAAGAACAAAGGTGGAGGCATCACACTACCTGACTTCAAACTATGCTACAAGGCTACAGTAACCAAAACAGCATGGTACTGGTACCAAAACAGATATACAGACCAATGGAACAGAACAGAGGCCTCAGAAATAACGCCACACATCTACAACCATCTAATCTTTGACAAACCTGACAAAAGCAATGGGGAAAGGATTCCCTGTTTAATAAATGATGTTGGGAAAAGTGGCTAGCCATGTGCAGAAAACTGAAACTGGACCCCTTTCTGACACGTTACACTAAAACTAACTCCAGAAGGATTAAAGATTTAAATATAACAGCAAACACCATAAAAACCCTAGAAGAAAACCTAGGCAATACCGTTCAGGACATAGGGATGGGTGATACTGCCTTTTCTAAGTATTTTTCACCTTGTTTTACTTTAGAAATATTTATAAAAGCTTTTTCCAAGACTACCAGGTTGATAAAAATCCTAAAAGTCTTCCTGAATGCTAATTTGCACAAAATCCTTTTGCCATTGCTTAAATGAATTGGAGTACAGATCCTACGAAGAAAACTTAATTATGTTACCACTGGCAATGCTATTTAGTGGTGCCCTGAACCATTTAAAAACCACATTAATGGTTTATACGACTTTAGTGAAGAATGAAGATAAATGGACTTAATGGCGACATTGCTTCCTTGTCACTTTCTAAAGTCTTCAAATGTAAATTAGGTATCTTTTTATTTTTAAGTGAAATCAGAAATGAAAAGGAACTTATAAATCACTTTAAAAATATGTTCCTCTTAAGAATTGCAAAGGAAAAAGCCTCAAACTTGTACAAAACGAAGAAATGTACAAATAACATCACATTAGGATATATGAGGCATTGATTCATCTGTTTCCAATAATGACTCCCAAAAAAACATTTCCATGGCATACAAGTAAAGATTCATGCTTTGGCAGGCTCAGCGTTGTATAGGATGAGCAGCAACACACTCAGGCAACTTACAGGATAAAAGAAACTGGGTTCCACCAGCTGTTCCTAGAAAACAGCGAGATGGGTACTTACGTACAAACAACTGGCTCATAAACCCAAGTCCTTTTCCTTTGCGCACATGTCCCTGGTTGCCTCATGCCCTTTTACAGTTTCCCAACCACTTTCAAGTCTGTTCATCATGTTCATTTTTGTCATGTTAATACCTGTTTCTAACATTGAGAAGAAGGTACTAAGCTATACATTATGATTTATCCCAAGCCTTGCACTCACCCAAAAATAATCCTAAACACCACTTATTCCTATAAGTGATATGGCCAAGGAGAAGCAAATTACTTATATTACAGAATACTGAGTTCAAATCACCCACATCTGTTATTTCCCCATTTTTGAAATCAGTGGATTCATTTAAACTCTTTTCTTTCTGCCCATTTGAAACCTGTGGGTAACAAGTTCTATGATAATATCTATTCATTCAACACTTAAGTATAAAAGACACTTAAAACTATAACTTGGGATTTCCCCTGCTGCTACCCACTCAAAGGTGGACCATTCACGGTTTGGTTACAAATGTTTGCAGAAACATATGGTCAAATCATATGGTTCTAATAATGTTCCCTTTAGTACTTTGTAGCTTTGACCAATTTCAATATTTTTTCTGGAATTGGAAATTCTTTCTTGTGGTAATGTACTCATTTATCAAAAAAATGAATATGTGGTTGTGAAGAATTTTTTGGCTTATTGCAGTATGGAAGACTATAAGAAGTTTTTCTGAGAACTACAATGTTACATAGATTGATAGTCATGTTATTACACAAAATCTTCCTGTTTTCAATGTATACCCGGGAGTTTGAAGTGGAAGGTTGTGTCGTTACTATTTTTCTGAGCTACCTCATCCAGTGTCTCCTCCATTCTGAGTTTCCACTCCTCTTTCTATTCCATGGACAGTGATTTCCAGGGACAAATGTAATTCCATCCCAAATAGACTGGGCGAGTGGGAGTGTATAAGAGAGGCTCCCTCTTGCTCTCTTGTCTTCCCTCTGCCATGAGTACCTCTGTTGTATAGCACCATTAATTTCTACAAAAAGGAGCAAGTGCTCACTTGTGAATCACTATAAATCATTCAACACCTGGGACTCTCGCTTCAAGGAAAACTTGTAGTTTTGCTCATTTTATTCAAATGACAGGCCAGCATAAAAGAGGTTGTCCTTGGAATTTTAAAATTTGGATTGTTTGGTCAATTGTTCAACTGAAGAATACGGAGAAACTTTTTATCTTGAAACCAGATGTAAGCAGTGACACACATTATCATTGGGAATGTACTGTCAAAGGAACAATGCTATTCCCACAGATGTATTGTCATGTGGAAACCTGGGCAAAATTACTTTGTTCTTTCTACATGCTGAGGAAATATTTGCATTGTTAAAGTTTCTTTTAAAATAGACTTCCCTTAGAATAGAAATCTTCATGATCTGTGTTTTTTCTATCATAGCCTCTATCATGGGAAAGATTGCATTATCATATTTTAGAGAATAATCAAAGTTCTGTTTTAAGACGAACTGGTATTAACATTTTGAAAGGCATCATTTCACATTTAATGTGGGTAGATTTTCTTCAAACAACCCACAGAATTGTAATCGTGGAGATTTGTTAATAGTGTTCCCAGTTATAAATAGTTTTATTTGAAAACAAGGAATTATGTTTTCTTTTGAAAACGTTTTGATTCTTAAGGAGGCAGTAAACCAAAAGGATCTGAACCTGAGTTTTGGATTTGGACATTTTAAACCCCAGTCTACTGCTTTCTAACTTTAACTTATGCTCCCTAAAAGTTTCCTCACCCAGACAATGAGGACAGTAATACCTCACAGAGATCTGTGAGGATAAAATTAAATAATGAATTTACATCATAAGCATTCACTAATGCAAGCTGTTACTCTGTTTTTTTTTTTAAACTTACTTTCTGTACTCTACTATGTTAGACTAAAGATTCTTACATTTTCCCTTCGAATATGTTAAGCTAATGTTTTTTAAAAACACGATCCAGTCTTAACATCCAATCCACTTTCTGTTGGACCTTTACAAGTGAAGTTGAGATGTTAAATCTGGTAGTTCAGGCTTTATGAAAGGGTTTTTTTAAAATTTTTGTAAGCAGGGAGATAAGTTTATCTTTAAATACCATCTGGAATATGAAAGAATGTTCTTTCAGCTACTTACAGTGTAGAAAGATCAACCAGTCTCTTCAATAGGAGCTGAAGTAACTGACCCTGGAAACACTGCTCAATCAAGGGTAAGTTTATGTATATTTGTTCTGAAATTTAAGATAAGGCTGTGTGTGCATAACTATGCTCATGTAATAATGAAGACATATGAAGTATTGTGATGCTATAGATAAATATGATTAATAAGGCCCATTTGTCTTATTGATTAAAAAATAGAGAGTATGATACACTATTAAAGATGAACTATTCCCAGATGTGGTATTTTTGTAAGCTTAGCATTAAACTGTAAGCATCAAAGCCAAAACTGAAAAGGCATTTAGTATGGCAGCATAAAAATTCAGACACATTATGCTTCCACATTATACTGTTAAAACTTGCATTGTTAAAGTAAGCCAGTCTTATCTCTTTGTGTGTTTTTAATCTGCTCATTTAAGCCTAATCAGGATTGAATATACATTGGAGACAAAGACATGACCCAAAGATTAGTCTTGTAAAATAAGGATCAGATTTCCAACTCTATGTAAACTCCTATTGCACATCCCTAAACCAAGCAGATTCAAAGTTATAGTAGTATTGTAAACAATTTGGTTATAAATACACTTCCATCAGGTTGCTAGTACTTTCAGCAAATATTCATTCTGTGGGTAAGACTAGGTATGTTCTTACTTAAAGTGCTGTGAATAACATCACTTTAAAAAATAAATCCCAGGTAACTAGATATAGTTAAGATTTTTGAAAATGTTTTCTCAGTGCAGTGAGACCACTTGGATATCAAATTCAATTTCTGCCTTTTTATAAATTCTATGATTTTGAGAAAGTTATTTCTCTGTGCTTTAGTTTATTTTTGTGCAAAACTGGGGAAATAATACCTAATGGAGTTGTTATATGGGTTACATGAGTTAATTTATGTAAACCACTTAGAATAGCCTGGCATGATGTAGTAGCTCCCCAGTATTAACAACAATAATCATAATGATAAGGAAATCTTATTATCGATACTACTTTAAAATTAGTCTTTTATAAGAAAGTGCAGGATCACGCATTATTCCAACATTAAATAATGTAATTAGATGTTGAACATTTTCCCATTTCACTGTTTAAATTGTCTGATGATAGCTAGGCATATGAAATTTAAACTATAATATTTCTATTTTAGCATCATGAAATACTGTGGTATCATAGTCCCTTAGCAACAAGAAATGCTGCACTGCTCTGAATTTTATAAGGTGAGTTTCAATATACTTTCAGAGGAAATGCCATTTATAAGCATACAGTTAATTGAGTGCTCACAGGAAGAACATAGTTAAGTACTATTTCTTTGTGGACTGGTGAATTGCACCTTACAATTAATACTTCTCTATGGGAAAAAAATCGAGCTTATCTTTCTTCCAAGGAAGGTAAAATTGGCAGTTTGGGAGCATTGAAAAGTTCTGGCAGGGATGTATATTCTTTAAAATTTACTTTTCCCAATTGGAAATGTAATAAATATTTTGTGACAAGGTTTTGTTCCATTATCTTGCCTGATAAGAAATTTAGACAAGAGACTAAGCATAATATTATTATTTTGGCAGTAGAGACCAGATGATTTGAATTATCTTTCAACTATGTTTTTCTCTTTTATGGTCATGGCCTATCATATCCATTCATATTACACTCTTATATTAGTTAGGAAATTACCTCAGTGCTTATTATATGTTAGTTGAATGTAACCATCATCTGCATTCCTCAAAAATAGCTTACTTTCATTCTTTTGTTCATTCTTATCTAATATTAACACACCAAAAATCAGATACTATTTTTAAACTTATTTAATGAAATGATTCTCTTAAAATATAAAGATGTTTGGGAATCTGAAGTCTGAAATGATTGTATATGCAAATGTGCTGTGTGCCAAATGGATTGTTTCTGATGTTTCTGGATTTACTGAAGGTGGTTTTTATAACTATTGTTGGCAGTCTTCTTGATGAAAATGAGATATGTTCTAGAGATATTTTTGATCCACATATATCACTTGTACCTGAGTAATCGACATCCCATAGCATAGCTAATACTTTGTTCCAACCTGCAACTACTTGGGAAATCTCTATTCCCAGGGTGTTGTAGCTACTTGATTTAACTGAGAGTTGAGGGGTGGGGTGGAGCAGGGGGAGTGGGCCTCCAGGACCCTATTGAAATAATACCGGTCTTTTGGCAACATCACAGCCACCTAAAGCTGTGCTTTCAGATGGGGCAAACGAGTCTGGCTAGAGACTTAATGGGAAACCCTGAAGAAGCAGAAAAGCATAGGGAACTTTGAAAAGCTCTCATATATTCCTGGGTAATCTAAAAGCCTGTATGCATGAATAAGTTGGTATACATGCTCACAAAAGAGAGGGAAGGGAGAAGGCCCCAGTCAGTCATCTCCAGCTGACTTTGAGGTCCTGCAGAAGAAAAAAGTTAAAGGTAAGTCTTTCTTATGAACTGCTTAAAGTTTGAAGGTGGGCCTTCAAAGGATATCCTTGGCAAATATTAGAAAAGCGTTCTGGGAAATATGATGGTCTTTGACGGATTACTAAATTATAGTGACCCCAGAGGGGACCACTGGAAACCCATGCTTAAAAACAAAAACAAGAATTAAAAAAACTACACACACACACACACACATACACTCACACTCTTAGAAGAACTCAGTGGCAGGGAATATAGAATCTATAAAATTAGTTCAAGAAAATCTTGAGGAGAGGTGGACCAAATAGAGTTATTACAAGGTATTACCTAAAATACCCAGTTTTCAACAAAAGAATTACTAGATATGCAAATAAACAGCACAGTGTGCAAAATACACATGGTAAAAAGCAGCCAAAGAAAATGTCTATGAACTGGCCCAGATTTTTGATTTAACAGAACATAGTGATTCCCAGGGATTAAGGAGGGTGTACAGGTAGAAGGGAAGAGGGTGTGGCTATAAAAGGGCAACATGAGTGATCCATGGGGTGATGGAAATGTTCAGTTTTTTTACTGTATCACTGTTAACAGCCTGGTTGTGATATCATACTACAGTTTTGCAAGATATTACATTGGGGGAAACAAAAACAGATGCTAATCGTAATCTCCAGAGCAACCACTAAGAAAATTAAAAGTATGGTAAAAGAAACAACCAAGGAATTTGCATGGTACACTAGAAAATAAGATGAAAAAAAAGATCATAATTGATAAATAGAGCAAAAGATACATAAGTCATAGACTATAAATAGCAAAATGAGCACATACTTTATCAGTAACCACATCAAATGTAAATGGACTAAATATGCCGGTCAAGAAAAAGATATTGGAAGAATGGATTTTTACAAAGCAATCACATATGCCTTCTACAAGAGACACAGTTTAGATTCAAAAACACAAATAGATTGAAAGTAAGAGGATAGAAAAGATAAGCTACGCAATTAGTAACCAAAAGAATTCTTTCAAAACTTCAACAAAAGTTGACATTTAGCTGTCTTGATTAAAACAAACAAACATAAGAGTCAAATTACTACCAGGCTTAAAGACATAAAAATGATTATTACCGTGAACAACTATATGACAACAAAACTAGATAACGTAGATGAGGTGGACAAATTCCTTGAAAGACACAAACTACTGAAACTGACTCAAGAAGAAATAGATAATCAGAATAGGCCTATAACAAGTAAAGAGATTGAATTAAGAATTTAGAACCTTCCCACAAATAAAAGCCCAGGACCAGATGGTTTCACTTGTGAATTCTACATATAGTTAAAGAAGAATTAATATCAATCCTTCGCAGACTCTGCCAAAACATATAAAAGGAGGAAACATTTCCTGACTCATTCTAAGAGGACAATATTACTCTGATCCCCAAATCAGGCAAAGATAGCACAAGAAAACTATAGACCAATATCCCTTATAAATTTAGACACAAAAATCTTCAACATGTACTAGGAAACTGAATCCAGCAACATGAAAAAGATTATATCCTATGACCAAGTGAGATTTATTCCAGGAATAAAAGCTTGAAATAATTCGGTAACAATGTAATATACCACATCAATAAAGATTAAAGCTACATGATTATTTCCATAGATGCAGAATAAGTATTTGACAAAATCTAGTATCTTTTCGTGATAAAAACAATAAACTATAGCTAGAAGGAAATCTCCTCAAGCTGGTAAAGTGAATCTATGAAAACCACACAGTTTATATCATACTTAATGGAGAAAACTGAATGCATTCCCCCCTAATATCAGGAACAAGATAAAGATGTCTGCTCTTGAAACTTGTATTCAACATTGCTGGGATTTCTAACCAAGGCTATTAAGCAAGACAAATACATCATCAAGATTAGAAAAGAAGAAGTGAGCCAAGCTTGGTGGTCAGTGCCTGTAATCTTATCACTTTGGGAGGCTGAGGAAAGAGGATTGCTTGAGGCCAAGAGTGAGAGACCAGCCTGGGTAACACAGTGAGACCCCCATCTCTAAAAAAAATTTTTTTTAGAAGTGGGAAAACCAAATTTTTAAAGTAGCCAAGCATGCTGGTGTGGTCTGTAGTCCCAGCTACTTGGGAGGCTGAGGCAGAAGGATTGCCTGAGTTCAAGGCTGCAGTGTGTAATGATCATGCCACTCCACTCCAGCCTGGGCAAGAGAGCATCTCTAAAAATAATTTAAATAAATAAATAAATGCAGTAAAACTTGCAGGTGACATGATCTTATATGTAGAAAATCCTAAAGAATCCACTAAAAAAGAAAAAACCAATAAATTCAATATGGAATAGAGAAGATCAATATACAAAATTCAATTGTATTTCTATAGAGTACCAATGAACAATTCAAAAACAAAATTGAGAAAACAGTTTAATTTGCAATAGCATCAAAAAGTATAAAATACCTAGAAATGAATTTAACAAAAACCTCTCATGTTCATGGACCAAAAGATTTAATATTGTTAAGATGGCAGCACTCCTCAAATTGATTTACAGATTCAACACAACTATTGCACTTTCCAATTTTTAAACTTACTACACAACTACAGTAATCAAGACAGTATTGTACTGCCATAAGGATAGATATATAGACAATGGAATAGAGTCAAGAGTCCAGAAATAAATCCATACATTTATGGTCATTTGATTTTTGACAAGAGTGAATGACAATTCATTGGGGAAATAGTTCAACAAATGGTACTGGGACAACAAGATATTCACATGCAAAATAAGGAAGCTAGACTCCTGCCTTATACAAAATTTAACTGAAAATGGATTTGAGACTGAATTAAAGAGTTAAAACTCTCAGAGGAAAACAGGGGTAAGTCTTCTTGACTTGGATTAGGCAATGGTTTTTAAAATATAGACTTTATTATTATTATTATTATTTTGACACAGAGTCTCACTCTGTTGCCCAGGCTGGAGTGCAGTGGCGCAATCTCGGCTCACTGCAACCTCCACCTCTTGGGTTCAAGCAATTCTCCTGCCTCAGTGTCCTGAGTAGCTGGGATTACAGGCACATGCCACCATGCCGGTCTAATTTTTGTTTTTAGTAGAGACAGGGTTTGGTTTTACTATGTTGACTAGTCTGGTTTCAAACTCCTGACCTCAAGTGATCTGCCCACTTCAGCCTCCCAAAGTGCTGGGATTACAGGCATAAGGCACCTCACCCAGCAACTTTATTTATCTATTTATTTTTAGAGCAATTATATGTTCACAGCAGAACTGAGTAGAAAGTACAGCAAGTTCTCATATACCCCCTCCCATAAACATCCCGTCAACATTTCACCATCAACTTCCCACACCAGGGTGATATATTGTTAGAATCAATAAATCACCATTGATGTCATTATCAACCAAAGTCTATGAATTCACTAGGATTCACTCTAGATATTTTATGTTCTATGAGTTTGGACAAATATATAGTGGCATGAATCCATCATTATAGAATCATACAGAATAGTTTTACTGTCCTAAAAATTCTCTAGGCTCCACTTATTTGTACCTCTTTCCCTTATATTTATGACTAGTTTACCTCCTCTTTCAAAAAGCACTATACCACTTCATGGGTAATGCATGTATTTTATAGCAACACAGTATTCCCAACTTGTCCCTCCCACCACTTAGTACATTGCTGTCATTCATTTCACTTATCCGCAAGCTATAATCACTACATATATTGCTGCTTTTATTATTTTGAACAGGGATCTGTTGGATCATTTAAGAAAAATAAAGGTAAAAGATTTTGTTTTACCTTCATTTAATCCTTCTCTAATGCTTTTCTTTTCCTTACGCAGATCTGAGTTTCTGGCAGTTTGCTAGGGCTGTTAAAACAAAATACCACCTACTGAATGGCTTAAACAACCAGAATTTATTTTCTCACAGTTCTGGGAGCTAAAAGTCCGTGATCAGGGTGTTAGCAGGTTTGATTTCTCTCTCCTTGGCTTGCAGATGGTAGCTTTCATCCTGTGTCCTTACATGGTCATCCCTTGATTTGAGTGTGTCTGTGCTTGGGGTCTCTCTCGGTCTATATCCAAATTTCTTCTTGTTATAAGAACCTCAAGTGATCCACCCGCCTCGGCCTCCCAAAGTGCTGGGATTACAGGTGTGAGCCACTGTACCTAGCCAGTATTTCTTGCAAGGCAGGTCTACTAGTGACAAATTCTCTTCAATTTTTGTTTGTCTGAGAAAGTCTTTATTTCTCCTTCACAAGAAGGATAATTTAGCCGGATACAGAATTCTAGGTTGGTGGTTTTTTTCTTTCAGTACTTTAAATATTTTACTTCACTGTCTTTTTCCTTGCATGTTTTCTGAGAAGTGCAGTGTAATTCTTATCCATGCTTCTCTATAGGTAACGTTTCTCTTTGTCTTTGATTTTCTGAAATTTGAATATGGTATGCCTAGGTGTAGATCTTCCCAGGCTGTAGTGCAGTGGCATGATCCTGGCTCACTGCAACCTCTGTCTCCCGGGTTCAAATGATTCTCGTGCCTCAGCCTCCTGAGTAGCTGGGATTATAGGTATACACCACCATGCCCAGCTAATGTTTTGCATTTTACTAGAGACAGGGTTTCACCATGTTGCCCAAGCTGGTCTTGAACTCCTGAGCTTAGGCAATCTGTCTGCCTCAGCCTCCCAAAGTGCTAGGATTACAGGTATGAGCCACCACGCCCAGCCCTCGGTATAGATCTTTTGGTATATATTCTGCTTGGTGTTCCCTTAGTTTCCTGGATCTATGGTTTGTTGTCTATCATTAATTTTTGGAAATTATCAGTCTTTATTCCTTCAAATATTTCTTCTGTTTTTTTTTTTTTTTTCCTGTCTCTTCTCCTGGCATCCCCATTACATATATGTTACACCTTTTGTAATTGCCCCACAGTTCATGGATATTATGTTCTGTCTCTTTTTGTCATTTTTTTTCTTTGCATTTCAGTTTTGGAGATTTCTATTGACATTTCTTCAAGCCCATTGATTCTTTCTTCAGTTGTTTGTCCAGTATATTGACAAGTTTACCAAAGGCATTTTTCATTTCTGATACAGTGTTCTTGATTTCTAGCATTTCTTTTTGATTCCTTCTTAGGGTTCCCATCTCTGTTTACATTGTCCACTTATTCTTGCACATTGTACACTTTTTCTACTAGATCCTTTAGCATATTAATTTTAGTTAAGTTCCCAGTCTGATAAGCCTAACATCTCTACCATATTTGAGTCCTTTTCTGATGCTTACTTTATGTTTTCAAACTTTGTTTTGTCTTTTAATATGCCTTATAATTTTTTGTTAAAAGTTAGACATGATGTACTGTGTAAACGGAACTGAATAAATAGCTTTATTGTGAGATTTTATGTTTATCTGGCTAGAGGTTAGTTTGTGTTTACTGTTTGCTGTACCTGCAGGTGTTGGAGGCTACAGTTTCCTCTGGTATCCTTTGACTCCTCTGCTATCTTTGGGTTTCCCTACAAACTTTTGCTTAAATAATGTATGAGATGTACAGTTCTTTAAGTTATATTCCCCTGTTATTATGTAGGAGCCCTATTGATGTGGTAAGGTTTGGTGGGAGGGAAACCATTCTATATAGTTTTATGATTTGGTCTCAATTTTTTAATGAGTCTATGTATCTGTCCTCTTAAATTCTTCTCAGTTTTATTTTGTTTTGTTTTCCCTGTTAGGTGAACCAGAAAGGATTGAGGGGGACATTTCCCTTCCCCAGTGTGAAAGGCTAGAGGGAGCTGAATTTGGGTTATTTCCCTTCCCACAAATTGTTTGGGCTCTAATAAAATCCCAGTTAGTTGGGCTCTTATAAAGTAGTTTCTCTTGAGGGCAGTCCTTTTTAAGAACAGAATGTTCTGGACATATTTTAAATTGGCTACTTTCCCCCTCCATCACCTGGAAGCACAAGGAGATATTTCTGTGGTTTTAACAATGAGAACCTAGTAGGGCTTTTGGAGATAAAACTCACAAAAGTATAGGTGTCCTCCTACAACTGGATCCTGGTGAAGTCTTTAACTCTCAAACTTACCTATACTGTGCCCCTGGCAATTTATCAATAATGGTTTAAATTTTCTTACCCCAGTTTGGTTCCCACTGAGATTTCTGCTGTGGTAAGTTGTGATTCTCTATATCTGCCCGTCTGTCTCTCCATTTCTGGGGACAACAGTTTGCCTTATGATCTCAGTTTTCTGGAGGATCTAAGAAAAGTTGTTGATTTCCAGTTTTGTCAGCATTCCTTGTTGTCAGGATGGGAAAGATGACTTCCAAGATCTTTGGAGATACCACGTCTGCTGTCTCTTTGGACACCAGATCTCGCTTTCATTTCTGAATGAAATTTTCATGGGATATAAAATTATAGGCTGGCAAGGTTTTACCCCCAAGAATTTTGAAGATGTTGTTTTCTGGCATTTGTTGTTATTGAATAGAGGTCTGCCATCATTCTTATCATTCCCCCGAATATATCTTTTTGCTCTTACTGCTGACCTTTTCTCTTTAACTTTAGTTTTTATCAGTTTAACTATGATGTTCCTAGGTATGATTTTCCTTGTAGTTATTTTTCTTGGTTTTGGCTGAGCTTCTTAGGTCTGAGAGTAGATCTTTTAAATAAAATGTAAGCCATTTTAGCCAGTAATTCTTCAAACTTTGCCTTATTTTCTCTCTTTCCAGTTGACCCCCCAATTACATATATGTCAGACCACTTGATATTGTCTCACAGGTTACTGAGGTTCTACTCATTTTTCCTGAATGATTTTTCTCTTTGTACTTTAGTTAATATAGTTTCCATTATTGTATCCTCAAATTTATTGATTGCAGTTTTTAATCTGCTGTCAAGCTCACCCAGTACATTTTTTACTTCAAGTATTATATTATTCAGCTCTAAGAGTTCTAGTTTTCTTGCAGTTTTCAAATATCTCCTAAAATTCTCCCATCTATTTACCCATTATATTTATCTTTTCCTGTAAAATCTTTATTTATTTATTTATTTATTTATTTAATTTATTTTTTGAGATGGAGTCTTGCTCCGTTGCCCAGATTAGAGTGCGGTGGCACAATCAGCTCACTGCAGCCTCTGCTGCCCAGGTTCAAGCAATTCCCCTGTCTCAGCCCCCCAAGTAGCTGGGACTACAGGCGCATGCCACCACGCCCGGCCTCCCAAAGTACTGGGATTATAGATGTGAGCCACCACACCCAACCCTTTTCCTATAAAATCTTTAACATGTTTATAATAGTTTATTTAATGTTCTTGTCCAATTCCAACATTTGGTTGTCTCAGAATCTCTTTCAATTGACTGTTTTTTTCTCTTTAAGTCTGATTTTTATGTTTTCTTTTTTTTTTTACACATCTGGTTTTTATTATATACTGAAAATTGTGAATAACATATTCTAGATTCTTTTATATTCCTCTGAAGAATTTTGAATTTTATTCTGGAAGGCAGTTAAATTACAGAGAATAGCTCTACTCTTGTGAAGGTTTGGTTTTCAACTTCATTAAAATGGGTCTATTTTGATTTTGCTCTTAGTCCTGTGATATAGTCTTTTTATGTGTAGAGAGTAGCCTTCCTGGGGTTTAATAGGAAAGCCCTCGTGTTCCTTTAACTTAGTAGAACTTGAACTCCAAACTCTATTTTCCCAGCAATAAGCAGCTGCTAAATTCTTCTCGGCTCTTTCTACCTCACAGCTAGAGCTTTCCACTGGGCTGTTGGAGACATGCCTTACACATGTACAGTAGTTCAAGACTCAACCAAGGATTGGAAAGATACTTATATTTACGTTTTAGGGTTCCCTTCTTTGTGGCACAATCATGCCCAAGATTTCTTCCCTTAAATTCTAGTCATTCTAGCAGTCTCAAATTCATTCTGTGTTTCCTCATTCTAGTAAGACTGCAACTTTCTGCTTGAGCTTTATTCCCTGACACATGAACTGGGGCATTCACTGAAGGGAAAACGAATTAAAGAAAGATCTCTCCAAATATGTTTCACATCTTTGAAGGATTGTGTCTCCTGAAGTTTCTTATTTTGGTTACTCTCTAGTACTTCAAAAATAGTTTTATTAAAACAAATACAAAATTTATTATTGTTACTGGTAGGAGGAGTGATCTAATAGAAGCTCCTTCACCATTATCAGAAATTGTCTTTTCATAAATATTATAAAATCTTTAAGGTTTAAAAAAATTTTGACTTTGAAAAGCCGAGGCAGGCGGATCACGAGGTCAGGAGTTCAAGACCATTCTGGCCAACCTGGTGAAACCCTGTTTCTACTAAAATACAAAAAATTAGCCGGGCTTGGTGGTACATGCCTGTAGTCCCAGCTACTGGGGAAGCTGAGGCAGAGGAATTGCTTGAACCCAGGAGGTGGAGATTGCAGTGAGCCGAGATTGCACCATTGCACTCCAGCCTGGCAACAGAGCAAGACTCAGTCTCAAAAAAAAAAAAAAAAAAAAAAAATTGAATTAGGACTCTAATAAGGTATCTACATTGAAATTTGTTGGGGTGTGTGTGTGTGTGTGTGTGTTTCTGAGACAAAATCTTCCTCCTGTAGCCCAGGCTGGAGTGCAATGGTGCAATCTCGGCCCACTGGAACCCCTGCTTCCTGGGTTCAAGCAGTTCTTCTGCCTCAGCCTCCCCAGTAGCTGGGATTACAAGTGCCCGCCACAACACCTGGCTAACTCTCTTGTATTTTTAGTAGAGACAGGGTTTCACCATGTTGGCCAGGCTGGTCTCAAACTCCTGACTTCAGGTGAGCTGCCCACTTCAGCCTTCCAAAGTGCTGGCTGGGATTACAGGTGTGAGCCACCATGCCCATCCCTGATGTGTCTTTTAAGTCTCTTTTAATCTATAGATTCCCTCTCCATCATCTGTTTTTTCTTCTCTCTCTCTCTCTTTTTTTTTTCTTCGCAATTTATTTATTTGATAAAAGCCAATCAAGGTATTTGAACTATAGAGTTTTCCACAATCTGGATTGGGCTGTTTGTTGTCCTGTGGTATGTTTTAACACACTCCTCTGATCTGTATTTTTTATAAATTGATAGTTACAACTAGAGGGTTGTCTAGATTTAGGTTTGACTTTGGCAAGACTACTTCATAGGTTGTGTTCCTCCATCAAGAAGCATTAAACAGCTGAGTATCTCTTTTTTCATGATGTTAACAGCCATTAATTCTCAACCCCTAGGGCCATTAATTCATCAGAGTTGCAAAATAATGATATTTTAGTTCTGTCATCCCTTACGTAGTTATACAGAATACTCCTAGGAAGTTTAAGTAGGAAAGTCAGGATAAATTCTTGATACCGTTCTTTAACATAATTATAATGAGTTTCTTCACTAGCATTGCATAATAATAATGTTTTTTTAGCTGTTTTTTATTTCTTGGTTTCACCAAAAGCTCAGAAACTTAAACATTTAGATATACAGATGCTCCTCAACTTATGATGGAGTTACATTCTGATAAACCCATAGTAAGTTGAAAATATCATAAATAGAAAATTCATTTAATACACCTAGCCTGCCAAACATGATAGCTTAGCCTAGCTTACCTTAAGCTCAGAATACTTACACTAGCTTACAGTTGGGCAAAATCATCTAACACAAAGCCTGTTTTAGAATAAATTGTTGACTAATGTAATTTATTAAATACAGTACTGAAAGTGAAAAACAGAATGGTTGCATGGGCACTCAAAGTACAGTTTCTACTGAATGCATATCACTTTCACACCATCATAAAGTTTAAAAATTATAAGTCAAACTATTGTAAGTCAGAGACCATTCGTATTTCAGTTTATGTCAGATTTCTAAAAATAGAATAAAAGGTCAGATTTCATTTACTTGCTGGTTAATAGAACCACATTCAGAAGACATTACAGTTTGGCATGAAATACAAAATGTGAACCAAAGGCACAAATGGAACTTCACGCAGAAAGGTGTTCAAATGGCCAATAAAGGTGTGAACAGCTCAACCTCATTAGTCATCAGGAAAGTGCAAATTAAACATGTACAACACCACTATATACCCACCAGAATTGCTAAAATGAAAACAGAAAATGCTAAAGAGTCACAAGAATGTAGAACAGCCAGAATTCTCATTACAATGTTGATGGGAGTATGGGTTGGTATAACCATTTTGGAATACTGTTTTATAGTAGCTACTAAAACTGAACATACCTATGTCCTATGCCCCAGCAATATTCCTGGATAAATACGCAACAGAGATGTATACATATGTTCACCAGAAGACATACGATTTGTTTGTAGCAGTACAATTAATAGTAGCTATAAAATAGAAACAGTCATAGAAAAGATAAATAATCCTAAATCTACCACTAGCAGTGATTGAGTTGTTGAGTAGATAGATGATTACCTTTCATATTTCCTGACCAGTGAGTTTTAGGAAAGGATATTTACAATTTTATATTTTTCCAAGGAATTAGATCCTCTCAAATTCATACATTTCATGTTATACTAAGATGAGCTATTGTCAAGCATTTTATAAATACTTATTATAGGTTGTAAAAACTAATATGAATATATATGTAGGCAGAGATAATAAATGTTTATCAAGTAAATGATACATCCCCCACAGTCATGAATGAAAATGAACCCCAACTACACTAAAAAATATTGAAGAATCTCACAAACATGTTGAAAGAAAAAAGTGAGGCACAAGTTCAAAAATTAGCAAAAAGTTGGATGCTTTTTGCTGTAATCCCAGCACTTTGGGAGTGGGCGGATCACAAAGTCAGGAGTTCAAGACCAGCCTGGCCAACATGGTGAAACCCCATCTCTACTAAAAATACAAAAATTAGCCAGGCATGGAGGCAGGCACCTGTAATCCCAGCTACTCGGGAGACTGAGGCAGGAGTACTGCTTGAACCCGGGAGATGGAGGTTGCAGTGAGGCGAGATTGCATCACTGCACTCCAGCCTGGGCAACACAGCAAGACTTCGTCTCAAAAAACAAAAACAAAAAACCTAGCAAAATCAATGTTTGGTCTTCATAGTCAGGTTAGTGAGCTGGTAGGAAAGGATTTAGTGACTGGACTTCTGGGATGCTATTTCTTGATGTTCAGTTTTTTAAATCTGGCTATAGGTTAATGGATATGCTCACTTTGTGAAAATCCATTGAGCTTTTAACTTACTATTTGTGTTCTTTTTTATATGTTTGCTGTACTTCAATAAAAAGTCCTAGAAAATACAATATGTGGACTGGGCATGTGGTGGCTCACGCCTGTAATCCCAGCACTTTGGGAAACTGAGGAGGGCAAATCACTTGAAGTCAGGAGTTCAAGACCAGTCTGGCCAACATGGTGAAACCCTGTCTCTACTAAAAAATACAAAAATTAGCCAGGTGTGGTGGTGGCCACATGTAATCCCAGCTACTCAGGAGGCTGAGGCGGGAGAATTGCTTGAACCTGGGAGGTGGAGTTTGCAGTGAGCAGAGATCATGCCACTGCACTCCAGCCCGAGAGCAACAGAGCCAGACTCTGTCTCAAAAAATGAATAAGTAAAATAAAATATACTATGTGATATCCTTGCCGAACTGCTTCCATACTATATTAAGTAATGCTTATTTACGTAAGTAACAGTTCTTGAACTCCATTGGATGCAAGGCATTTTAGGAACGTAAGTAAAACAGATTCCTTTTGAGTCTCTCATATTGGATCATTGGTAGAAAAACTGAAGCAATGGAACTGAACTCTTAAGTCTCCTCTGACCCAATTTTATCATATTCTCAATGTTTGGAGATCAAAGCAAATTAATTTAAAACCATTCCAAAAAAAATTAAACCCATGCAACCCATGAAAAAGTTTAGAGTATTATTAGTCTATTATTTTCATAACTGAGCAGACAAGTCAGCTGTTGCAAAGGTAGCCTTTGCATAATAGGGATTTTGTGGGGTTTTTTAAAGGGGGATTCATGTTAACACATTTGATAAACTTTTATCTTAATGCGCCTTTCTGGAATACCAGTCTGACCTCAATCTGAACAAAGCCTTAGTTGTTGATGTTTGCAGGAGGTAGCTTGGTCATTTTCTCAGCTTGTATGTTTATTATTGAATGTTAATCAGATTCTTCATTAAAGATTTCATCTGCCACACAAATGCGTAATTGGCTATGTCTGAGTGGCTACCTTTTGTCTTGAGCAGATTGCTAAAACTGCATTAAGTATCATTAGACCAAAATGATGACCTTATTAATTTGCCCTTTACTTGTTTTCCAACAGATTGGGCCTTATTATTATGCAAACACACTGTAAAGAACAGTCTTAGAAAAAGCTCATGAATTTCTCTTAGTTCATGGCAGGCTTTATGCCTGAAGGATGCATGAAATAATTGACTGTAATGTTTATTAAGCTGTTTTTTGTGTGTCTATTATAGAGCACCATTCAGAAGCTGTGACTTAAAACTAGTACAAAAGCAAGAAAATTATAAATTAAGAATTGCCCTTCTGCCTTGATTTATTTTATCCACTTTTGTTAATGAAATGGTGCAGAGGAAAGAAATTAAATATACTATTTAAACTTGCATGTTAGTTTTCTTTTAAAATGAATCAATGAGATAGAGATAAACAGAAAATAATCATGAAAGTATAATTTTTAAGCAATATATATATTAAATCCACATTTTCACTACAACATATTTTTCTTAAACTCACATTTGTTGAGCTTCTCTGTATGTGACTCACAGAATGTTATTTGTAAAATATCCATTTAAGTTTAAATATTCCAAAAGAATGATAAGTAATGACATCTTTCTTGTTCTGCTATTATTGTTACGATTAGTTGAACCTGATGGAAATGAAATGCATGAAATTGGCTGTCATCTGCAATCTGACGATTTCAGCCTAATTGGTTTAAGCAGGATGTGCTTCATACTGATCTCCAGGATGTCTTTGGTAATCTGTCTGCTCCTGGAGCTAAGACTTGGCCACAAATGAAGTTATTGCAGCCTTAGAATGAAATCCTCACCCATTAAGGGTTCAGGTGGACTTGGCTTTATAATCTGGGTTAAAAGTTTTGAGTAGATTTAGATGGTTACCTTTCATGTTTCCTGATCAATGAGTTTTAGGGAAGGATATTTATGATTTTATATTTTATCAAGAACAGAAGCCTCTCAAATTCATATGTTATACACTGTATTAGGGTTGAGTTATTGTTAAGCATTTTATAAATTCTTATAATAGATTATAAAAACTATTTCTATAGTATCTATTTAAGAATGAAAATATTTACTCTTTAATGGAAATATTTTTGTAGTATCTGAACCAACTTTTGTACGCACTATAAAACAGAACAAGCTTATGGAGTAGATGAGTGGTAGTCTAAATGGACTTAGTTAATGTAGTGCCACAGTAATTCTTACGAGTTGACAAATGACACAATATTAAATTTAATGAAATACCATGTATTTATAAAAGATAGCAAATGTTAGTCAATATAGCTTAAATAAAACAGTGCTTTAATAAAGATGATCAGTTGGCCAGTTTTGTTTCAATGCTAGATTTTTTGCAGAAGTTGTTTCTTGACCCTAAAACACTTCTTTCCATCACTTTGACTATGTAGCCTTTCCTATTTAGGACTCGTCTACTTTGTGAAGCCTTCCCTTAATCTTTGGCCACATTAATCCCTTACTTTTCTAATAATGCTTTCTGTCTGTTGTACACATTTAACCACTTAATGATAAATAGCCTTTGACCTCTGACTATTGTAGGTCTTCTATTCCCCTTGAGATATGATCTTCACAAATAGCAACTCTAATGTGGATGGATGGATGGATGGATGGAAGGAAGGAAAGAGGTAGGCAGGGAGGGAGGGAGAAAGAAAAAAAAGGGAAGGAAGAAAGGAAGGAAAGAGGGAGGGAGGAAGAGAAAGATGCTCAATAAATGTTTCTCAAAGTGAACAATCTCTTTTTCTTCAACATCTCTAAGTCACACTTCTGGGTCTTCCTATCATTCTGGGTCCTACTATTTTTTTCTGCTTTTTAAAATAATTTTTCTAATTTTAAATATGTATCAGGTATAGGTGGGAATATGTATGTGCTGTGTACACTGTATATTCATATAATTTGCATTGGTCCTAACAATAGTGTAATTTTGTCAAAAGGCAAAGACTCCTTATATAACATTTAGCAGATAGTTGGTAGGTGTTAAGAGAGTCTGAATTTTTTTTTTTTTTTTTGTCTTTTTTTGGTGGGGACAGGATCTCACCTTTTTTTGGTGGGGATAGGATATCAGCCCATCATGTTATTTTCATCATTGTTGTAGTGATTGTTTTTTACAACATTATCTAAATCTTCTTAGAACTCAGTGGATCTTAACTCCTGGTGTGTATGTACTTGTATCACTTAGTTAATACTCTGTGTGGGCTTTAGAAAGAATACCGGATTAACAATTTTAAAACCTGAGTACTAGTCTTAGCTTTACCTCTGTAATTCCCTTAAAATCTAAATAAGAACAGCATATGAAAGACTAAAGAACAGCATGTGAAAGACTAATTCATTTACCCAAGATTTCTGTGACTCTGGAGGGTGGGATTGGTATGTTTTCTTCTTTACCATGAAGTTCAGGCTTACGCTTCTGTTGCCTTTATTTAGGTACAAATTATTTCTTCTTCCACATGCCGTCCCTGTCTCACACTGTGCTAACCCAGATATAGAATTGAATAAATATCCCTTTTTAAAAAAAGAGAAGGCAAAAGAGGGAGAAAAAGGAAAAGGAAGGAGGCAGGAGAAGAAAAAGAATGAATAAAAAGAAACTTACTTGAATTTATGTCTATAAATTCATAAACTACAAGGTTGACTGCACATTTGTAAAGAGGGAGATTTAAATGGAAAGAATTACACACCACAGTGTATATTACCTACTCCTATTCTTTTTTTTCCGAGATAGGGTCTCACTCTGTTACCCAGGCTGTAGTGCGGTGGCTTGATCTCAGCTCACTACAGCCTCGACATCCCAGGCTCAAGCGATTCTCCCACCTCAGAATGGTGAGTAGCTGGGACCATAGGTGTGTGCCATCACTCCCAGCTTATTTCTAATTTTTTTGTAGAGACAAGGTTTTGCCATGTTGCACACACAGGCTGGTCTCAAACTCCTGTGCTCAAGGAATCCTCCCTCCTCAGCCTCTCCAAGTGCTGGGATTATGGGCTCGAACCACTACACCTAGTCAAATACTCCTCCCATTCTTTAAAGGTACTTCAGTGACCCCAAATATTGCTAACCATTCTTTTTCTTCCTCACTTTGTTCTATTTTTTCTTCTATGCTATGCTAATGACAAAATTCCTGCTGGTTTCTAACGTAGAACAGTTTACCTCGCTCTTGCTTCCTTGTTGCCAGCTATCCATGTTCTCAGAATCTCAGGGTCACATCAAAGTGTTTTTCTAAGCAAAGTATTTTTCTGTTGCCTCCCTAATAAAAAATAAATTCTGATAACAGTAAAGACAATGATTTTGTTACTGCCCTACAACAGGATGAATTTAGGCAAACTGCTGATAGTCTCTAACCTTAATTTTGTCATCTGTAATTGGAGGTGTTCTCTTTGGTCTTCCTGTGGCTCAAGGTTATAAGTATAAAAATATATATATGCATCTGAAATTGTCATGTGAACTGTATAGTTTGATGCAGATTTAAGAGCATTCGTGTTGGAGAAAGCATGGTATAAGTAACACTGGATTGGAAAGGATATGTGCTTACTCTGTACATTATTTATTTCTGGCAACAATAGTGAATGATCATTACCAAAATTATTACCGATGAAGAAACTGAGACACAGAAATGCCAAGTAATTTGACCACTGTCAAATAGTTATTGAGTAGGAGAGCTAGGATTGAAATCCAAGTCTAATTGCTTACAAAGCCTGTGGACCTGTTTGTTTCTTTGTTTTTCATTATCTTACTGCTGAATTTCAGTTACTACATGTACACTCTTTGAAATGGTCTATATGTTTTTTTGCCTTTTAAGAAACTCAAAGCTTTTCCAGATTTAGAGAAGGATGTCTCTCACTGTATAGGTAACATATACAGAAACTTAAAGGATTAGAAATCATTGATAGAGCAAATGCTTACAATCGTTAATGATATACATTGTACATTCCAAACATCAATGGTATATTTTAGTCAACATGGTAAATTCTAGAAAGACTTTTCAATATTAAATCAACTCTGATGAAATGTTAACAATTTGAGATTTGTAGGGTAGTAGATGAGTATTAAATAAATTTTGTAAACGTAAGTGTATGTGCAATTTTTCTTTGCTAGTTATATTCTGAATTAAGAAATTTACAAGAGTGTGCATACATTTTTTATTACCTAATGTATACATAGTTGTATTTTGTGCTACTGTTGTGCTTCAGCCATCATAAATTCATTTATAAACAAAAATTTCTGTAAACTGTGTGAAAATAATAAATTTTGCTATATGATAATACCTTTAAATTTTTTTTTTTTTTTAAATTTAGAGATGGGGTCTTGCTCTTGCACTGTCCACACTGGAGTGCAGTGGCATGATCATAGCTCACTGCAGCCTGAAACTCTTGGGCTCACGTGGTCCTCTTGCCTCAGCCTCCCAAGTTAGCTGGGACTACAGACATGGACCACTGTTCCTGGCTACACCTACTTAAGTTATGGTATGATGCAATTTTTAAGGTAAAAATCTCACTTAGTTTTCAAATTTTGTTATGAGGGATTTGAAGATTGCATGTGTGTTGCAAGAGTGCTCTAAAGTTTCTTTTGTTTTTTTTTTTTTTTTTTGGCATACTTTCATTTTGTAAATTATATGTCTCTGCATTCCTGAATTGAAACTTTAAGGCTATGTAGTCCTAAGCAAGAAATCAGAATATAGCAAGAACACCTGGTAAATATAGGAATTAAAGATTGGATGTTGCGTATTCTAATACAGTCATTAATGTAGGATTGTATTTTATGCTGACTGTGCTGCCACTGACCTTTCTTTTAGGAGTTACCAAACATAAATCACTTCTTTGTTATTGGCATGTTATTTGGCTTTATAGGAGTGAATTCAAAACATCAATCAAAAAAAAGATTATTTGCAATATTATACAACTTTTATAAATGATATAACTTAGTTGTTTGATTTCTCTGTGATCAGTATTTCAAATATCAGGGGCATTAAATAAACTTTTAGAATTTTTTTAAGTTGCAGATAAATTTGTCCCAAGAATGTTAGTTATAGAGATATCAGAAAAATGAATAACTTTAACCATAATTTGATTTACTAAATAAAACTTAATATATAAATGTATACCAATATATTACAAAATTATAAAGTTATATGAAACTTGCTTTTTAAGCTTTAAAACACTTTAATGACTTTTAAGTTCCTCCCTTAGGATGGGCTGAGCATTTTTTTTTTTTTTGAGACCGAGCGTCTTGCACTATTGCCCAGGCTGTAGTGCAGTGGCGCCATCTCGGCTCACTGCAATCTCTGCCTCCTGGGTTCAAGCAATTCTCCTGCCTCAGCCTCCTGAGTAGCTGGGATTACAGGCATGTACCATCACTCCTGGCTAAATTTTGTATTTTTAGTAGAGAGGAGCTTTCACCATGTTGGCCATGCTGGTCATGAACTCCTGACCTCAGGTGATTTGCCTGTCTCAGTCTCCCAAAGTGCTGGGACAGATGTAAGCCACCATGCCCAGCCATTATAGATGTATATATTTATAGGGTACATGAGATATTCTGCTAAGAGGATACACTGCATAATAATCACTCAGGGTAAATGGGGTATTCATCACCTTTAGCATTTATCTTTACTTTGTGTTACAAACAATCCAATTACACTCTTAGTTATTTTTAAATGTACAATAAATTTTTGTTCACTGTAGTCACCCTGTTGTAATGATCAAATACTACACTTTTTAAATTCTGTCTACTTACATGTTTTTACCCATTAGACCATCCCAACTCCCTCATGCCCTCCCCTCCAACCCCTTCTAGCCTTCCCAGCCTCTGGTAATTACCCGTCTACTCTCTATCTCTCTGACTTCAATTGTTTAATTTTTTTAGCTCTCATAAATAAATGAGAACATGAGAGGTTTGTCTTTCTTGTTTGGCTTATTTTCACCTAACATAATGACGTTCAGTTCCATCCATGCTGTTGCAAATGACAAGATGTCATTCTTTTTTTTATGGCTGAATAGTACTCCATTGTGTATATGTACCACATTTTCTTGATCCATTAGTCTGCTGTTGAACATTTAGGTTGCTTCCAAATCTTGGCTCTGGTGAATAGTGCTGCA
Organism: Sapajus apella; assembly: GCF_009761245.1. Taxonomy (NCBI): domain Eukaryota; kingdom Metazoa; phylum Chordata; class Mammalia; order Primates; family Cebidae; genus Sapajus; species Sapajus apella. The sequence continues at coordinate 29,009,171 of NW_022436952.1, forward strand.
ATAAACATGGGACTGCAGATGCCTCTTTGGTATATTAATTACCTTTCTTTTAGGTATATATCTAGCAGCAGGGTTGCTGGATCATATGGCACTTCTATTTTTACTTTGTCGAGGAACCTCCAAACTGTTCTTTATAGAAGGTGTGCTAATCTACATTCCCAGCAACAGTGTATGAGTTTTGTCAAGTGCTTTTTCTCCACATCCTTGCCAGCATTTGTTATACCCTGTCTTTTGGATATAAGTCATTTTAACTGGGGTAAGATGATACCTCATTGTAGTTTTGATTGGTGTTTCTCTGATGATTAGTGATGTTGAGCACCATTTACCTGTTTGCCATTTGTATGTCTTCTTTTGAGAAATGTCTATTCAGGTCTTTCGCCTATTTTTAAATTTGATTATTAGATTTTTTTCCTATTGAGTTGTTTGAGCTCCTTATATATTCTGGTTACTAATCCCATGTCAGATGGATAGTTTGCAGGTATTTTCTCCATTCTGTGGGATGTCTGTTCACTTTGTTGACTGTTTCCTTTGCTGTGCAAAACATTTTTAACTTGGTGTGATCCCATTAGTCCATTTTTGTTTGTGCTTGTGGGGTATTACTCAAGAAATCTTTGCCCAGTCCAATGGCCTAGAGCGTTTCCCCAATGTTTTCTTGTAGTAGTTTCATAATTTGAGGTCATAGGTTAAAGTGTTTGATCCATTTTGATTTGATTTTTCTGTATGGCAAGAGATAAAAGTCTAGCTTCATTCTTCTGCACATGGATATCCCGTTTTCCCAGCATCACTTATTGAAGAAACTATCCTTTCCCCAGTATATGTTCTTAGCACTTTTGTCAAAAGTGAGTTCACTGTAGGTGTATTTATTTCTGGGTTCTCTGTTCCGTTTCATTGGTCTATGTGTCCATTTTTATACCGGTACTATGCTGTTGGTTACTGTAGCTCAGTAGCATAATTTGAAGTCAGCTAATGTGATATCTCCAGTTTTTTCATTTCATTCAGGATAACTTGGGCCAGCCTGAATATTTTGTGGTTCCAAATACATTTTAGGATTGTTTTTTTCTATTTTTGTGAAGACTGTCATTGGTATTTTGATAAAGATTGCACTGAATCTGTAGATTGTTTGGGTAATACAGACATTTTAACAATATTGATTCTTCCAATCCATGAACCTGGAATATCTTTCTGTTTTTTGTGTGCCCTCCTTTCTTCATCAAAGTTTCTTTCTTCAATGTTTTATAGTTTTCATTGTAGAGATTTTTCACATCTTTGGTTAAGTTTGTTCCTAGGTATTTTATTTTATTTGTAGCTGTTATGATGGTATTACTTTCATGATTTCCTTTTTGGATTGTTTATTGTTGGCATATACAAATGCTACAGATTTTTATGTTGATTTGGTATCCTGCCCTTTACTAGACTTATTAGTTCTAATAGCTTTTGTGGAGTCTTTAGGCTTTTACAAATATGAGATCATATCTGCAAACAGGGATAATTTTATTTATTTATTTCCAATTTGGATGTCCTTTTTCTTTCTCTTGTTTGATTTCTCTGGGTAGGACTTCCAGTACTATGTTGAACAACATAGTTGTTCAACAGTTGTTCAAACATTACAACAACAGTTATAATGTTTCATTTTTCATCTCTCAATTATAAGTGGGTATCCTTGTCTTGTTTCAGTTCCTAGAGGAAAGGCTTTCAGTTTTTCCCTCTTCAGAATGATACTAGTTATAGATCTGCTATATATGGCTTTTATTGTGTTGAGTTATCTTCATTCTATACCTACTTTTTTGAGGATTTCTATCATGGAGGGATGTTGAATTTTGTCAAGTGCTTTTTCATCATCAGTTGAAATGACCATATGGTTTTTTGACCTTCATTCTGTTGATGTGATGTATCACACTGATTGATTTGCATCTGTTGAACTATCGGTGCATCTTTTGAATGAATCCCAATTGATCATGGTTAATGATCTTTTTAGTCTGTTTTAAAATTTGGTTTGTGGGTATTTTGTTGAGGATTTTTGCATCAATGTTCATCAGGGATATTGGCCTGTAGTTCTCTTTTTTGATTTGTTTTTGTCTGGTTTCGGTATCAGAGTAATACTTCCTTCATAGAACAAGTTTAAAAGTATTCTCTCTTCCTCTATTTTTTGGAATACTTTGAGTAGGATTGATAATAGTTCTTTAAATGTTTGGTAAAATTTAGCAGTGATGGCCAGGTGCGGTGGCTCACGCCTGTAATCCAAGCACTTTGGAGGCCAAGGCGAGTGGATCACCTTAGATTGGGAGTTCAAGACCAGCCTGACCAACATGGTGAAACCTCGTCTTAAAAAAAAAAAAAAAAATTTAGCAGTGAACCAGGCTTTTCTTTGCTAGGAGACTTTTTAACATAGCTTTGATATCATCATTTGTTTGTTTGTTTGTTGCTTGTTTGTTTTTGAGACAGAGTCTCACTCTGTGAGAGTCTCCACTCTGTCATTCAGGCTGGAGTGCAGTGGCGTGATCTCAGCTCAATGCAAACTCCACCTCCTGGGTTCAAGCAATTCTTATGCCTCAGCCTCCCAAGTAACTGGGACTACAGGCGTGTGCCACCCCACCCTACTAATTTTTGTATTTTTAGTAGAGGTGAGGTTTCGCCATGTTGCCCAGGCTGGTCTCAAACTCCTGACCTCAAGTGATCTGCCCCCCCACCCCACCCCCTGCCAGCCTCTCAAAGTACTGAGATTACAGGCATGGGCCACCATGTCTGGCTTGATCTCATTACTTGTTATAGGTCTGTTCAGGTTTTTGATTTCCTTATGGTTGAATCTTAGAAGGCTGTATGTGTCTAGGAATTTATCTATTTCTTGTGAGTTTTCCAGTTTATTGGCATATAGTTGCTTATAGTAGCCTCCAATGATCCTTTGAATTTTTGCAGTATCAGTTGTAATGTTTCATTTTTCATCTCTCAATTTATTTATTGGAATTCTCTTTTTTTCTTAGGCTAAAGATCTTTCTATTTTGCTTATCTTTTTAGAAAAACTAACTTTTTGTTTTATTGATATTTTGTATTTTTTTATTTTGATTTTATTTATACTCTGATTTTTATTATTTTATTTCTTCTACTAATTTTGACTTGTTTGCTCTTGCTTTTCCGGTTTTATAAGATGCATTGTTAGGTCGTTTATTTGAATGAAGTTTTTATACTTTTTTGATATGGGAGCTTATTGCTATAAACTTTCCTCTTATTACTACTTTTGTTCTATCTCATAGGTTTTGGTATGTTGTGTTTTCATTTCCATTTGTGAAACTTGCTAATTTTTAAATTAATTAACTCAACAAATAGTTATTAAGTATACAGCCTATAACAAGGAATGTACTGGGTACTGAAAATAGAAAGGAGAACAAAGCCAGATACTATAAATCATAGTCTAGTGAAAGAAGCAGACAAATTTTTAAATTATGCAAATGGTTAAATAAGTAATAAATGTGATTAAGGAAGTGAAATATCTGTACACTAAAAACTGTAAAACATTAATGAAAGAAATTGAAGAAGTCACAAATAAATGAAAAGAAATGTTGTGTTCATGGATTGGAAGAATTAATATTGTTAAAATGTTCATACTAGTCAAAGAATCTACAGATTCAATGCAATCCCTATTAAAAATTCAATGACTTTTTTCATGGGACTAGAAAAAAATAATTTAAAATTTGGAACCACAGAAGACTTACAATAGCCAAAGCAATTTTGAGAAAGGAGAATAAACTGAAGACATCACAACCCCTGATTTCAAACTATATTACAAAGCTATAATAATTCAAACATTATGATATGGCATTAAAAACACATCTACCAATGGAACAGATCAGAACGCCAAAAATAAATCCATGCATTTATGTTTAACAGACTTTCGGCAAAGATGCCAGTAATACAAAATGAGGAAAGGACAGTCCCTTCAATAATTGATGCTGGAAAAACGGTATATTGACATGTAGAAGAATAAAATTAGAACGATGAATGTTTGTGAGAATCAAGACAACCCTGGGCTAAAGGCGCCATCTAGTGCTGAGAATGAGGCAGCAATCTAAGAGTCAAGGGATTCAACAACTGTAAAGAACCTCTTAGGAAACATAACCTAGAAAGACCAAAACAAGCAATGCGGTGAAGACAGGCATAAGTAACCCTTGAAGCATAGGAACTAATCCTATGAAGCCATATATGTACATCCAGAAGAAACAGCAATGAACAGAACTATGACCTCCCCAAATAAACAAAGCAAGAAGCCAGTGATCAACCCTACCATAAGGGCAATCTGTGAGCTCTCAGGTCAAGCATTAAAAATAGCAGTTTTAAGGAAACTCAGAAAACCCCAGAGTAACATGAAAAAGCAATTCAGAAATTTATTAGAAAAATATAACAGAGATCAAACTAATAAAAACAATCAAATGGAAATCCTGAAACTGATAAATACCTTTGCTGAGCTGAAAAAATACATTAGGGGCTCTCAACAGCAGAATGAATTGAGCCAAAAAAAAAAAGAATCAGTAAGCTCAAAGATGGACTATTTGAAAATATACAGTCAGAGGAGAAAAAAGAAAAAAAAGAGTAAAAAAGAATGAAGAATGCAGGATATACAGAATAACCTCAAAAGAGCAAATCTAAGAGTTGGTGTTCAGAAGGGAGCTGAGAAAGAGCAAGGGTTAGAAAGCATATCCAAAGTAATAATAACAGAAAACATTCCAAACCTAGAGAAGTATACAGATATCCAGGTACAAGAAGTTCAGTGATCACCAAACAGATCCAATCCAAATAAGACTACTCCAAGGCATATAACAATCAAACTCTCAAAGATCAAGGATGAAGAGAAGATCCTAAGAGAAAAGAAGCAAATAATATATAAAGGAACTCTGGTTCATCTAGCTACAAATTTCTCAGTGGAAACCATACAATCAGGAGGGAGTGGATGACATATTCAACATGCTGAAGAAAAAATTAAAAAGTCAACTGTCAACTGAAAACACTGTACCCAGCAAAGATTTCCTTCAAACATAAGAGAGAGGGTATATGTAATGATAAAGGAATCAATTCAGCAAGAGGATTCAGTAAATATTTATGTACCCAACACAGGAGCACCCAAATATATAAAACAAACATTAATAGATCAAAAGAGAGAGATAAGACTATAATACAATAATAGTAGGGGACATCAACACCTGACTCTCAGGAATGAACAGATCATCCATACAGAAAATTAATAACACTGGAATTAGACTACATTCTAGACTAAATGGACCTAACTGAAATTTAGAGAACATTTAATCTAACTGCTGCAGAATATACATTCTTCTCATCAGCAAATGGAATTTTCTCTGCAATAGGTCATCTACGAGGTCACAAAACAAGTCTCCACAAATTCAAAAGAATCAAAATCAAATCAAGTATTTTTTCTGACCCCAAGGGAATAAAACTAGAACTCAGTGACAAGAGGAACTATGGAAAATATACAAATACATGGAAATTAAACAACATGCTTCTGAATGACAAATGGGTCAATGAAGAAATTAAGAAGGAAATTAAAAAATTTATTGAAACATACAAATCGAAATGCAACTTATCAAAATCTATGGGATACAGCAAACACAGTACTAAGAGGAAAGTTTATAGCAACAAATACCTGCATCCAAAAAGTAGAAAGCTTTCAAATAGCCTAATGATGCACCTCAAGAAACAAGTAAAGTAATTACAAACCAAACACAAAATTAATAGAAGGAAAGAAATATTAAAGATCAGAGTAGAAATAAAATTGAGACTAAAAAAATTACAAAAAAATAAAAAATATTTTTTGAAAAGATAAAATAGACAAAGCTTTTGCTAAATAATTAAAAAAACAGAACCCAAATAAAAAAAGAAATGAAAAAAGACAAAAATTAGTGCCACAGAAATACAAAGGATCATTTGAGACAGTTATGAATGACTATATACCAACAAATTGAAAACCAAGAAGAAATGGATAAATTACTGGACACATACAAGCAACCAAGATTGAACTATGAAGAAATAGAAAACCAACCAATAATGAGTAACAAGATCAAAGCAACAACAAAAATTTTCCCATCAAAGAAAATCCTGGGCCCAAATAGCTTCACTGCTGAATTCTACCTAACATTTAAAGAAGAATCAATACTAATTCTACTCAAACTATTCCAAAACATTAAAGAGGAGGAAGTACTTCCAAACTCATTCTATGAAGCCAGTGTTAAACTGATACCAAAACTAGATAGATAAGGGCAAAACCAAAAAAATCTGCAGGCCAATATCCCTGATAAACTTAGATGCAAAATCCTCAACAAAATAATAGAATACAACAACACTTTAAAAAGATCATCCTAGGATTGCAGGGATGGTTCAACATATGTAGATCAATAAATGTGATACATCACATTAAGAGGATAAAGGACAAAAACCATATGATCATTTTAATAGATGGTGAAAAAGCATTCAACAAAATTCAACATCCCTTTATGATTTAAAAAAAAAAAAAGGGTTTAGAAGGAACATACTTCAAAACAATAAAGGCCACATATGACAAAGCCACAGCTAACATTGTGCTAAATGAAGAGAAATGGAAAGACCTCTAAGATATGGAACAAGACAAAAATGCCCACTTTCACCACTTTTGTTCAGCATAGTACTGGAAGTCCTAGCCAGAAAAATTAGGGAAGAAAAAGAAATAAAGAAGATTGGTTGAAAAGGAAGAAGCCAAATTTCTTGTTTGCAGATGACATAATAGTACATTTGGAAAACCCTAAAGACTCCATCAAAAAAATTTTTTTTGTTTTTTGTTTTTTGTTTTTTTTTTTTGAGACAGTTTCGCTCTTGTTACCCAGGCTGGAGTGCAATGGCGTGATCTCGGCTCACCGCAACCTCCACCTCCTGGGTTCAGGCAATTCTCCTGCCTCAGCCTCCTGAGTAGCTGGGATTACAGGCACGCGCCACCATGCCCAGCTAATTTTTTGTAGTTTTAGTAGAGACGGGGTTTCACCATGTTGACCAGGATGGTCTCGATCTCTTGACCTCGTGATCCACCCGCCTCGGCCTCCCAAAGTGCTGGGATTATAGGCTTGAGCCACCGCGCCCGGCAAAAAAATGTTTACACTTAATAAATGAATTCAATAAAGTGACTGGATAGAAAATCAACATACAAAAATTAGTAGTATTTATGTACACCTATAAAGAACAATGTGAAAAAGAAGTCGACAAAGCAATCCCATTCATAATAACTACAAAAAAAAATCTCAGAATAAAGTTAACTGAAGAAGTGAAAGATCTCCACAAAGAAAACTATAAAACACTGATGACGCCATGCATGGTGCCTCATGCCTATAATCTCAGCACTTTAGGAGGCCAAGAATTGCTAAAGCCAAGAGTACAGGACCAACCTGGTCAACATGGTTAGACACTGTATTTACAAAAATAATAATAAATTAACCGAGCATGGTGGCATATGCTGGTAGTCCCAGCAACTTGGGAGGCTGGAGCAGGGAGATCACTTGAGCCCAGTTGTTCGAGGTTGCAGTGAGCTGTGATCATGCCAGTACATTCCAGCTAGGGTGACAGAGTGAGATCCCATCTTAAAAACAAACAAAAAACACTGTTGAAAGAAATTGAACAAGACTCTCATAAAAATGGAAAGATGTCCCATGCTCATGAGCTGGAAGAATTAATATTGTTAAAATGTCAGTACTCCTCAAAGTAATCTACAGAGTCAATGCAATCTCTATCAAAATACCAACAACATTCTTCACAGAAAGAAAAACAAATCTTAAAATTTGCATGAAACCACAAAAGACTTCAAGTAGCCAAAGCAATCAATCTTGAGCAAAAAGAACAAAGCTGGAGGCATCACACTACTATACTTTAAATATACTACAAAGCCATAGTAACCAAAACAGCTTGGTACAAGTATAAAAATAAACATGAGTCAGTGGAACAGAGTAGAGAACCCAGAAATAAAATAGTGCATTTATGGTTAATTTTCAGTTGCGGCACTAAGAGCATACATTGGGAAAAGGCATCTCTTCAATAAACGGTGCTGGGGAAACTGGATAACCATATGCAGAAAAATTAAACTAGACCTCTATCTCTCCGCATATACAAAATCAAATCAAAATGGACTAAAGACTTTTAAGACCTGAAACTATGAAACTAGTAGAAGAAAAACATGGAGGAAATGCTTCAAGACATTCGTCTGGCAAAGATTTTTTGTGTAAGGCCACAAAAATACATGCAATGAACGCAAAAATAGACAAGTGGCATCACATCTAGCTAAAAAACTTCTGCGCAGCAAAGGAAACAATCAACAAAGTGAAGAGATGACCTGTAGAGTGGAGAAAATATTTGCAAACTATCCAGTTGACAAGGGACTATATATAAGGAACTCAACAGCAAAAACAAAACAAAACAAAATTGGATAAAACCCTAAAATTTCCAAATAATCCAATTAAAAATGGGGAAAAGATCTGGGTAGACATTTTTCAAAAGAAGGCATACAAATGGCCTATAAGTATAGGAAAAAATGCTCAGCAGCACTGATCATCAGGAAAATGTGAATCAAAGCCACATTGAGATATTGTCTTACTCCAGTTAAAAAGGCTTTTATCAAAAATATAAAAAAATAACATGCTGGTGAGCATAAAGAGAAAGCTGAACACTTGTACAGCATTGGTGGGAATGTAAATTAGTATAGTCATGGAAGACAGTATGGAGTTTCCTCAAAAACTAAAAATAGAAATACTATGATCCAGCAGTCCCACTGCTGGGTATACATGAGAAAAAAAGAAAATCAGTATGTTGAAGAGATATCTGCACTCCCATTTTTATTTCAACATTATTCACAATAGCCAAGATATAGAATCAACTTAAGTGTCTATCAATGGATGACTGGATAAAGAAAATGTGATGCCAATACACAATGGAATATTATTTGGCCATAAAAATGAAATCCTGTCATCTGTAGCAACACAGATGGAACTGGATATCATCATGTTAAGTGAAATAAACCAGGTACAGAAACACAAATAGTATGCAAAACAGAAACACATACCGTATGCAAAACATAATCCATAATTCTCACTTATATGTGGGAGCTAAAATGGTGGATCTCATGGAGACAGAGAGATGATTGGTGGTTACCAGAGACTGGAAAATGTAGGAGGAGGTGGGGTATAAAGAGAGGTTGGTTAATGTGTACAACGAAACAGCTAGAAGGAATAAGATCTAGTGTTTGGTAGCACAGTAGGTAGACTATAGTTCACAATAATTTGTTTTATAGTTGCAAATCGCTGGAGGAAAGGAACTGGAATATTCCCAACATAAAGAAGAAGGGAATGTTTGTGGTGATAGATATCCCAATTGCTCTGGTTTGATCTTTACAATTATATGCATGAATCACAATACCACATGTATTCCTAAAATACAACTATTATGTAGCTATTAAAAATTGCTAAAAAAAAAAAAAAAAAAAGTAGGAGATAGAAAAATATACCATGTTTTGCTTGAGATAAGAAAAACCAAATTGTTTTTTACTCTTACCCCTCATCACAATATAGAACATTTCTGTGATCAAAATATGTGGGGATTCCTCTCCAGAGCAAACAGTTCTCCAGCAGGCATTAACTGGGTGTCCCACAATTCAATTTACTTCTGACACCATCTACCTACAGTTAGAATCAGGTCCAACAGGTTAATGGTTCAGTTCCACGAGACTGCTCCTCACTTCAAATAGGCAATTGCAAGTAGTAGGTGGTCACCTATACTTCTGACTGACTAGCTATAAGCTGCAGTTCCCATAACCCCCTCCTCAGATTTGATTTATTTGCTAAAATGGCTCACCTCAGAAAAACACATTTACCAGTTTATTTTATTAAGAGATAACAATAAAGGATACAGATGAACAGCCAGATGAAGAGATATATAGGGCAAATTCTAGAAGGGTCCCTAGTACAGGAGTTTCTGTCCCCATGGAGCTGGGGTGCACCACCCTCATGGCGCATGGATATGTTCACAGCCAGGAAGCCCCTTGAACCCTGAAGTTCAGGGATTTTTATGGTGACTTCATCATGTAGACATGACTGATTAACTCAATCTCCAGCCTTTCTCCTATCCTAGCGAATGGGGGCTGCAAGTTTCAAGCTTCTAATCATGGATTGGTCTTTTAGGCATCAGCCCCCATCCAGCAGCCCACCAAGAGTTGCCTCATTAGAACAAAAGATGCTCCTGTCACCTGGGCAATTATAAGAGTTCTGGGAACTCTGGGTCAGGAACTAGGGACAAATATGAAAATATATATTTTCTTATAAGGCACACAACAATTAATTGGGAAAAAATAGTATTTTCAACAAGTGGTGCTAGGACAACTGAGTATCCACATTTTGGTTGGACCGCTACCTCATACCATATGCAAAACATAATTCAAAATGGTTTGTACACCTAAATATAAGAAATTATAAAACTCTTAGAATGAAGTTATGGAGTTAATTTTCATGGCTTTGGATTGGGCAACAACTTTGTAAATACAACACCAAAAGCATAAGCAACATGAGAAAAATAAGTTGGTCTACATCACAATAAAAAACTTTTGTGGCTAGACACAGTGGCTCATGCCAGCAATCCCAGCACTTTGGGAGGCCAAGGCAGGCAGATTACCTGAGGTCAAGAGTTCGAGACCAGCCTGACCCACATGGTGAAACCCCGTCTCTACTAAAAATACAAATATCAGCTGGGTGTGGTGGTGGGCGCCTATAAATCCCAGCTACTCAGGAGGCTGAGGCAGGAGAATTGCTTGAACCTGGGAGATGGAGGCTGCAGTGAGCTGAAATCATGCCACTGTACTCCAGTTGGGGTGGCAGAGCGAGACTGTCTCAAAAAATTAAAAAAACAACAACAAAATATTTGTGCTGCAAACAACTGGGCGCAGTGGCTCACATCTGTAATCCCAGCACTTTGGGAGGCCAAGACAGGCGGATCACTTGAGGTCAGGAGTTCAAGACCAGCCTGTCCAACCTGATGAAACCTTGTCTCTACAAAAAATACAAAACTTAGCCAGGACTGCTGGCGCATGCCTGTAATCCCAACTACTCAGGAGGTTGAGGCAGGAGAATCACTTGAGCTCAGGAAGCAGAGGCTGCAGTGAGCCAGGATCACACCACTACACTACAGCCTGGGTGACAGAGCGAGACTCCATTTCAAAAACAAAAAAACCCCAAACTTTTGTGCTACATACAATATCATCAAGAAATTTTAAAGACAGCCCACAGAATGCAATCAAATATTTGCTAATATGTATCTATTATGAAATTCATATTCTGAATATATAAAGAATTCTTACAATGTAATAAAAAAGGCAAATAACCCAATTTTAAATGGGTTAAATGATCCGAATGAACAGTTCTTCAGAGGAAATGTAAAAGTAGCCAATAAGGTGGGACGATGCTAACATTACTATTTATTAGGGAAATGCAAAACCACAATGAGATACTGCTTCACATCTACTTGGATGGCTGCCACTAAAAATACAGACAACAAGTGCTGGTGAGGTTGTGGAGTGATTGGAAACTCCCAAATTGTTGGTGGGAATGTAAAACAGTGCAGCTGCTGTGGAACATAGTTTGGCAGTTCTCAAAAAAGTTAAACATAGAGTTTTGTATGACTCAGCAATTCTATTCCTAGGTCAATACTCAGAAGACATAAAAACATACATCAACACAAAAACTTGTACATAAATGCTCATAGCAACATTATACATAATAGCAAAAAATGGAAACAAATCTCCATAGACTAATGAATATTTAAATAAAATGTATATCAATCAATGGAATATTACTCAGCAATAAAAGGAAAGTATTGATACATGCTACAACAGAGATGTTCCTTAAAAACATAATGCTCAGTGAAAAAGCCAGTTACAAAAGACCACATATTTTATTCCATTCATATGAAATGTCCAAAATAGGCAAATTCATAAAACAGAAAGTAGTGATTGCCTAGGGCTAGGAGGATTAGAAGGAAATGGTAGGTGATTGCAGGTGGCTATGGGGTTTCTTTCTAGGGTGATGAAATATTCTGAAATTAGATAGTGGTGACAGTTGCACCACCTTGTGAATACGGTAAAAACTACAAACTGTACACTTTAAATAGGTAAATTTTGTTTTTGCATAATATGTGAATTATCTCAAATTTTAAACTGTAGAAACAAAGAAGTTAAAAGAGTGGTTGCTTAGGACTGGGATAGTGAAGGGAATTGGATGACAATGGTTATGGGATATTGTTTAGAGTGGAATGAAAATATTCTAAAATTGTGATGGTTATACAACTGTGAATATAAACATTAGACTCTAAATGTGTGATTTTTATTGCTTATGACTTATATCTTAAAGTATTTTTAAAAAACACCAAGCAACAGCAAGATACACTTTTTTTTTCTTTTTCAATTTCACATGGAATATTCGCATTCTGGGCCATAAACAAATCTCAATAAATTTAAAAGATTTCAAATAAGTTTGTGCTTTGACTACAATGGAATTCTATTAGAAATTATTGACTGGGTGCGGTGGCTCACACCTATAATCCCAGGACTTTGGGAGGCTGAAGCAGGTGGATCACAAGGTCAGGAGATCGAGATTATCCATGGTGAAACCCCGTCTCTACTAAAATACAAAAAATTGGTCGGGCACACGCCTGTAGTCCCTGCTACTCAGGAGGCTGAGGCAGGAGATTTGCTTGAACCCAGGAGGTGGAGGTTGCAGTGAGCCGAGATTGCGCCACTGCACTCCAGCCTGGTGACAGAGCAAGATTCTGTAAAGGAAAAAAAAAATATATATATATATATATATCTTTATATATATCTTTATATATATATATATATATATATAAAGATACTTTTATAATTCCCAAATGAAACAACTTACTGAAAATGTATTTTAAAAAATAATGGCTGAAGAACTTCCAAATTTAGCAAAAGAAATATACATTCATATTCAAGAAACAGAGTGACCCTGAAGCAGGAAACCAAAGATCCATGAAAACATCATAGTCAAACTTCTGAAAACCAAAAAAAAAAAAAAAACCGAATGAAATGCATAAGAAATTACATAGGAAATCACACTTACTCCATAAGAAAAGCAATTCAGGTTAGAACAGATTTCTTATCAGAAATTATGGAGGCTAGAAAGAGGTGGCACAATGTTTTTTAAGTACTGAAAGAAAAAAACTGTTGATTCAGAATTCCATATCCAGGACATTATTCAGGAAAGAAGGATAGCCAGAATAATATAGTAATGTGCTATCAGATACAGTACACTTTAGAGTAAATGAAATTACCAGGAAAAAAGAGGGAAATTACACAATAATAAAAGGGTCAGCCCACCAAGAAGACAGAGCAATTCTAAATGTGTATGCACAAAACTATAGAAGTGCAAAATATGTGAAGACAAAACTGATAGAACTAGAAGGAAAAATAGATGCACAATTATTGGTGATTTCAACATTACACTCAGCAGTTGATAGAATACCTAGGCAGAAAGTCAGCAAGGATATAGAAGAGCTCAAAAAACCATGAACCAGCAAGGTGGGCATTTGCTGAACACCTAATAAGAGAGTATACATTTTTTTCTTAAAAAAATTTTTTTTTTGAGTGGAGTTTTGCTCTTGTTGCCCAGGCTGGAGTGCAATGGCACAATCTTGGCTTGCTGCAACCTCTGCTTCCCAGGTTCAGGCAATTCTCCTGCCTCAGCCTCCCAACTATCTGGGATTACAGGTGCCCACCACCATGCTCAGCTAAATTTTTTTGTGTTTTTAGTAGAGACGGGGCTTCACTATGTTGCACAGACTGGTCTCAAACTCCTGACCTCAGATGATCCACCTGCCTTGGCCTCCCAAAGTGCTGGGATTACAGATATGAGCCACCACACCCAGCCTATACATTCTTTTCAAACAGCCACAGATCATATATCAAGATAGGCTATATCCTGAACTATTTTAAAAAGTCGATATGTTTACAAGACTTGAAACCACATGATGATTGACCAAAATGGAATCAAACTAGAAACCAATAGCACCAAATAGCAGAAAAAGAAAGGAAGTAACAGGCTAATCTTCAAGCACTGGGAACTAAGCAACACACGTTAAATACTATAATCTGTGGGTCAATGAGGAAGGCCCAAGGGAAATATGTATATATATATATTGCAGTGAATGAACATGATGAAAATGAAAATATACCATAATTTATGGGACTCAAAGCAGTTCTGAAGGGAAATTTATAGCACTTGATGTTTATATCAGAAAAGAAGTCTCAAATCAAAAATCAAACTTCCCACCTCAGGAAACTAGAAAAGGAGGAAAAAAACCAGAAGCAAGCATAAGAAAATAATAAACACAAAAAAATCAATAAAATTTTTTTAAAAATAGCTGGGTTGGATATTGCCGTGGCTCAGGCCTATGATCCCAGCACTTTGGGAGGCTAAGGCTGGAGGACTGCTTGAGCCAAGGCGTTTGAGACCAGCCTGGGCAACATACTGAGTCCACCTGTCTACAAAAAATTTTAAAAATTATTTGGGTGTAGTGGCATGTGCCTGTAATTCCTGCTACCTGGGAGGCTGAGATGGGAGGATTGCCTGAGCCTGAGAGGTCGAGGCTGCAGTGAGCTGTGATTACACTGCACTCCAGCCTGAACAGCAGAGTGAGACTCTGTTTCCAAAAAAAGAAAAAAAATATCAATGAAGGAAAGCGTTTCAATAGAGATATCACTACAGAGCCTGCAGAGGAAAAGAAGAGAACACCACAAACAACTACATATAAATTTGGCAGATTAAAGGGACCAATTCTTTGCAAAGTACAAATTACTGTAACTCATCTAATATGGAATAAATAATTTGAATAGCATTGTAAATATTAAGGAAATTGAATTTATAATTTTAAGACTCCAGAAAAAGAAATCTTCAGGCCCAGATGGTTTCACTGGAGAGTTTTGCCAAACGTTTCAAGAATTAACATCAATTCTACACTATTTCTTTTCCAGAAAATAGAAATGAACATTTCTCAGTTCATTTTATAGAGTTAATATGCCCACTGCCAAAACTGCACAAAGTCAGTACAAAAAATAAGGAAAATGACACATTAATATCTCTTGTAAATATAGATGCAAAAATACTCAACAAAATATCAGTAAGTCAAATCTAACAATATGGGAAAAAATGTTAACACCAAAGCCATGCAAGCCTGGTTCAAACACTTGAAAATCAGCGTAATCCACAATATCAACAATCTAAAGAAGAAAAACCAGAGAGTCATGTCAATTGGTGCATAAAAAAGATTTAATAAAATTTAATACACATTCCATGATAAAAACTCTGTGAATTCCTCAACTTGATAAAGAACATCTAGAAAAAAACCCTACAGCTAATGTCATACCTAATGTTGAGAAACTAGATACCTTTTCTCCAAAGACTGGAAGAAAGGTAAAGATAGCTTCCCTTGCCATTTTATTTGAGTTCATACTGGACATTCTATCGCTATAATAAGATTTAAAAAGGAAATAAAATCAACCTGCATACCTTTTATTAGAAAGGAAGAAATAAAACTGTCTTTGTTAGTTAATGACATGAATGTATAGCTATGTAGAAAATCCCAAGAATTGAAAAACATCTGCTGGAACTGATAAGTCAATATAGCAAAGTTGAAGGATTCAAAGTTAATGTACAATAGTTGATTGCTTTCCTGTATGCCAGGAATGTACAATTGGAATTTGAAATTTTAAAAAACATTTATAATAGTATCAGTATAATGAATTACATAAGTATAAGTCTAACAAAGCATGTATAAAATCTAAATGTGGAAAACAACAGAACTCTGATAAAAGAAATCAAAGCTCTAAATAAATGGAGAGATAGTCCATGTTCAAGGATTGAAAGAGTCATACTGTTAAGATGTCAGGTTTTCCCAACATAATATTTAGATTAAGATGAAATCCCAGTTAATATCTTAGCAGCTATTTTGTGGTTTCCAACAAACTGATTCTACAGTTCATATGGAAAATGCAATACCATTTAAAATCACTTTAACAATGAAATACTTAGATGGAAATCTAATAAAACATGTATAGGATCTGTATGTCAAAAACTACAAAATACTGATGAAATAAAGAACACCTAAATAAATAGTAAGACACATGTTCACAGATAGGAAGATTAACCATAGTAAAGATGTCAGTTCTCCTCAAATTGATATGTAAGTTTAATGTGATTCCAGCAAGTTGTCGTAGATATAGACAAAAATTCCAGCAAGAGTTTTCATAGACATAGACAAAATTCTTCAAAAAGGAAACAGACTAGTAGCTATAGCAATCTTGACAAAAGAATAAAATGTGAGGAATCACTCTACCCTATATTAAGACTTTTTTTTTTTTTTTTTTAAAAAAAAAGAGAAAAAAAAAAAAAAAAAAGAAAAAAAAAGAATGAAGGACAGGAAGAAAGAGGAAAAGGAAGAGGGAGAGAGAACAGGGGTGTTGCTTTATTGCCCGGGGTAGAATGCAGTCTAAAAATGGGTATGCCTTAATTGTGTTTAATAGAGACATTAAAAAAAAATGAGGGGAGAAAATAATTAACAAGCAGCCAACCAATATTTCATTTAAACCTATAAATAGGTGTGATATGGTACTGAGAAGAGTGTATATTTTGTGTATTTAAAGTGGAGAGTTTTATAAATGTTAATTAAGTCTACTTATTCCGGATTTGAGTTCAAGTCCTGGATATCGATGTTAACTTTCTGTCTCAGTGATCTGTCTAATATTGATGTTGAAGTCTCCCACTATTATTGTGTGGGAGTCCAAGTCTCTTGATAAGTCTTATATATCTGGGTATTCCTGTATTGGGTGCGTATATATCTAGGATCTTTAGCTCTTCTTGTTACATTGATCCTTTTATTATGTAATATCCTTCTTTGCTTCTTTTGATCTTTGTTGCTTTAACATCTATTTTATCAGCAAAAATTGCAACTCCTGCTTTCTATTTATTTATTTATTTTTGCTCTCCATTTGGTTGGTAAATTTTTCTCCATCCCTTTGTTTTGAATCTTTGTGTATCCTTGCATGTGAGATGGATCTGGATGTAGCATACCAATGGGTCTTGGCTTTTTTTTGCCTGTCGGTGTCTTTGGATTGGGGGATTTAGTCGATTTAAATTTAGAATTAATAACAATATATGTGAGTTTGATACTGCCATTTAATGTTAGCTGGCTGTTTTGCCCATTAATTGATGCAAGTTCTTAATTATGTTGATGTTCTTTATTTTTTGGTATTTTTTTTAGAAAGGCTGATACTGGTTGTTCCTTTCTATTTGTAGTGGTTCTTTCAGAAGCTCTTGTAAAGCAGGCCTGGTGGTGATGAAATCTCTGAGTGCTTGCTTGTTCACAAAAGATTTTGTTTTTCCTTCGCTTATGAAGCTTAGTTTGGCTGGATGTAAAATTCTGGGTTGAAAGTTCTTTTCTTTAAGGATGTTGAATATTGGCCCCCACTCTCTTCTGGCTTGTAGGGTTTCTGCTGAGAGATCTGCTGTGAGTCTGATAGGTTTCCCTTTATGGGTAACCTGACCTTTCTCTCTGGCTGCCCTCAGTATTTTCTTTCATTTCTACCCTGGTGAATCTGGCGATTATGTGCCTTGAGGTTGTTCTTCTTGAGGAATATCTTTGTGGTGTTCTCTGTTTTACCTGGAGTTGAATATTATCCTGCCTTGCTAGGTTGTGAAAGTTTTCCTGAATAATATCCTGAAGCGTATTTTCCAGCTTGGATTAATTATCTTCGTCACATTCAGGTACACCTATCAAACGTAGATTAGGTCTTTTCACATAGTCCCATATTTCTTGGAGACTTTGCTCGTTCTTTTTTATCCTTTTTTCTCTAATCTTGTCTTTTTGTTTTATTTCATTAAGTTGGTCTTTGACCTCTGATATCTTTTCTTCTGCTTGATCAATTCGGCTGTTAAAACTTGTGCATAGTTCGCGAAGTTCTCGTGTTGTGTTTTTCAACTCCATTAATTCACTTATATTCCTCTCTAGATTGTGTGTTATTGTTAACATTTCGTCAAACCTTTTTTCAAAGTTCTTAGTTTCTTTGCATTGGGTTAGAACAAGTTATTTTAATTCCCAGAAGTTTCTTATCATCCACTTTGTAAAGCCTGCTTCTGCTAATGGAACACAGTCTTTCTCCATCAGGCCTTGTTCTGTTGCTGATGAGGAACTGTGATCCCCCGTAGAGGGAGAAGCGTTCTGATTTTGGGTATTCTCAGCCTTTTTAGGCTGGTTTCTTCCCTTCGTTATAAATTTATCCATCTGTGGTCTTTATAATTACCGTCTTTATAGTTGGGTTTCTGAATGGACGTCCAATTTGTTGATTCCCGGCACTAAAATCTGAGCAACCCACTGCACCGGCCAAAACAGTGGCTTTAAGATTGATGCTGCTTTTCTGACTCTGCACCGAGAACCACCACACCAAGGCAGCGGCAAAACCGCCTCGCCGGCAACAAGTGTCGCGCTGGCAACCTGTGGGGCCCCTCCTCTGGAAATCTTCTGGTGTGTGAGCAACAAAAATTGATCTGAAAGTGTGGCGTCCTCTCATTCTCTGCGCTTTCAGTGGGAGCTGCAATCCCAAGCTGCTAGTGATCAGCCATCTTGGATCTCTCTCCTATTAAGACTTTTTATATAACAATAAGACAAGTCAATATCTCTCATCTCAGCAAGACAGATATTGCTGGAGGGCTAGACACACAGGTCAATAAAACAATGAAGAATTCAAAAATATATCCACAGAAATATATTTAACTGATTTTTGACAAAGATGTTATAGTAATTCAATGGAGGAAAGATAATCTCTTCAACAAATAGGCAATTGGACATCTTTAGGTAAAAATATAAACCTTGACGTAAATCTCATATAAAAATTGTACAGAATAAACTGAGAGTGAATCATGAACTTAAATGTAAAATAAAAAGCTATAAAACTTTAAGGAAAAAACATAGGAGAAAATTTGGGATCCAGAGCTAGACAAAGAGTTATTTGACACCAAAAGCAAAATCCATAGTAAAAAAAAAATCAATAAATTATTTCTCTAAATTTGATTTCAATTAAAATAAGACTTTTGTTCTTTGAAAGCTCACCTGAAGAGGATGGAAGAATTAGCAACAGAGTATAGGGTTGGGGGGATATTTGCAAATCATGTGTCTTACAGAGGACTGGTATATAGAATAAATAAAGAATTCTCAAAACTCAACAGTTTAAAAATTGAACAATCTAATTTAAAAATGTGAAAAAGGCATGAAGAGACATGTCACCAAAGAAGATATACAAATGGCAAATAAGCACAAGAAAAGACATTCACCATCATGAGCCATCAGGGAAATGCAAATTAAACCACAATGAGTTATCACTACGCACCTATCAAAATGACTACAATAAAAAAAAATGACAAATGCTAGCAAGAATGCAGAGAAACTGAATCTACTATACATTGATGGAGAGAATGTAAAATGTTACGGCTATCTTGACAAATATTTTGTCAATTTCTTAATAAACCAAACACGTGCTTACCATGCGGCCCAACAATTGCACCCCTGGGCCTTATCTCAGAAAAATGATAACCTATATCCACACAAAAACATATACACGATTGTTCATAACAGCTTTATGTGTAATAGCCAGAAACTAGAAGCAACCAAAATGTTCTACAATAGGTGAATGGTTAAACAATGCGTGCTACCTACATACCATGGAAAACTACTCAACAATAAAAAGGAATGAACTATTGATACATACCCAATTTGGATAGATCTCAGTGGCACATGGTGAGTGGAAAAAAAGCCAATGTCCAAAGGGTCACAAACTTTGATGATTATTTTGAGTGCCAACTTGACTGGATTAAGGGATACCCAGATAGCTGGTAAAGCATTATTTATTCTCAGTGCTTCAGTCAGCACTGAGACTGAAGTGCTCCCAGTCTCACCCACCTCTCTTCTGCTGAAAAAGAAACTAGGTGGTTTCGCTTTTCGTTAGAAAGATTGGGCTGATCCAAGTATGTCTGAGAGGTGTTTCCAAAGGAGATTGGCATGTGAGCTGGTGGATAGTGAGAAAGATCTACTCCTTACTGTGGGCATAGTTCAATCAGCTGGGAGCCCAGATGGAACAAAAAGGTGGAGGATTTCAGCAAATTCTCTCTCTTTTGGAGCCAAGATTCCCTTTTCCTTCTGCATTTGGACATTAGAACTCCAGGTTATCTGGCTGTTGGACTCTGGGACTCATACCAGTGTCTCCCAGCAAGGCTCTTGGGCCTTTGGCCTTGGACTGAGAGTTATACACCATTGGCTTCCTTTGTTCTGAGGCTTTCGGATTTGGACTGAAGTGTGCTACCAGCTTTCCTGGTTCTTCAGCTTGCAAACAGCATATTGGGGTTTCTCTGCCTCCATAGTCAAGTGAGCCAATACCCCTCATAAATTTCTTTTAATCTCTCTCTCTCTATATCTTATCAGTTCTGTGTCTCTGGAGAGCACATACCATGTGATGCCTTTATATAACACTCTTCAAATAACAAAATTATAAAAAATAGCCGGGCGTGGTGGCTCACGCCTGTAATACCAGCACTTTGGGAGGCCAAGGTGGATGGATCACGAGGTCAGGAATTCAAGCTCAACTCTCAGTCCAAGCCTGGCCAAGATGGTGAAGCCCCATCTCTACTAAAAGTATAAAAATTGGCTGGGCGTGGTGGCGGGTGCCTGTAATGCCAGTTAGTCGGGGGGATGGGGAGGTGGGAAAAACTGAGGCAGGGAATGGCTTGAACCTGGGAGATAGAGGTTGCAGTGAGCCATGATCACACCACTGCATTCCAGCCTGGGCGACAGAGTGAGACTCCATCTCAAAAAAAAAAAAAAAAAAAAAAAAAAAAAAAGCAAAAAACAATCAGTGGTCTCCAGAGATTAGAAATGGTGGCAGGGAGGGAAATGGTTATAAAGAGGTAGCATGAGGAAGATCTTTATAGTGATGGAATTGGAATCCTTCTATATTTTTATTGCAGTGGTGGTTATATGGATCTACATATGTTATAAAATGGCATAGAACTATACACACACTTCATGTCAATGTTCTGATTTTGGTATTTTACTATAATACATAAGATATAACTGATAGGGGAAAGTGGGATATACAGAACCTCTGTGTACTATCCTTGCAACTTTCTGTGAATCTATGGGTTTTAAAAAATAATTGTGATTATTGAAAAAATAATCAATGTAATCATCCTATTAATAGTCTAAAAAAGATTTTTTAATGATCACCATTCTAACTGGTGTGGGATGGTATCTCAATGTGGTTTTGATTTGTGTTTCTCTAATGACAAGTGATGATGAACATTTTTTCATATGTTTGTTGGCTGCATAAATGTCTTCTTTTGAAAAGTGTCTGTTCATATCTTTCACCAAATTTTTGATGGGATTGTTTTTTTTTTTTCCTTTTAAATTTTAGTTCTTTGTAGATTCTGGATATTAGCCCTTTGTCAGATGGGTAGCTTGCAAAAATTTTTTCCCATTCTGTTGGTTGTTGGTTCACTCTAATGATTGTTTCTTTTGCTGTGCAGAAGCTCTTAAGTTTAATTAGATCCCATGTGTCTATTTTGGCTTCTGTTGCCATTGCTTTTGGTGTTTTATTCATGAAGTTCTTGCCTATGCCTATGTCCTGAATGGAATTGCCTAGGTTTTTTTCTAGGGTTTTTACGGTTCTAGGTCTTATGTTTAAATCTTTAATCTATCTGGAGTTAATTTTTTATGAGGTGTAAGGAAGGGGTCCAGTTTCAGCTTTCTGCACACGGCTAGTGACTTGTCCCAACACCATTTATTAAACAGTGAATCCTTTTCCCATTGCTTGTTTTTGTCAGGTTTGTCAAAGATCAGATGGTTGTAGATGTGTGGTGTTATTTCTGAGGCCTCTGTTCTGTTCCATTGGTCTATATCTTGGTTTTGGTACCAGTACCATGCTGTTTTGGTTACTGTAGCCTTGTAGTATAGTTTGAAGTCAGGTAGCATGATGCCTCCAGCTTTATTCTTTTTGCTTAGAATTGTCTTGGCTATGCAGGCTCTTTTTTGGTTCCATATGAAGTTTAAGGTGTTTTTTTTCCAGTTCTGTGAAGAAGCTCAATGGTAGCTTGATGGGTGTGGTGGCTCACACATATAATCCCAGCACTTTGGGAAGCCGAGGCAGGCAGATCATCTGAGGTCAGGAGTTCAAGACCAGCTGGGCCAACACAGTGAAACCCCATCTCTATTAAAGTTACAGAGTTAGCCAGGAATGATGACATGCACTTGTAATCCCAGCTAGTTGGGTGACTGAGGCAGGAGAATCGCTTGAACCAGAAGGTGGAGATTGCAGTGAGTTGAGGTTGTGCCACTGTACTTCAGCCTGGGTGACAGAGCAAGACTCTGTCTCAAGAAAAAAAAAAGCACTTGGAAAATTCAACATCCATTTACTTTCAATAAACAAGTTGAAAAAGGGATCTATGAAAAACCTATAGCCACTAACATGCTTAATTATGGTGAAAGATTAACTGCTTTCCCTTTATATCAGAAACAAAGTAAGATGTCTGCCATCATCCCTTCTATATAACATTGTAATGGAAGCCATAGACAGTGCAACAAAGGAAGGGAAAAAAGATGCATCCAATCTATATGATTGGAAAGCAATAAGTAAAACTGTTTTTATTCATAGACAACATAATTACCTATGTAGAAAATCCTAAGGAATCTGCCAAAAAGCTACTAGAGTTAATTGGTGGGTTTAATAAGGGTTCATCATACACAATCAATATATAAAAATAAATTATATTTTTATCTAGTAGTAGTTATTTTAGTGTTGGACTGCTGGCAGTCAATTCTTCCAGTATTTAATCATCTGAAAAATATTCTTTCACATTCATTTTTGAAAGATATTTTCACTGAGGTTAGAATTCTAGGTTGGAGTTATTATCTTTAAGCACTTTGAAAATAACAATCTATTGTCTTCTGACTTCCATTGTTTTCATTGAAATGTCATGTGTCCTTTCCTCTGACTACTTTTCTGATTTTCTTTTTGTCTTTGATTTTTACCACTTTACTATGATTTTACTAGTGTGTGTTTTTTTTGTTTTTTGTTTTACATTTATTGTTCCTGGGTATGTAGCAGTTCTCAAAATGTGGCTTGATATATTTTGTGAGTTTCTAAAATTATCAGACATTGTCTCATAAAATATTCTTTTGGCCCATTCTTCCTCTCCTCTCCTTCTGGGACTCCAAAATGAGTCTGCAAACCTGTGCACCTGACTTATTCTTATTCACCAGAAGAAACTGACTCCAAATACCCTTATCTCTCTATATTAATGTTTTGTAGACCTTTATGTCATAAATGTGCTACATATCACAAAGAAAATAACGCCTTTCTTGAGGTTGGGCACTAAAGTTTCTGAATCACTTTCAAAGAATGAGTATAACATTTCTTTATTTGATTTTTACCTTCTTGTGAATTAAACAAATGCTTTTGCTTTAAAAGAAAAAGCATCAATCTCAAATACTGTTTTGGTACTTAAACTGTATTTTATAAGCATTAACTTCTATTCACCCACACTTATGGAAAAAGTCTGTATCCTTCATTTATTACTAACAGTCAGAGATATATGGTTGTGGATGCATATTTCTGTTTCAACTTTTGTTTGAGCAGCTTCCAAAACATCATCCTATAGGTTTTTGGAATCTGTGCCAAGTTCAGCTCAGATTAAGTTTCTTTGTTAGAATTGCTTTTTAAAGCATCTGGATCAGAAATCATATACTTCTGCTGCATAGCAAAGAAACATTTGGAAATCATCAGGGACATATATAAAGGATGAATAGTATTGTATGTTTTTTCTCAGGGTAGGTAAAGGCTACAACAAAAAATTTTATTAAGAATTTAGAAAATGCTAGGTTGATATTGTTAAAATTTTTTAAGCAGCTGATAGCTTGCTTTCAAAATTATAATATTGTGCATATTATTTTTCCTAAAGCTACTATGGAATATTTCTGAGTAAAAGTAGAAATTTCTTTTACCTATTTTCAGTGCTACACACACATACATACACACACACAGATATTAAGAAATATGCAGGTTAAACATTTGTAACTTAACATCATAATTTTGCTTTTTTGTTTTTCCCCAAATTTGAAGCAGAGACCTAATGATTCTTTAGTTCAACAAACAGCTTTTGTTTGAGCAAAGAGATTGTCTTAGGTTTGGTTTATATTTCGTTGGACAACAATAATCTATCTACTCCCCTAAATAGAAAGACCCATCTTAAAAAAAAATCTCCAAGAGAAACCTTCAGTTTCTAAAATAGTACATTATGTCATATTCATAAGTGGGCCAGAATTTCAAAATGAATCTCAGAACTGCTGTACTTGTAAAATAAATCTGAATATATGGTTTTTAGGCTTTCTAATAGTTTCCAAAATGATTGATAGGTTTTGGAAGAATCAATTGATTGTGCAGTATATAGACATAAAAAGATACATGTAGGTTGTAGTCTGGAAACCCAAATGATTTAGGAAGGTCCAGACTGTAGAACTAGAAGAAAATATTTCTTTTTCTGATTGGAGGGTAACCTTTGTCATGCTCCCTTCTGTGTTATTCTTAAGTTTAGAAATAACTTTCTCCTCCATGTTCACCTCAAAAGGATGATGTGAGCCTATGAAATCATCATGGTAAAACACGACCTAAATGTACCTTCTCTTGCCAATACATGGGATAATAAAATGATCTCTCTAAATTTCATCAATCATAAAAGCATACATTGACCATTTGGGTGCTAATTAAAATGTTTGTAGCCTTCACAAACCAGATCCTTCATATTGGTAGAGCTATTTTTCCAAAATCTCTAATGCATGTTTATTTCTCTTTATCTCACTAGCAAGAAGATAGTAGAGGAATGGTAGACAGATTCTTCAAGGAGTAAGAAAATGCACTTTTGCTTCTTTATAGCCTATCTTATCTCCATGTTAAAGACAGAGCTAAAATGTGGTGTCTGAAATATATGTAGCAATGAAGTTTTTATTGATTGATATAAATATGTATGGCTTTGTGCAGCTGAATACTGCTGGTGGGAGTTACTGGCGTATGTAATACATTATCTTATTACACTCATTTTATGGAAGCTGATCCTGATGGGACAGTGGAAGGAGAGCTTACTCTGGCTTTCTGGAAAAGCAATTAATCCCACTGCTTATGTAGTAACTATGTCTTGGATCGCACTGGTGTGCTGGCACCCTTTCTCCTTTTATTAAAACAAAAATGCAGCTGCTGACCAGAAGTGCAGCTCTACAAGTGGGGCTTTCATCATGTTGGTAAGAGATTCATATCCAGGGTTGACATCATTTCAGTTATGGCATTTTCATTATTAAAGTTTGGAATTTCAAGTTTGTTTATTAAAGATTTAAAGCTATAGGTTAAATCACCAAATTGAAATCCACTTATTTTCCTATACTATGATAAGTGGATAAGGTGTGCTGGAAAATACATTTTTCAGATTTTACCACCAGATGAATTATTTAAATTGTGAAATGCATTGTATCAGAAAGGAACTGACCTTTTTTTCCCTGAATCTTCAGCTTTTCTTCTTTGTAAGTAACTCTCACATCCTTTAGTTTCTAGTAAGTGCATTTAGGAAACATTTTGAAATTGTTGACTATTAAGTATTAGTAAAAATAGTGGTGAGCACTTCTACTTATTTCTGTGGCAAATTTACTGTACATTTCATCTGTTTCTCATCAGTCTTTAAAACTGATAATTCTTTGAGACACGTGGAATTCACCAATGTTTATGAAGATTTTTAACTCTCAGTGTAGTTTTGTGCTCAAGGGCTCTCTTAATTTGTAATCCAGCCTTTTTCATGCTGGCACTGCATTTTTTATTGCAAAAACAAAAACTAGCGGAATGCTTTTAATCTAGGGTTTAATGTAAATTCTATTTTAAATAGCATAATTCACATTGTATAGTTGACAAAGACATTTTTATAAAGGCATTCGTGAAACAGAAAATTCATGTTCTAAAATTTCTAGTGTTTTGAGTTCTTGGCATTTTAGCTCTTGCTTTCCCATTAAATCATAGTCTGTTTGGTTTCACTTATGACCTCTATAAAAATTATTGTAATAAAGACTATTGAGTAAGTACATGATGGCTTTTATTTTCCTACCCTGTGCATTCTGCATATGTATTATTAGTAAGTAATAATTTGGGCTTTTAAAAATTTGTTTTGTTAAAGTAACTTTAGAAAAAGCAACTGGTGTAATGGCTGTGACAACACTGACATCTTTTCTTTAAAAATTATTTAAATTGTTTAGTTATACATTGCAGGAAGCAGAGTAGAAGTAAATTCAAAAGCTTACAATTCTTAAAATAAAAGTGTTTGTTGCTGTGTTTCAACACTCAGTTACCTGATGTCAACCAGGTGTCCTCCAGTTCAATTCAATTCTAACACCAACTACCCAGAGTCACCATCAGACACCACAGGCTTAGAACAAAGCCCTTCACTGCCTCCACTTCAGGCTCCAGTCATAAGTTTTGGGTGTTACCAAAACACCCACACTTCTGCCCAGCCAACTACACATTGAGGCTTCCCACAGCAACTCTGTGTTTTGCGGTTTGCCAGAATGACTTGCAGAACTCAGGAAAGCACTATACTTGAAATAATTGTTTTATTATAAAGGATCCAAATGAACAGTTAGATGAAGTGATACCTAGAACAAGGTCTGGAACGATCCCAGGCACAGGAGCCTCTGTCTCTGTGGACAGTCAGGCTGTGCCACTAGTATATGGATATGTTCACCAGCCAGGAAGCTCCCCTGAGCCTTGGTGTCCTTACATGGGCAAGATTGATTAAATGATCAGCTACCTGACTGAACTTTGCAGCCTCCTCCCCTCTCTGAAGGTTGGGCTGGTCCAGCGCTCCAATCTTTTAATCATATGGTTATTCTTTCGATGACCAGCCCTCATCTTGAAGCTATCTAGGGGTTTGGCCCTGTCATTTCATTAGCATAATAAAAACACTCCTATCACTCAGGAAATTCTGTGGATTTTCGTCTGGGCCAGGAATCCAGGACAAGGGTCCGATATACACTTATTATTATATCACAGTTGCCTGTTATAATGGTTACAATGACAAATACTTATCTTTGGAAAAAGGAAACCAAAGAGATAGAAATATAATCCTGATGGAATTTCACATACAGTGGTAATCAGTAGATTAATGACAGTCACTCTGGAGAAGTCTCAAGCAGGAGTTACTTTTTTTTTCTTTCTGCACCTACATTTAAAGTAAGTTTAAAGATTCATAATAACTAGTTACTTATTTGATACAGAATCATGAAAAGAATGTTCTGGGCTATTCTGGGCACACGGCCTATGAATTTTTTTACTGCTCCTTGTGGAGGTAGTCCTGCTCCACAAGGAGCAGTAAAATAAATAAATTAATAAATAATAAAAAATAATGTTCTGGGCCAGGTATGGTGGCTCACACCTGTATTCCCAGTACTTTGGGAGGCTGAGGCAGGAGGACAGCTTGACCCCAGGAGTTTGAGACCAGCCTGGGCAATATGGTGAAACCTTGTCTCTAGAAAAAATACAAAAATTAGCCTGGTGTGATGGTGTGTGTCTGTGGTCCCAGCTACTTGGGAGGCTGAGCTGGGAGGACCCCTGGAGCCCAGGAGGTCGAGGCTGCAATGAGCCGTGATCATGCCACTGCACTTCAGCCTGGGCGATAGAGGAAAACTGTCTCAAAAATAACAAAAATAATAATAAAAAATATTCTGATCCCAGTTTTAGATTATTTTAAAACCTTATACTTCACAAAGGAATAACAAACACCATTCAGGGTACTTGAAATAGGCAGTTTTTACCCATAGAAAACTGTTACCATTAGCCAACTTGTATTTAAAATACCTATGTTACTGCAGTTTGCTAACACACACACACGTTAATTTATTTCTTCAGCCACATATTGTTAATGCCCAAAACTCAAATCTGAATATTGACTTTCCATAAGCCTTTGCCAAAAGTACTTATCCATAGTATAGATCAAATTACAGAATAAAATTTTATCTGAAAATTTATTTTCATTTTTATTTTTTGAGATGGAGTTTCACTCTTCTTGCCCAGGCTGGGGTGCAATGGCGCAATCTTGGCTCACAGCAACCTCTGCCTCCTGGGTTAAAGCAATTCTCCTGCCTCAGCCTCCTGAGTAGCTGGGATTACAGGCATGTGCCACCATGCCCAACTAATTTTGTATTTTTAGTAGAGATGGGGTTTCTCCATGTTGGTTAGGCTGGTCTAGAACTCCTGACCTCAGGTGATCTGCCCACCTGAGCCTCCCAAAATGCTGGGATTACAGGCGCAAGCCGCTGCACCCGGCTGTTTTCTGAAATATTTTGATGTTCAAATGTAGTATAATAATTGCATTACATATATCATATTACTAGATTTTATTTACCTTTTGTTAGTATTACTCCAACTGGCACAATAAATTAATTTATGAATAATGAATGAATGACATGGTTCAAATCTTACAGATAGGGAAACTGAACGATTCTTATTATTATTATTAGGGTAGGAATTGAATTTAGGTTTCCTACTAAGTTCTATACGTAGTATCAGTTACCATAGTAGGTGTACTTCTCTGTATATCAATTACTATAGTAGATGTACTTCTCCCAAAATAATCCAAAATCTCAAATCTTCGTAACCCAGGAATGGCTGAGCATTGAGTGAAGATAGGATTGCTGACACCACTATACGAAATCAAGTATGTTTTTTAAAAATCCTCTTTTGCCACTAACAACCACTTTCTTCCAATGGAACTGGCAAGTGCTGCAAAATACTAATTTTCAAAAAATTAGTAAAATTAAATATTTTAAATAGAGAATGTGATATTTGATTGAAATTATTGCTGTATTTGGGATAATGTAGACAAACCATTAGAAGAAAGGATCAGTTATTTTAGGGAGAAAAATCAATTTAAGATAACCTAAAAAAATCTGTATTTATGTTTCTAGCTCTTTCTTTCTTTCTTTCTTTCTTTTTCTTTCTTTCTTTCCTTCTTTCTTTCTTTTTCTTTTTTCCATTAAGATAGGAACAAAGTGATGTAATATTATAATTTTATATATTTATGATTTAGATCAATACATAAATCATCAATGTATAAAATTATAATACATCATTTTAAAAATTATGTTGCATATTTATTGTGTGTATATGTATGTACTCATCTATATGTACTTGGATATATATGTTTATGTGTGTCTCTTTCTCTGTGTGTGTGTGTGTGTGTATGTGTGTGTACTTGGACAGATATGTATCTCCTGGGAGTGGGAAGAGAAAGAAAAAGAGAAGTTCAGGGTGTTGGGGTGAGTAACAAATAAAATGAAGAAAAAAATGAGACTCAAGTCATAAACAGAAAAGGCAGACAGACAGCTAATAAAATTGGACTATGAGGGTAAAACAAATACAGCTTGATTTTTTTTTTTTTTTTTTTTTTTTTTTTTGAGATTGGGTTTCACTCTTGTCCCCCAGGGTAGAGTGCAATGGCACAATTTTGACTCACTGCAACCTCCACCTTCCAGGTTCAAGCAATTCTCCTGCCTCAGCCTTCTGAGTAGTTGGGACCATAGTCTCCTGCCACCATGGCCAACTAATTTTTGTATTTTTTTAGTAGAGACAGGATTTCACCATGTTGGCCAGGCTGGTCTCAAACTCTAAACCTCAAGTGATCTGCCTGCCGTGGCCTCCCCAAAGTGCTGGAATTACAGCTGTGAGCCACCATGCCCAGCCTAATACAGCTAGATTTTTAAAAACAGATAATAATTGCTGGAATTTCACAATCAGTATTTATTGAGTACATATATTTGCTTGGCACTATGCTAATAAGGGAATAGAGAGAAGTTTAAGCCATGGCCCCTGCTTTCAAGGAATATAAAATCCAGTTGGGATGACCAAATTAACCTGGAGAAGTAAGTTATATGATATTATTGTGGAATGAGTTAGCTCTTCAAAGGAAGTAGAATTCACAGGTTTTAAACAAAAAGCATGTAAATTCCTTCCTAAAGTTTCATACAATCATTCCTGAAATCAGGTCATTCTTGTTTTCACTAGGAAATTATAACTTATTTGCTAAAAAGTATATGAGAAGCAAGTCTATTTAATGTTATAATATCACTGTTTTTATGTTTTTCTAGAATGTAGCCAGTAAAGATTTAAAGCCATGTTTTTGTAACCCTTCCTATGACTGCTCCAAGAGCCAGATAAAGTTAAGCTGATATTTTGATTCAAACCCTGATATCAGGCTGGAAGTTTTCCTTCTTCTTTTGTTCCTACCCTTTATGCACTAGGTAAAGAAAAAATATTAACAGAAATGACCTACAGAATCCCTTAACTTATCAGCGGGGATAAATTTGCAAGACATAATTTTCTCTTGTTATTTCAATACTATTAAAATTACTTCAGATAACATCAAAATTTGATAAAGAATTTAAACTAAAATGAACCTCCACTGGGTGAATGGTGCTGTTACTAGCATTGTATAGATCAAGATTGTTTTACAATAGTGAAGTCCTTTGTGGTCAGTGGGTATAAAATGTGGCTTTAAATGCCAAAGTGTAATGAAATTAAATTTATGTCACTCTATTTTTGCTTTCTTTTCTGTGAACTAATCATGAATCTACTGTGTCATTTGAGTTTGCTTAACAGCTGGTGTTAATGAAAAGACACTAGTCTTAATATATATAGTAAGGATGGCTATAATAAACCCAGTACAATATGCTGAAAATTTTTATGAGTCTATTCATAATGTACATGCAAACTTGTCAGAAAAAATCAATACCTTAGTGAACAATAAAGTGGGGGGGGACTCTGAGATCAGAGTTTTTAGACTATTCTACCATTTGCCTTAAGTCTGTAAAAGGTAGCTATTTTCAAATTATATGTTAATTGCATTTGCTTATTTTTAGCTAGCTATTTTGTCCCTGAAACAAATCAAAGATTTGTTTACTAATTTTTTTTCAATCTGATAGCTTCTAGCTCTTAAGAAAAATTGGATATGATGATATTAATTTGCTGTTAACTAATGTCGTACAACATTGCTAAATGACAGTCCATCTGTCAAATTAACGTCATGACATCCTACTTGTTATTTTAATATGTTATGAAGATGAAATGTGTTTTTTAGATATGTTTTACATTTGTACTAAGTAATGGAAAGTACGATATATTATGTGCCTGTGCCCTGAGGAAAGTTTTGAACAAAAATAATTGAAGGTAATAAATCTTACCCCCTTTCCCTCCGTGTTGCCCCTTTCCTGGTATACCTGCTGTATGACTGATTGTATCTCCTGTGTGTAGCAAGGCTTTTAGATAGCAGCAAAGACTGAGATCTATTGTGTGCATTTAGAATAAAACCCAGCCTACCTCCCAAAAGTTTGCTTTGCCCTGGACCATAGACCTAAATATATTCTCTATGATCAGTTTTATGATTGGATTCCCTTTCCCAAGATTGAAATGTGCTCTTGAATGATGTTGCTATTGTTGCTATCAGACAAGTTTTTCAAATAATTAGGAACATCTACAAGCTAATAAATCTCTCCTACAGTTTTAATTTGATTGTGTACTTGGTAGATGTTTTTGCTTAAGAGGGTGTGTGTGTGGCAGGGGGGTGCATGATTTATAATGTGTTTGGGTTTTTTGTTGAAATTGTCATAGGCAGCTGTGCAGTAAAATTTGGCGCAGAGAAATGATGCAGTTCACATTTGATATATAAGTTATTATACTCTTTAATAATGCCTTGATCTTGGCAACATTCCCCAGTGTTAATTTTTACAATTTGAAGATGATTCACTTTGAGACACATCACTCTAACAACTGGTGTTCCTTATAGTGCTTTGTTTTCATGTGTAAATACACAGCACAATTAGTTATTATACAGTATCTTAAAAAACGATTATAGAGTTTCACAACTTTTGTGTAACATTATCCAGAGTATGTTCAGTGTATGTTTAAATATGACAATATCTTGTGAAAGCAAATTTTCAACTATTTAAGTGGAATACTTTTCAACAAGA
This sequence comes from Sapajus apella, assembly GCF_009761245.1. Classification (NCBI taxonomy): domain Eukaryota; kingdom Metazoa; phylum Chordata; class Mammalia; order Primates; family Cebidae; genus Sapajus; species Sapajus apella. Next base: position 29,041,340 of record NW_022436952.1, read on the forward strand.
AATAATGATGTGAATATAAACTAATCCAATATATATGAATGTAGCCCAGGCTTGCAATATTGGTTTATCCATTAATTTTCTTAGCCCAGGTGTTTGTTTAGTGGGAGTCATCTCACGAAGTGATGATAGATGTATTTTACTCAGAGCTGGTTATACAAACTCTTGTACTCTTCATGGTCAAAACTGTTTGGTTAGGAACCATTGCCTAGAAAGTGAAAAAAAATAACCATTCATGAAAATTATTCCTAACCTCTCAATAGAAAAAAAACACTTTCTAAAAGCTTTAATGAACAAATCAGAACATTTTAAAACCCAGGTAGAAATGAATTTTATTAACAATTTTACTATAAGATTCTTATTGAATAATTTTATATGGTTTTTTCTAAAATGGAGATCTTTCACTATACTTCTTTCTTCTCTCCCTCCCCCTCCCCCTTCTTCTTCTTTTCTTTTTTTAAATGTAGTCTTTTTCTCTTGCCCAGGCTGGAGTGCAATGGAATGATCTGGGCTTACTGCAACCTCCTCCTCCTGGGTTCAAATGATTCTTCTGCCACAGCCTCCTGAGTACCTGGGATTACAGGTGGTGGGACCACACCCAGCTAATTTTTGGTAGAGATGGGTTTCCCCATGTAGGCCAGGCTGGTTTTGAACTCCTGATCTCAAGTGATCTGCCTGCCTGGGCCTCCCAAAGTGCTGGGATTACAGGCATGAGCCACCACACCCAGAGAAAACCACTGTTATTGATAACATGCTGCTGTGTATGCTTCCAGGATATTTTTTACAAAACATTTTTAAAATGTAGTTATGCAAAGTATATGCAAATCACCTTTTGTCACTTAAGAGATATCTTTTCAGGTCAATAATATAGATCTTTATAATTTTTTTTTTTTTTTTTTGAGATGGAGTTTCACTCTTGTTACCCAGGCTGGAGTGCATTGGTGCAATCTTGGCTCACTGCAACCTCCGCCTTCCAGTTTCAAGCAATTCTCCTGCCTCAGCCTCCTGAGTAGCTGGGATTACAGGCGCCCACCATTATGCCAGACTAAGATCTTTGTAATTTTTAATGATGACATGGTATTCTGGTTATAAACAACATAGAGGTAAACTACAATTTATTTAGTAAGACTCTGTGGATGAACATTTCAGTTGCTTCCAATTTGGAGTGATTATAAATAAAATGTTTGGTATTTTTTTGGAGTAAATTCCTAAAAATTCATATTATTGGATTTAAGTGTTGAGATATTTTACAATTTTATGTGTCTTGCCAAATTGCTCTGAGAATAATACCAATCAGTATGTAAATTTACGCTGCCACAAACAGTGTGCAAGAATACTCCATGCTTTCACCTGCTCTGTGTATAATGTTTCCAATATTTGCCAGTTAGATAAAACAAAAATTCCATTTTATTGTTATAAGTTAAACATCTTCTGCTGGGCATGGGGGCTCAAGCCTGTAATCCCAGCACTTTGGGCTGCTGAGGTGGGTGGATCACCTGAGGTTAGGAGTTTGAGACCAGCCTGGCCAACATGGAGAAACTCCGTCTCTACTAAAGTAACAAAAATTAGCCGGGCATGGTGGCAGTGCCTGTACTCCCAGCTACTTGGGAGGCTGAGGTAGGAGAACTGCTTGAACCCTGGAGGAGGAGGTTGCAGTGAGCCGAGATCATGCCACTGCACTCCAGTCTGGGTGACAGAGCAAGACTCTGCCTCAGAAAAATAAAAAATCTTCTATTACTGATGGAGTAACACATCTTATACATTTATTGACCATTTTAATTGTCTTCATTTGTGAAGTACCAGGAAATGTATGCCTTTTCTCTATTTTTCTATTTTAATATTTGTCTTTTTAAAATTATTTTTAATTTATTTATTTATATTTTTTCTTTTGATTTTTTTTCTTTTTTTTTTCCCCAGGAAACCATGTTTGAATATTTTTTATTTTTTGATAAGCACTAGGAAGAAAAGGTATCTGTCTTTTAAAAATTAATTTGTAAGAGCCCTTTCTATAGCGAAGATATCAACTTTTTGTATATCATATGTTGAAGTTTATTCTTTTTTTTTTTTGAAATGGAATCTCACTCACTCTGTCTCCCAGGCTGGAGTTCAGTGGCATGATTTCAGCTCACTGCAACCTCCGTCTCCTGGGTTCAAGTGATTCTCTTGCCTCAGCCTCCATAATAGCTGGGATTACAGATGCGTGTCCACACTCAGCTACTTTTGTATTTTTAGTAGAGATGGGGTCTTATCATGTTGGCCAGGCTGGTCTCAAACTCTAGACCTCAAGTGATCTGAGGCCCCTCAAAGTCACCTTGGCCCCTCAAAGTTCCAGCCTTGAAGTTTATCTTTTAACTTAGTTTATGTTGCGTGGTGAATGGTCAATTATGTGGTGAATTATGTTAGCCTTTTTAGTGAGCTTCTAGCTTTAGTGAATGCTAAGAAAGACCTTCTTCACCCAAGAATATGAAAGAATATCTATTATTTTCTTCTAGTGCTTCAATAGTTTTGTTCCATTTATTTTTAAATTCATTTTAATTGATAAACAATTTAAAACAATTTCTTTTTGAGACGCAGTCTTGCTCTGTCACCCAGGCTGGAGTGTAATTGCGTGATTTTGGCTCACTGCAACCTCCACCTCCCAGGTTCAAGCGATTCTCCTGCCTCAGCCTCCCAAGTAGCTGGGACCATAGTTGTATACCACCATGCCCAGCTAACTTTTGTATTTTTAGTAGAGGTGGGGTTTCACTGTGTTGGCCAGGCTGGTCTTGAACGCCTGGCCTCAAGTGATCTGCCCACCTCAGCCTCCCCAAGCGTTGGGATTACAGGCATAAGCCACCATGCCCGGCCTAATATATAATTAACATACCTTAAATTGTACATATTTAAACTATATAATCTGACAAGTTATGATATATTTGTAACCCATGAGGCCATTCATCATCTCAAAAAGTTGTCTCATCCCTCTTCGTAGGTCCTCCCTCCCACCTCTTTTTCTGCAACCCCTTACCCCTACATCCCCAAACAACCACTGATCAGCTTTCTGTCACCATAGATTACTTTGCATATTCTAGGATTTTATACGAATAGAATCATACAGTCATACAGATGTTACAGTATGTATTCTTTTTAGTCTGGCTTCTTCCACTCAGCATAATTATTTGGAAATTTCATCCATGTTGTTGTACATAATAGTTTACTTTCTTTTCTTGTTCAGTACTATTCCATAGTATGGATATGCAAAATTTATTTGTTTACATGTTAATGGACATTTCATTTGGGTAATTTCCAGTTATTTATTATTACAAATGAAGCTGCTATGAACGATCACATACAGATATTTGTATGGACAGATCCTTTCATTTCCCTTGGGTAAATACCTAAAAATGAAATGGCTGAATCATGTGGTAGTTATATGTTTGACCCTTTTAGAAACTGTCAAACTGTTTTCTAAAATGATTGCACCATTTTACATTCCTATCAGTGAGGTATAAAAGTTTAAGTTCTTCCACATTGTTGTCAACACTTGGTATGCACAGTCTTTTTGATTTTAGCCATTCTAGTGGGTATGTAGTAACATTTTATTGTGATTTTAATTTGCATTTCTCTAATGACCAATGATATTGAGCATCTTTTCTTGTGTTTATATATCATCCATAGATCTTATTTGGTGAAGGGTCTGTTCATCTTATGCTCATTTAAAAAAAATGAGTTGGTTTGTTGTTGAGTTTTAAGAGTTCTTTATATATTCTGGATTCAAGTTCTTTATCAGATATGTGCTTTGGACATATTTTCTTCCAGTCTGAACAATGGCCTTCAAAGAGCAGAAACTTTTAAGTTTGATGAATCAAATTTATCAATATGGATCAAACTTTTGGCATCATATCCAAGACATTTTTGCTTCGCTCTAGGTTACAGAGATTTTTCTCCTGTATTTTCTTCTAGAAGTCTTATAATTTAAAGTCTATGATGTACTTTGGGGTCACTTTTGCATGTGATATGAGGTATGAGTTCAATTTTATTTTTTTGAATCCAATTATTCCAGCAATATTTGTTGAAATTAGTACCTTCCCTTCACTGGATTGCTTTTGTACCTTTGTCAAGAGTAATCTGTCCAGGCTAGGCATGGTGGCTCATGCCTGTAATGTCAGGCTGAGGCGAGAGCATCACTTGAGCCCAGGAGTTTGAGATCAGCCTGAGCAACATGGTGAAATTCTGTCTCTATGAAAATACAAAAAGTTAGCCAGGTATGCTGGTGTGTGCCTGTAGTCCTAGCTACTCAGTAGGCAGAGGCGGGACAATTACCTGAGCTCAGGAGATCAAGGCTGCAGAGTGAGACCCTGTCTCAAGAAAAAAAAAAAAAAAAAAAAAAGGTTGTCCACATATGTGTGGGTCTATTTCTGACTATATTCTGTTCCACTTATTTGTTTGTCTATACTTACAGTACCACACTATATTGACTATTATAACTTTTTAAGTCTTGAAATCAGATAGCGTTAATCCTCCAGCTTTGTTCTTCTTTATAAAAGTTGCGTTGACCATTCTAGGTCCTTGTCATTTCCATATGAATTTTAGAATTTATCTATTAATACTAAAAGCTCACAGTAATTTTGATTAAGATCACTTTGGAAAGAAATGATATCTTTAAAGTATTGGGTCATCCAATGCATGAACAAGGTATATCTCTCCATTTGGGTTTTTAATTTCTGTCAGCAATGTTTTTATTTTTTTGAGACAGGGGTTCACTCTGTTGCCCAGGCTGGAGTACAGTGGTGTGAAAATGGCTTACTGCAGCCTCCATCTCCCAGCTCAAGCAATCCTCCCACTTCAGCCTCCCAAGTAGCTGGGACTGCAGGTATGCACCAGCACACCTGGCTAGTTCCTTTCCCTTTCCCTTTTTTTTTCCCTTTCCCTTTCCGTTTCCTTTCTTTTCCTTTTTTTCCTTTTTCTTTTCTTTTCTTTCTTTTCTTTTTTTTTTTTTTTTTTTTTTAAGTAGAGATGAGGTCTTGCTACATTGCCCAGGCTGGTCTTGAATTTCTAGGCTCAAGCATTCCTCCTGCTTCAGCCTCCCAAAGTGCTGGGATTACAGGTATGAGCTGCTGTACCCAGCCCTCTCAGCTATGTCTTGTAGTTTTAGTAGTACAGGACTTGTACATCTTTTGTCACATTTATTCTTAAATGTTCATATTTTTATAAGTATGTTGTATTTGTGTTGCAAATATGTTGTTTTTATCACAATTTCTGATTGTTATTAGTATATAGAAATATCATTGATTTTTGTATATTGCTCTTGCATCCTGCCACCTTGCTGGATTCATGTTAGTTCTAGTACAGCTGTGTATATTGCATTGGATATTCTACATGGATGGTCATATCACCTGCAAACGTCCTTTCTAACTGGATGTTTTTATTTCCTTTTCTTGTTTACTGCACTGGCTAACACCACTAATGTTAAATAGGCATGGTGAGAGGAGACAAACTTGTCTGGTTTTTAATTCTAGGGAGAAAGCATTCCATCATTCTTCATTAAGTATGATGTTAGAAGGATATTTTTTGTAAATGCCTTTTACCAAATTGAAGAAATTTTCTTCTATTCTCATTTGCTGAGAGTTTTTTTTTTTTTTAATCAGGAATATGTGTTGGATTTTGTCAATTGCTTTTTCTGTGTCTATGAGATGATCTATGGTTCTTGTTCAGTTTGTTAATATGATGATTGACATTGATTTATTTTTAATATTAAATCATTCTTGCATTCCTGGGATAAACCCAACTTTATTGTGATGCATTCTTCTTACATTGATGGATTTGACTGGCTAATACTTTGTTTAGAATTTTTACAACTTTGTTCATGAGGAATATCAGTCTGTAGTTTTCTTGTGATATCTTTAATGGCTTTCATCTCAAGGTAACACTAGCTTCATAGAGTGAGTTAGAAAATATTCCCACTTTTCACTTTTCTGAAAGAATATGTATAAAATTGATATTATTTCTTCCTTAAATGATAAGTAATATTTGCATGGAGTTTTCATTATGGGATTGTTTTAAACGTTTCAGTTTTGTGGATAGATATAGGGCTATTCAGATTATCTGTTTCTTCTTGAATGAGCTTTGATAGTTTCTCTTTCAAGGGATTTTTTTTTTTCAGTTAATTTAAGCTGTCAAATTTATGGGCATAAAATTGCTCATAATATTCCCTTATTATCTTTCCAATGTCCGTAGGATCTTTAGTAATGTGTTCTCTTTTATTCCTGATTTTGGCAATTTGTGTCTTTCATTTTCTTGATTAGGGTGGCTACAGGTTAATCACTCATATTGATTTTCACACAGTACATGCTTTTCATTTTATGGATTTTCTTCATTACTCTCTTTCATTTTATTGATTTCTATTCTCCTTATTTCTTGTCTTCTTCCTTCTTTGAGTTTAATCTGTTCTTTCTTTTCCATTTTCTTTTTTCTCTCTTTTTTTTTCCTTTTCCATTTAATTAAGGTATGAGTTAAAGTCAGTAATTTGAGTCCTTTCTTCTTTCCTAATATAGGCTATTAGTCCTAAAAATTTCTCTCTAGTCAAAATAATTTGTAATTTCCTTTGTGATTTCTTCTTTGACTCATGGGTTATTTAGAACTAGTTTGTTTAATTTTCAAGTGCCTAGGCATTTTAAATACCTTTTTCTATTACTGATTTCTAATTAAATTACACTGTGATCAGAAAACTTACCTTGTATGACTTAAATTATTTAAAATTTATTGAGACTTGTTTTATGGGCCAGAATATGGTCTCTCTTGGTAAACATTTCATGAGCACTTGAAAAGAATATTTATCCTCCTGTTGGTAGTTGGGCTGTCCAAGTTGGTTGACAACGTTATTTGAGTCTTGAGTACCTTTTCTGCTTTTCTGTCAAATTGTCATATCAGTTATTGAGAGAAGGGTTTTGAAATCTCTTATATAATTGTGGGTTTGTTTATTTCTCTTTTCAGTTTTATCAGGTTTTGCTTCATGTATTTTGAAGCTCTGTTATTAAAGTTATAAATTTTTAAGATTTTTATGTCTTCTTGATGAATTAAAATAATTTGGGCCTTGAAGTCTAAGAAGTCAGATAAGCAGGAGAAATCTTGGGGTGACCGAGGCTAGGTTTATTCAGACAGATTGTTTTCCTCTCTACTTCATTCCAAAAATATTTAAGATTGGTAGTTTTTAGCTCCTTCGATATTGTAGGTATTAGAAAAATGCTCTTCAGAAAATAAATTTTTACTACAACCTTATGGCAAGAAATACATTGTACATAGAGACCTAGTGCATATACTTATTTATACTTTTTTTTTTTTTTTTTGAGATAGAGTCTTACTCTGTCACTCAGGCTGGAGTGCAATGGTATGATCTTGGCTTACTGCAACTTCTACGTCCCAGATTCAAGCGATTCTCCTACCTCAGCCTTTCGAGTAGCTGGGATTACAGGTGCACACCACCACACCTGGCTAATTTTTGTATTTTTAGTAGAGATGGGGTTTCGACATGTTAGTCAGGCTGGTCTCGAACTCCTGAGCTTGTGATTTGCCCACCTCAGCCTCCCAAAGTGCTGGGATTATAGACATGAGCCACTGCACCCGGCCTATTTATCTATATTTTATATATGAATGTGCATACAAAAAAGTTTCACACACACACACACACACACACACACACACACACACACCAATTACCCTTAATATATGTAGTATAGTCTGATATTTTCTCTTCTCTTCCACATCATTTTTAAAAACTAACAGTAGCCATAACCCACTATTTTGATTTAATAACCAACGACTGGCCGGGCGCGGTGGCTCACGCCTGTAATCCCAGCACTTTGGGAGGCCAAGGCGGGTGGATCACAAGATCAAGAGATCGAGACCATCCTGGTCAACATGGCGAAACCCCGTTTCTACTAAAAATACAAAAAATTAGCTGGGCATGGTGGCATGTGCCTGTAATCCCAGCTACTCAGGAGGCTGAGGCAGGAGAATTGCCTGAACCCAGGAGGCGGAGGTTGCGGTGAGCCGAGATCATGCCATTGCACTCCAGCCTGGGTAACAAGAGCGAAATTCTGTCTCAAAAAAAAAAAATAAATAAAAGTAAAAAATAAAAATAACCAACGACTGGATTGCAACTTGCAGGTTGAAAATATCAATATGAATAACACATAGTTCATGTCCTCACGCAATGACAGAGGCAGACACATGAACAGATAAAGTTCAGCACAGCATAATAAACTGTGCTAAGACACAAGGCGCCGTGCGATGGCAGAGTTGGTGAGGTGAAGAACAGTGTCACTGGTGTCCTAGGCCAAGGGAACTGCAAGGGAAAAGAAAGAGAGCTTCAAGTTAAAAGTAGAGAGTAGTGGGAGAAAGAAGCTAGAGATGTATAGGGAACCAAGTCATTTAGGGCTTTGTATGAGGAATTTGGCCTTATCCATCCTGCAGATGATAAGAAGCTATCAAAGCACTGTAAAGAGGTGATATGATCAGATTTGTGATTTCAGGAGATCACTCTGGCTGTAGTATGAAAGGTAAGAGAAGGTCAAGACTGGGAACAAAAGGATTAGGAAGTTATTGCAAAGGTCCAGGGGAGAAATTATAAGGGCCTGAACTCATCTGTAGAAGTGATAAAAGATGCATATTTTGTCTGGGCGTGGTGGCTCACACCTGTAATCCCAGCACTTTGGGAGGCCGAGGCAGGCGGATCGCGACTTCAAGAGATCGAGACCATTCTGGCCAACATGGTGAAACTCTGTGTCTATTAAAAATACAAAAATTAGCTGGGTGTGGTGGCGTGTGCCTGTAGTCCTAGCTACTCAGGAGGCTGAGGCAGGAGAATCACTTGAATCCACGAGGCGGAGGTTACAGTGAGCTGAGATTGCACCACTGCACTCCAGCCTGGGTGACAGAGCGAGACTCCATTTCAAAAACAAAAAAACAGGCATATTTTAGAGATCAAATGAAAGACTTGCTGATTGAGTAATTGATTTAGTATAGGAAGTAATGGTGAGTGTAGCAGAAGAAATTATGATGTGATAAAACTCCCATTCAGTCATTCAGCCATCTGAATTGAGTTGCTTGCTAAAGGGCTTTTATAAGTCAGGCACCCTACTGGGTGCTAGCAATCCACCCAGCATGGAGTGGTGAGCAAAACAGATGTGATTCCTATTCTCTTGAAGCTAACAAGCATTGGGACTTTGCCTGTACCATGTCATGTACACAAACAGACGTTATCTGAATAATTTTAAAAAATAGGTATGTAAAAATTATGATAGCTATTCTGAAGGAAAGGAGTAGGGTTTAGATTAGGAGATCAAAAAATACCTCTCTCTTTTTTTCCTTTTGAGATGGAGTCTTGCTCTGTTGTCCCGGCTGAAGTGCTGGGTTCAAGCAGTTCTCCCGCCTCAGCCCCCCAAGTAGATGGGACTATGGGCATCTGCCACCACACCCAGCTAATTTTTGTATTTTTAGTAGAGACAGGGTTTTACCGTGTTGGCCTGGTCTCAAACTCCTGACCTCAAGTGATCTGCCCACCTCAGCCTTTCAAACTGCTGAGATTACAGGCATGAGCCACTGTGCCCAGCCAAAAAGGCCACTCTTAGCGACACTTTAGGTGAGACCAGGAGAGTAGGCAGGCAGGCAGATGATTGACAGGGTACACGTAGCCTAGGTGGGGGGGTGGTGGTGGCATTTTTGAAGCCCCTGAGATAAGAAAGAGCTTAGTGTGTTTAAGCAGTGAAAAGGAAGTCAGAGTTGCTAGAGCTCAGTGAGCAGGTGGGGGGAATATAGTAAAAGAAGGCTGGAGGGGTCACCAGGGCCAGATTACGAAACGTGTTACAGGCCTTCTTAAGGATTTAAAATTTAAGAGCAGTGGGAAGCGAGAGTTTTAGACTGAAAAATATCATGATTAGATTTGAATTTTAAAAGATCAATGTTCTTGCAATATGGAAAATGGATTAGATTTGACGATGACAACCGTGGAAGCACAAACACTCTTGCAGTGGTCTGTGTAAGAAAAGATTGCATATTAAAAAAAAGTATGGCCAGATGCAGTGATTCATGCCTGTTGTAATTCAGCATTTTGAGAGGCTGAGATGGGAGGATTGCTTGAGCCCAAGAGTTTGAGACCAGCCTGGACAACATAGTGGAATATGGAAAATGGATTAGATTTGAGGACGACAACCGTGGAAGCACAAACACTCTTGCAGTGGTCTGTGTAAGAAAAACAAATATTTTAAAAAATATTAAACAAATATTTAAAAAAAACAAAAAACAAACAAACAAAACCCTAGCTGGGTGTAGTGGTGCATATGTATGGTCCCAGCTGCTCGAGAGGCTGAGGCAGGAAGATCGCTTGAGCCCAGAAGATGGAGGCTTCAGTGAGCTATGATCACACCACTGCACTCTAGCCTGGGTGACAGAGTGAGATCCTGTTTCAGAAAAAAAAAAAAAAAAAAGCTTGGATTAGAGGTGATGTCGAAGTAGCTGTATAAAAAGTAGAGTCAAGATCTATTCTGGAATTATAATAAACAGGACGGATTGAAGAGGAAAATATGTGGGAAAACGGATATTGAATTAGAGTTCTTTGGTTTCTAATTATAAAAATCTAATCTGACTGACTTAAACAAAATGGGAATTTAAAAAATAAGGATATTGGACAACTAAAAAAATTGATTGAAAGGGTAGAGAACTAGGTTTAGAAATGACAGGGGCCAAATGAGCAGGAGCTAATTGACAGTTTCACTGGGCCACTGCCAGTGGAATGAAAGATGTCCTACTGATTTTTCCTGTCTCACTGCACTCGTGACTCGAGTGGGAAGAGGAAGGACCGTATGTAGGAAGAAAAGAAGTTTAATATTGAGTTTGGTGGGGAAGACAACAGGAAAATACTGTCTAGACTTAAAGGTCACTGGGATGTCGAAGTCAATAGCTTCAGTAATATGAGAACTAAAGAGAAGTCCCAGAAAAGGCACTCCCAGCTAGCTGAGCTTAAGCCATATGGTTGGCTTTTGATAATCAAGACAGTAAGAATTACAGATCTTTTTTTTTTTTTTTTTAGATGGAGTTTCGCTCTTGTTACCCAGGCTGGAGTGCAATGGCGTGATCTCTGCTCACCGCAACCTCCGCCTCCTGGGTTCAGGCAATTCTCCTGCCTCAGCCTCCTGAGTAGCTGGGATTACAGGCACATGCCACCATGCCCAGCTAATTTTTTTTGTATTTTTAGTAGAGACGGGGTTTCACCATGTTGACCAGGATGGTCTCGATCTCTTGACCTTGTGATCCACCCACCTCGGCCTCCTAAAGTGCTGGGATTACAGGCGTGAGCCACCGCGCCTGGCCTAAGAGTTACAGATCTTACGGAAGGAGCATATACTTGCATCTGGGAGCCCCATCAGCTTTCATAGAGAAAGGACAAGGTATCGCTATTTTTTCTTTTCTTTTTTTTTTTTTTATTTTTTTTTTTTTTTTTTTGAGACGAAGGCTTACTCTGTTGCCCAGGCTGGAGTGCAGTGGTGCGATCTTGGCTCACTACAACCTCCACCTCCCAGGTTCAAGTGATTTTCCTGCCTCAGCCTCCCTAATAGCTGGGATTACAGGCACCTGCCACAATGCCCAGGTAATTTTTGTATTTTTAGTAGAAATGGGATTTCACTGTGCTATCCAGAATGATCTTGATCTCTGACCTCGTGATCCACCCTCCTTGGCCTCCCAAAGTGCTGGGATTACAAGCGTGAGCCGCAGTGCCCAGCCGTATCTTGATTTATAGTACTCAAAATTTAGTAAAGAAAATTCTCACCCCCACCACCACCACCACACACATACACATGTTAGGGTGATGTTAGGGAGGAAGATTGAATTTGAAATAGCCAAAGAAACATCAGATGCCCAGAGAGGGAAGTCTAGGATGACTCCCTTTCTCAGACAATAGAGTTCTTGGATTTTACAAACACAAACATATGGTTAACCCTCTTGAAGAGTCCCAATGATAGCAACATAAGAAACATCTTTACTCAAGGACCTGAGCTCTTTGCAGACTTACTAGCTGAAAACAATTAAATTGTTGGGGTGCCTTCTACAAATGAAAAATCCATTTGGGGACAAGATAAAGTTCAGTCCCCAGTGCATACTAATGGGTTGGAGGCCAAGTACTTGTTTTTTTTTTTAAGACAGAGTCTCGTTCTGTCACCAGGCTGGAGTGCAGCGGCGTGATCTCAGTTCACTGCAACCTCTGCCTCCCTAGTTCAGGCAATTCTTCTGCCTCAGCCTCCTGAGTAGCTGGAATTACAGGCAAACGCCATCTCACCCAGCTAATTTTTATATTTTCAGTAGAGACGGGTTTTCACCATGTTGGCCAGGGTAGTCTTGATCTCTTGACCTCGTGATCTACCCACCTTGGTCTCCCAAAGTGCTGGGATTACAGGTGTGAGCCACTGTGCTCGGCCAGAGGCCAAGTACTTCTAACCCTCTGCACTTACAGCCTTCTTCAACTCTCTTAAAGACTGAAATACGTCTTTAGTTCTCCTATTATCAGACCTATTAACCTCAGCTTCTCAGTGACCTCTAAGTCTAGGCAGCATTTTCCTGTTATCTGTCCCACCAAACTCAATATTACACTTTTTTCCTTCCTATACAATGCCCTCCTTCTCTCCCTTTCTTTTCTTCCTTCTCTGATCCAAGTAAGCAGTACTGTGGAATCTGAGATCTGAAGCATGTGGTATTTCGTAGGGGTACACCATTGAGAGGGATCACTTTTAGACGTAGGGACCTGCCCTCTGCAACCAAATAGCATCTAGAGATTTGTGCATCTAATGTTCCACTTAGTGAGCATCAAGGGGGAATGCTATTGGTACTCTGGTCAAAAGCCCAGCCCTTAGGAGTTCCAGAGAAAAAATTCAATGTGGAAAATCCTGTACTACTTAGAAAATTGGAACTGGTCTCTAATTAAGTGAAGATTAAATCTGTGATCCTCTTTGAAGACATAGCATTACTATCTGGACACAGCTCTGGAAGGTATACTTGTAAAGATGAACCTGGATAAATGGGAACTACTCTAATAAGCTGAGATCCTTTAACAAGCATCTTGGGGACAAAACAAATGTGGAAAGACTTATCCTTCCTAGTTAAGAGACTGTGATCTTTTTATCTTCCATCCCACAGTTACCTGTCAATGCAACACTCAGAAGCCATTTCAGATACCTTCTTAAGATTGTAGCTGTGGCCAGGCTCGATGGCTCATGCTGTAATTCCCACCACTTTGGGAGGCCAAGATGGGTGGATCACGAGGTCAGGGGTTCGAGACCAGCCTGACCAACATGGTGAACCCCCCGCCTCTACTAAAAATACAAAAATTAGCCAGGCGTGGTGGCATGTGCCTGTAATCCCAGCTACTCGGGAGGCTGAGAATTGCTTGAACCTGGGAGGCAGAGGTTGCAGTGAGCTGAGATAGCACCACTGTGCTCCAAGGGAGACTCCATCTCAAAGAAAAAACCACAGAAAAACAAAAAAAAGATTGCAGCTGCTTTTTTCTATCTGTGGATGGGGTCTGAACAATGCTTTGGCTTGCCCTATTCCCTTACTTAGAATCAATTCTTGTCCCTAATTTTGTGCCCCAGCCTGCCTGCTGCTTTAGTGAGTTCCAGTCTAAATTAATCCCATTGTTTGTACAGTTTTGGGTTGCTATTTTGCAATTACTTTTTTCTGGTCCCTGCCATTTGGCTGTGTCACTTGCTTAATTTTATCACAACCCCAATTTATCTACATCATAGAGAAACTAATTTAATGTATCTTAGTATTTGTAGGCAGGTCTAAGAGCGAAGCCTACACTGGTTAATAACTTCCCACCGGTTTTGAAGATCATCAGTGCAATGAAACCAATGAACACTTTTTAAAGGATGTAATGCTTGGAGGTAATATGATTAGCATTGAAGAGGAAGACAATACAAAGAAAAGTCATGGTTCTTGCCTTCAAATAGCTTACTGTCTAGTGAGGGAGACAGCAATAGAAGCAATTAAATACAATGTAAGTTTAAATTGGAAAACAAGTCCAAGAAGCGCCTGGTTGTACAGAGGAGTGCCCAGATGAGAACAGGGAAGACTTTACATAGGAGTTGGAATGTGAGGCCAAGGCTGGAGGATTGCTTGAAGCTGGGAGTTCAAGATCAGCCTGGGCAACACAGTGAGAACCAGTTTCTTAACACAAACAACAACAACAAAAACAAACAAGGGCCAGGACCGGTGGCTCACGCGTGTAATCCCAGCACTTTGGGAGGCAGATCACCTAAGGTGGGGAGCCTGACCAACATGGAGAAACCCCATCTCTACTAAAAATATAAAATTAGCTGGGTGTGACGGCGCATGCCTATAATCCCAGCTATTCTGGAGGCTGAGGCAGGAGAATCACTTGAACCTGGGAGGCAGAGGTTGTGGTGAGCCGAGATTATGCCATTGCACTTCAGCCTGGGCAACAAGAGCGAAACTCTCAAAAACCAACCAACCAATCAACCCAAAATAAGAGCAAATGTTTATATAGTATCATGTACCAGGTACAGGTACTGCTTTGAGCACTTTACATATATTAACTCATTTAAAAATATTTTAATAGGATTTTAATATATAACTATAGAGGGTAGAGCATAAGTCAAAACACAAAAGCCTAATTCATAAATTCTTTCTCATCTGTAAAAGGGATTAGATTAATAATATCTCATTCTCAAAACTGATCAGAAAACTATCTAGATTAGACTGATTGGAGAAGTAAGCCAGGTGGCTGAATAGAGATACCCAGAAACAAGCTCTTTTACTACGTTTATTCTCTATACTACAAAAAGCTAGATTATGGAGCCACTTTACCTACCTATAATTGTGGGCTTATGTTATTTTTTTACGTATAAATCTCAACAAGTAGTACAGGATTTTTTCCCATTTGAACAAATTAAGTACTTGAGGGTGTGTTGCTAGAGACACAAGGGAAGTACAGGAGAAAGAAAGGGCTACTTTCCCCAGCCATGAACACAGGAAAAAGCCCTAAGCCCTTGGGCAGAGGTAACAAAAGCAGGAGTTTAGTATTTCATCACAGAACGCAAGAGAATAATCTCCAGTTATACAGGTAGGGAAGACAAGACACTTAGACCATTTGTCTAATGCTATGAAAGGAGCTGGTGATGAGCAATGGATTAAATCTAATTCAGCTAATATGTTTGATCAGATGCAGTTAGAATAACCTTTCAGGTTGCTAAATAAGCAGGAGGTAGAATGCATGGCTCTTGATCATTGTGGTTAATTTTGAACTACTGTAAGCTGCCTGTAACCAAGCAAGCTGTCATTCTGAGACCAGGGTCAGCATTTCCTTTCCATTTATAGGGCTGTGAACCCCTGAGGCATAAAAATTAGAGCTGGCCACTTATGGACATCTCTTTGGGACCACTTACATGAAATGATGAATAGGGTTAAATTCTAAAAAATTAAATACAAAGAGATTTCCCAGAAGTTATGCATAAACCGTCATTAGGTACACTTTCCGTTTTGAATTCTTGTGGATGGGAGCCAATAGGATGGTGAGGCCAGCATCACATACTGCAATATGCTCAGTACGTAAATGCTTTGTATTTGAACCTTTTGTATTTTTGGCTGGGCAGAAAGCAGCATCTTTCAAGCCAAGTAAGAATAATAAAAGAGAGAAAGCTTTCACAGGTTAAAAAAAAAAACTATTTTATTTTATTTTTAATTTTTATTTATTTATTTTTAGTAAAATCTTTACTTTCAAATTAGAGAAATTTTCTAGACAACATGAAGATTTAGCAATTTTCTAATGAAAATCAGAAATTCATTTGGGGTAACTTAACCTTTTAAAAATTTACCTAATGTTGAGGATGGTGAAATATTATAATTTCAAATAAAACAATTCAGTCTCTTTTTTTTTTAAATTTATTTATTTTACTTTACTTTAGGTGCATACTGTATCTGGCATTTCTCCCCATGTTATCCCTCCCCACCTTCTCCTCCCTCCCCACCCCCCGCTGTCTCTCCCCTACCCCCCCCCAACTGTCCCCAGTGTGTGATGCTCCTCTTCCTGAGTCCACGTGTTCTCGTTCAACACCCACTTGTGAGTGAGAACATACGGTGTTTGGCTTTCTGTTCTTGTGTCAGTTTGCTGAGAATGATGGTTTCCAGATTCACCCAAGTCCCTACAAAGGACACGAACTTATCATTTTTTATGGCTGTGTAGTATTCCATGGTGTATATGTACCACATTTTCTTTGTCCAGTCTATCATTGATAGGCATTTGGGTTGGTTCCAGGTCTTTGCTATTGTACACAGGGCTGCAATGAACATACGTGTGCATGTGTCTTCATAGTAGAATGATTTATAGTTCTTTGGGTATATACCCAGTAATGGGATTGCTGGGTCAAATGAAATTTCTATTTCTAGATCCTTGAAAATCGCCACACTGTCTTCCACAATGGTTGAACTAATTTACACTCCCACCAACTGTGTAAGAGTGTTCCTATTTCTCCACTTCCTCTCCAGCATCTGTTGTCTCCAGATTTTTTAATGATTGCCATTCTAACTGGAGTGAGATGCTATCTCAGTGTGATTTTGACTTGCATTTTTCTAATGGCCAGTGATGATGAGCATTTTCTCATGTTTATTGGCCTCATATATGTCCTCTTTTGAAAAGTGTCTGTTCATACACTTCACCCACTTTTGAATGGGGTTGTTTGTTTTTTTCTTGTATATCTGTTTTAGTTCTTTGCAGATTCTGGATATTCGCCCTTTGTCAGATCAGTAGATTGCAAAAAATTTTTCCCATTCTCTTGGTTGCCGGTTCACTGTAATGATGGTTCATTTTGCTGTACAGAAGCTCTGGAGTTTAATTAGATCCCATTTGTCTATCCTGGCTTTTATTGCCATTGCTTTTGGTGTTTTAGTCATGAAGTCCTTGCCTATGCCTATGTCTTGGATGGTTTTGCCTACGTTTTCTTCTAGTGTTTTTATGGTGTTAGGTTTTATGTTTAAATCTCTGATCCATCTGGAGTTAATTTTAGTGTAAGGTGACAGGTAGGTGTCCAGTTTCTGCTTTCTGCACATTGCTAGCCAGTTTTCCCAACACCATTTATTAAACATGGAGTCCTTTCCCCATTGCTTGTTTTTGCCGGGTTTGTTAAAGATCAGATGGTTGTAGATGTGTGGTGTTTCTTCTGGGGTCTCTGTTCTGTTCCATTGGTCTATGTCTCTGTTTTGGTAACAGTGCCATGCTGTTTTGATTACTGTAGCCTTGTAGTATAGTTTGAAGTCTGGTAGTGTGATGCCTCCGGCTTTGTTCTTTTTGCTTAGGATTGTCTTGACTATATGGGGTCTTTTGTGATTCCATATGAAGTTGTTTAAAGTGGTTTTTTCCAGTTCTGTGAAGAAGATCATTGATAGCTTGATGGGGATAGTGTTGAATCTATAGATTACTTTGGAGAGTATGGCCATTTTCGTGATATTGATTCTTCCTAACCATGAGCATGGAATGTTTCTCCATCTGTTTGTGTCCTTTCTTATTTTGTTGAGCAGTGGTTTGTAGTTCTCCTTGAAGAGGCCCTTTATATCCTTTGTTAGTTGTATTCCTAGGTATTTAATTCTCTTTGTAGCAATTGTGAATGGGAGTTTGCTCTTGATTTGGCTCTCTGTTTGTCTGTTATTGGCATATAGGAATGCTTGTGATTTTTGCACATTGATTTTGTATCCTGAGACTTTGCTGAAGTTGCTTATCAGTTTGAGAAGATTTGGGGCTGAGACAATGGGGTCTTCTAGATATACAATCATGTCACCTGCAAATAGAGACAGTTTGACTTCCTCCTTTCCTAATTGAATACCTTTATTTCTTTTTCTTGCCTGATTGCTCTGGCTGGAACTTCCAATACTATGTTGAGTAGGAGTGGTGAGAGAGGGCATCCTTGTCTAGTGCCTGATTTCAAAGGGAATTCATCCAGCTTTTGCCCATTCAGTATGATGTTGGCTGTAGGTTTGTCATCATTTTATGATACGTTCCGTCAATACCTAGTTTATTGAGAGTTTTTAGCATGAAGGGCTGTTGAATTTTATCGAAGGCCTTCTCTGCATCTATTGAGATAATTATGTGGTTTTTGTTTTTGGTTCCATTTATGTGATGGATTACATTTATGGATTTGCATATGTTGAACCAGCCTTGAATCCCCAGGATGAAGCCTACTTGGTCATGATGGATAAGCTTCTTGATGTGCTGTTGCAATCTGTTTGCCAGTATTTTATTGAAGATTTTTGCGTCGATGTTCATCATGGATATTGGCCTGAAGTTTTCTTTTTTAGTTGAGTCTCTCCTGATTTTGGTATCAGGATGATGTTGGTCTCATAAAATGAGTTAGGGAGGATTCCTTCCTTTTGTACTGTTTGATACAGTTTCAGAAGGAATAGAACCAGCTTCTCTTTGTACATCTGGTAGAATTCGGCTGTGAACTCGTCTGGACCTGGACTTTTTTTGTTGATAGGCTATTGATTGCTGCCTCCATTTCAGCCCTTGTTATTGGTCTATTGAGGGTTTCAACTTCCTCCTGATTTAGTCTTGGTAGACTGCAAGTGTCTAGGAATGTATTCATTTCTTCCTGGTTTATTGGTTTATGTGAGTAGAGCTGTTCGTAGTAATCTCTGATGGTAGTTTGTATTTCTGGGGGATCAGTGGTGATCTCCCCTTTATTGTTTTTTATTGCATCTATTTGGTTCTTATCCCTTTTCTTTTTTACTAATCTGGCTAGCAGTCTATTTTGTTGATCTTTTCAAAAAACCAGCTCCTGGATTTATTGATTTTTTGAAGGGTTTTTTGTGTCTCTATCTCCTTCAGTTCTGCTCTGATCTTAGTTATTTCTTGTCTTCTGCTAGGTTTTGAGTTTTTTTGATCTTGCTCCTCTAGCTCTTTCAATTTTGACGATAAGGTGTTGATTTTATATCTTTCCTCTCTCCTCTGGTGGGCATTTATTGCTATAAATTTCCCTCTCGACACTGCTTTAAAGGTGTCCCATAGATTCTGGTAAGTTGTGTCTTCATTCTGGTTGGCTTTGAAGAACATCTTTATTTATGCCTTCATTTCATTGTTTATCCAGTCGACACTCAGAAGCAAGTTGTTCAGTTTCCAAGTGGTTGTGCAGGTTTGAGTGTGTTTCTTGATCCTGAGTTCTAGTATGATTGCGCTGTGGTCTGATAGACTGTTTGCTATGATTTCTGTTCTTTTGCATTTGTTGAGGAGTGATTTGCTTCCAATGATGTGGTTAATTTTAGAGTAAGTGCAATGTGGTGCTGAGAAAAATGTATATTCTGTGGATTTGGGGTGAAGCGTTCTGTATATGTCTATTAGGTCTGCTTGGTCCAGCTCTGCACTCAAGTCCTGGATATCCTTGTTAATTTTCTGTCTTGTTGATCTGTCTAATATTGACAGTGGAGTGTTGAAGTCTCCCACTATTATTGTGTGAGAGTCTAAATTTCATTTTAGGTTGTTAAGAAGTTGCTTTATGTATCTGGGTGCTCCTGTGTTGGGGGTGTGTATATTTAGGATAGTTAGCTCTTTCTGTTGGATTGATCCTTTTACCATTATGTAGTGTCCTTCTTTGTCTCTTTTGATCTTTGTTGAAGTCCATTTTATCAGAGACTAGAATTGCAACCCCTGCTTTTTCTGGTCTCCATTTGCTTGGTTAAATCTTCCATCCCTTTATTTTGAGTCTATGTGTGTCTTTGTATGTGAGATGGGTTTCTTGAATACAGCACACCAATGGGTTTTGACTTTTTATCCAGTTTGCCAGTCTGTGCCTTTTGATTGGGGCATTTAGGCCATTTACATTCAATGTTAATTTTTTTTTTTTTTTTTTTTGAGACGGAGTCTCGCTCTTGTTACCCAGGCTGGAGTGCAATGGCGCAATCTCGGCTCACCGCAACCTCCGTCTCCTGGGTTCAGGCAATTCTCCTGCCTCAGCCTCCTGAGTAGCTGGGATTACAGGCACGTGCCACCATGCCCAGCTAATTTTTTGTATTTTTAGTAGAGACGGGGTTTCACCATGTTGACCAGGATGGTCTCGATCTCTTGACCTCGTGATCCACCCGCCTCGGCCTCCCAAAGTGCTGGGATTATAGGCTTGAGCCACCGTGCCCGGCCCCAATGTTAATATTATTATGTGTGAATTTGATCCTGCCATTTTGTTACTGGCTGGTTTTCTTTCCCATTAGTTGACTCATTTTATTCATTGCATTTTTGGTCTTTGCCAACTAGTTTGCTTTTACAGTGACTGGTACTTTTTCCTTTCCATGCTTAGTGTTTTTCAGGAGATCTTGTAGGGCAGGAATGGTGGTGACAAAATCTCTCAATAATTGCTTGTCCGTAAAGGATTTTATTTCTCATTCACTTACGAAGCTTAATTTGGCTGGATATGAGATTCTGGGTTGAAAGTTCTTTTCTTTAAGGATGTTGAATATTGGCCCCCACTCTCATCTGGCTTGTAGGATTTCTGCCAAGAGATCTGCTGTAAGTCTGATTGGTTTCCCTTTATGGGTGACCTGACTTTTCTCTCTGGCTGCCCTCAGCATTTTTTCCTTCATTTCAATCCTGGTGAATCTGATGATTATGTGCTTTGGGGTTGCTCTTCTTGAGGAATATCTTTGTGAGTAGAGCTGTTTGTAGTAATTTTGAGTTTGAGTTCTCTGTATTTCTTGAATTTGTATTCTTGAATTTGTATTTCTTGTATTTGTATATTTCTTATATATTTGTATATTCTTGAATTTGTATTTCTTGTATTTCTGTATTTCTCTGTTTGAGTTCTCTGTATTTCTTGAATTTGAAATTTGGACTGCCTTACTAGGCTTGGGAAGTTCTCCTGGATAATATCCTGGAGCGTGTTTTCCAGCTTGGATTCATTCTCCCCATCATATTGAGGTATACCAATCAAGCGTAGATTAGGTCTTTTCACATAATCCCATACTTCTTGGAGGCTTTGTTCATTTCTTTTCACTCTTTTTTCTTGTCTTGCCTTCTCTTTTTATTTCATTGAGTTAATCTTCAATCTCTGATATCCCTTCTTCTGCTTGATTGATTTGGCTATTAAAACTTGTGTTTGCTTCATGTAGTTCTTGTGCTGTGTTTTTCAACTCCATCAAGTCGTTTATGTTCTTCTCTAAGCTGGTTATTCTAGTTAGCATTTCGTCTAACCTTTTTTCAAGGTTTTTGGTTTCTTTGTATTGAGTTAGAACGTGTTCCTTTAGCTCAGAAAAGTTTGTTATTATCCACCTTCTGAAGCCTGTTTCTGTTGATTTGTCACACTCCTTAGTCAAGTTGTGGTCCTGTGTTGTTGAGGAGCTGTGATCCCTTGAAGGAGAAGAGGTGTTCTGGTTTTTGATGGTTTCATCTTTTTGCACTGGTTTTTTCCCATCTTTGTGGATTTACCTTGCTGTTGTGTCAGGGAGCTGCTTGATGAGGTAACTTGTCTGCCTGTGGAGGTGCTACTGGGTTTCTAGGGACTCCTTCAGGTTACTAGGGAAGCTTTGTCTTTTTTGTTTATCCTGGGAGATTAGGCCCACCTCTTCCACTGACCTGTAGGCGCTGCTGGGTTGTCAAGAACACCATCCCGTTGCTACATAGGTTTCCTGTGTTTTTTGTTAACACATGTAGCCCAGTCCCACCCCTCTAATGGTGGGTTGTGCCCTTCCTCCACTGGGCTGGATCATTCAGGGTTCATCTCAGACTGTGACACTGGCTACACAACCTACTAGAGTCAGAGCTTCAGCCCTCTGGGGTTTGTGGGGGAGGGTAGGGACCCGCCCCAGCCGCACCCGGCCGTCTCCCACTTTCAGCTCCCTCTCTCTCCGGGTCAGGGGAGGGAGCAATAGCTCAGTCTGAAGGCTCTTATTCAACTCCACGCTTGTAATTCCTGGCGCTTGACTGGCAAAGATCCCCTGTTCTGTGTATTGCTGAGGCTTTCGGGGAAGCGCTGTATCTGGACCGGAGCACCAGAGGGGGAGCCTCCGACTCACCAGTCAGATGCACTTTCTGAGTGAAGCAGCACCCCTCCCCACCTCGGTCTGTCCTGAGTGAGCTTTGCTCACCATTGGACCAGACCCATTGAAATGCACCTGGTACCTCGGTTGGAGCTAGGAGATCTCTGGATTTCTGCATGCCTGTCACTGGGTGTTGTGCACCGGAGTTGTGTCTAATCGGCCGTCTTGGATAGGATCCGACAATTCAGTCTCTTAACATACACTAATGCCAATGAGCTAGTTCTATGGAAGTACACTTGTTAAAAGTTAGTTAGAATCTTCCTTGGGTTGTAGTTCCAAACAATTGTTAACATAATTATCTGAAATTGAGTAAGACATAGAACTTTTGAGGTCTTTTTGTTCCCCTGATGTTGCTGAATCTTAACAGATTGTAAAAAGAAAATTTTTTAATGTTTAATCAAAATAATCAAAGTTGGATTCTTCTCTACATCAACTCAGTAGCCTTTGCCACCAGCTTTAAGTACGATTTCTTCTTCCAGGTAGACATAGCTGGCACTGAGAATGAAGAGAAATGCTACTGTCTATTCACGGAACTCCTGGGATCCAGAAAAATACCAATTTTTTTTTTTTTTGAGATGGAGTTTCGCTCTTGTTGCCCAGGCTGGAGAGCAATGGCATGATCTTGGCTCACCGCAACCTCCGCCTCCCGCGTTCAAGCAATTTTCTTGCCTCAGCCTCCTGAGTAGCTGGGATTACAGGCATACACCACCACGCCTGGCTAATTTTTATATTTTTAGTAGAGATGAGGTTTCTCCATGTTGATCAGGTAGGTCTTGAACTCCCAACCTCAGGTGATCCTCCCGCTTTGGTCTCCCAAAGTGCTGGAATTACAGGCGTGAGCCACTGCACCCAGCCTGAAAAATACCAATTTTAATAAGACACTGGAATCATGTGATGCTTTGACACCTAACCCCAATATTTTATTGCTTGAGAAGAAAATGTATGTATCTTCTGCTTTGGAAGAAATACATATATTCCTTTGTTTTTGTTTTCAAGTCTCCAGACCTAGGCAGCTTTGCAAAGAGAAACAATATTAATACATACTTGCAGTAGCTTAAAAGCCAGTTGAGAGAGACACTCATAAATGGGAAGGGATGAAAGCCTGATGTGCCTTCTTTCTATGCTGCTTTGCTGTTGCTTACTCTGAGAAAGTGAGACCTATGTAATATCCTCGGAAGGGTGATGAATTGAGAAAGTTGTCTTCTGGTAGAATTTTGAATTTCAGTATAATCATGCTGGGGTTGGGGGAAGCTTCCCATCAGCAGTCACTTTACAGACCCAGTGAGTATTCAGGACAGAGACTTTGGTATCTCCTTAGACAGATATCCAGGAAACAAACAAGGGATAAAGAAAAGCTCGTGAACAAGCGCTTTGGATGCCAGCCGCCCCAGTCCAGCCCTTATTCTATTTTTCCTCACTGGTTACATTAAAGGAAAAATTGAATAGCGCTGGAAAACAAAATCCTCACGACCTTCATAAATTCAGACTTTATAAATGGAGGTGGGGATTTCAGAGCAATGACAGGAGCTTTAATAAAGGAAAACAGAATACCAAACCAGAAATTTTAAAATCGAGGAAATACTCCGTGTTGATGAAAGGTACAGCTGTGGAGATTTAAGGAACTGGAGGGAACTGATTTCCCATGGAGAGTCCTCCAGCTCTGGAAGCATTCTTTCCTTGGCATTGATGTTGAACACAATTCCATTCTTTTTTTTTTTTTCTTTTCTTGAAATTCCTGGCACAATTTCTGATTTGGCAATTGGGACTAATTACATTCTTTTGTTCATTGCAATTCAAAAACTACGTTACATTTTAAAACACAAAACTTATGCCCATCCAGAATTACTGTATTCCTGCTATGAACTAATTTGCTGTCATTAGGTTTAAATCAAAAGATATCTCAGTCATATAATTTTAGATATATATTTCAAATATAAATTCCATGACTAAAGTTTAATTTCTCATAGGATGATGATGCCAATCAGTTCTCAGCTCCTAGAATTTAAGAAACAGAAAATCCTCTAGGTTTTCCAGTGGTTGTGGCTCACTGGAAAACGCACAGGGATTTTGATTCATTTTGTCTTCTTTACTTTCACATTTGCCCAGGTCAGGTTAGGCAACCTGGTATAGGAAAAAGAGAAAACAGAGAGTCAGAAATGTCAGTTCTCTTCTGAAGTTTGTCACTTAGCCAAGTTTCATTAGGCAAATTATTTAACCTTAATGAACCTCCGTTTTGAAATTCATATAATGGAGATAGTAATACCTATTCTATTCTTCTTTAGTTCTTCATAGGCTAATTGTGAGCGTCAAAACAAATCATGTGTGGGAAAGTTCTGGGTAAAGAATAAAGAAGAGTCAGGCTGGGCGTAGTAGCTCATGCCTGTAATCCCAGCACTTTGGGAAGCCAAGTCAGAAGGATCACTTGAGTTTGAGACCAGTCTGGTTGCATATTCCTTCTTTAGTGTATGAGCAACTGAAATAGTCTGTACTCTTAAGTAGGCCTTGCATGGTCTCACCTCTGCCAATCTGCTATTCCCCTAAATGCTCTGGTCATAATGAACATCTTTCAGTTCCTGCCACATCATGCTCCCTTGCCATCAGTGTGCGCACTTGCTGTTCCCTCTACCTGGAACATTCCTGGTCATCTTTCAAATCTCAGCTTCAAAATCATTTCCTCAGGAAAGTTTACCCTAATCCTTAGACTAGCTTACTTCTCTCTGAAATATGTTCTCATTATGCTTCTCTTTGCTGCAATTGCTTGTTTAGTATTTGTCTTCTTAATTGGATGAAGTCTCTATAAGAATAGTGGCTATGCCTTTCCTATTCACTGCTGGGTTCCTAACCAAGTTTCTATCAAGTAATGGGGACTCAATAAATAATTGTTGAGTGAATGAATGAAAGAACAAATTGACAAGAGGTAGCCCACAATAATTATTTGTTGGATGAATAGTCTTAAAACCAAATATACTATTAAATACAACTAGCTATACAGAAGAGAGTTGCCCTCAGCAAGCTCACTGCCATGGGTCATGAATGGCAGAATCTGAAATTCTGGAATTCCTTTTGGAATTGCCTTCAGAACATATAATATGTTCTCCTAAATACTCTAAATAGTGGCAAATATTCACACTTTGAGATTGGATTTTATTTTGGAAGCAGCAAAATCATGCAGAGCCAAAATGGGTGATCAAGCTGGGTAACTCCACCAGAGGTGAAAAATTAATTATGTGTGACTATAAATTAATGAGTCTGAGTTTTCTACATGGCTCATAAACCAGGTCATAAGGCAATTCCAATAGAGAAGTTTCAAAAGTGTTTTGATCTAATGCAGGATTGTTACCATGTTTGTATAGCTTCCTAAGGGAACTCCTTTGTAGGGGGCATTGCTCATTTGATGTAGACCATCAGACATTTAAAAAAAAACTTGTTTCTTTTAGACAAACTTTCTGTGTACATATGCGCTTTCTCCAAGCTTCAGGAAAAGCATAATATGGTAGAGCCCATAAATTAGAATTAAACGTTACTTATCATTATCATTATTGTGAATACTTACAATAATATGCAAATTATTGATCATCATAATTTGGCCACAGGTCACCACAAAACAAAGTTACTCTAGCCCACCTACTTCGAAATACCTCCAACAAAATGTTATGAAATGTAGATAATTCTTTGCCAACTAAGGTGGTTCTCCAGGGTACCAACCACTCTGAGACTGGGCTGGCTTTATTCATTGAAGTTAATGAGTGAGTCCAAGGTTCACGGCACAGATGGTGCCTTCACACTCTGGTCAGACGCCTCGAAATATGTATTAATGGTCACAAGGGAAATCGTGGGCAAGAACAGAACTACAAAAATAAATCTAATAAAAGCAGCAATAATAAATCTCACTTAGATCCCCCACTATGTGCTAGAAATTATGCTAAGCTAAGCACTTAATACGCAGGTGTTATTTTTCATTTTAGATAACAAAGCTAAGAGAGGTTGATGATACTCATTAACATACATCTCTCAATTAGAAGAGCTAGACTGAGAACTCACAGTCCACATGATTCCAAAGCCCATGTTCTTTCCACTTCACTCAGATTATGTAATGAACTGGAATGAGGCCACCCTCATATGCAAAAATGGTACATTCTTAGATCCCACCTCTACCATTGTAATTATTTTTGTGCCCATTTTTTCAGCAGTGTCTCAGTCTTCTGGCAGCTTTACCTTCTTCAAAATGAGCATCAAGCTATTTTGCTTGGGTACCTTTTTCTCATAATAACCTACTAAACAGTCTCTCTACCTCTAGTCTCTTCTCTACAATCCATTCTGCAACCAGAGTTGCATAATGTTGAGCATTTTCTGCCATGTTCTCAGCTTTCCTTAACGAGTTATGCCAACCTTCTAACTTCATTGCCCCCAAAGTTGTTATTGCCCATCCTTCTCAGAGGATCGGCCCCACAAAAACTGATTTTCCATTATCTTCACTTCCTGTAGAATGGCAGGCACATTCTTGTAGAAAGGCACCAAGCCTTCCCTATGGGGAATGTTTCTTGCCACTTGATAATTGAGTCTGATATGGGGAAGGGTGGGGTGGGGCTGCAGGGCTGATAGAATATTTCTAGTTACTAAATCTGATATCTGTATCTTGTTCAGGTACAGACTCCAATGTGGGACCTCGCTACTGGACTCTGTCAGTCTCTAGGGAACACATCAGCTGTCATAGCATTTTTGTCATTTCTCCGTCTTGATTATGCCATTATGTAGATGGAACCAAATTCAGTTACCACTTTTAACTTTGTCCCCTTGATGAGGTTCTTGGAGAGAAGCATGATTTGTCTTGTGTAGTAGGTAGGCTGGCCCATTATCTCTGTTTTCATAGCAAAAAACTATGATGCAAGAGTCTTTAGTGCCCAGTGATAGGGAAGCATCTAGCTAAAGAAATTTGAAAGAAGGCTGGGTGAGGTAGCTCATGCCTGTAATTCCAGCAACTTTGGGAGGTCCAGGCAGGCAGATCATAAAGTCAGGAGATCGAGACCATTCTGGCCAGTTTGGCGAAACCTCATCTCTACTAAAATACAAAAAATTAGCCAGGCATCGTGGTACGTGCCTGTAATCCCAGCTACTGGGGAGGCTGAAGCAGGGGGAATCCCTTGAACCCCGGAGGCAGAGGCGGAGGTGGAGGCGCAGGTTGCAGTGAGCCGAGATCACGCCACTGCACTCCAGCCTGGCAACGGAGCAAGACTCCGTTTCAAAAAAAAAAAAAAAAAGAAAGAAAAGAAAGAAAAAAGTTCAAAAGAAATTAGTAAAGCCTTATGTCATGAAAATCTGTGAATCAATTTTTTTTCTACCTGTTTACAATTTAGCATGCTTTAATCTCATCTCCTTGTGTGTTGGACTTAATAGAGTTTATTTTATGGTCATTAGAGTCTATTTCTAGCCCATCATTAATTTTAATTCTTTGTCTATCCCTGGCCTTTCATCATGGTTTATTTAATTATATATTATAAGCATCTCTTGCGTCACCTCTGCTCATAGAGCTCTTATCTGGGCTTGAAAAATAATATAGAATTTTATAAGCCATCCTCTATTCTCAAGAGCCTCTTATATTGTAATGAGGAGAGTAAACACGTGAAAAAAAATCTTAGCTAAGAGAAATATTTCCAAGGATATAAGAAATAATTAGAAAGAAAACATCCAGGTGTGGTGGCTCACGCCTCTAATCCCAGCTCTTTGGGAGGTCTAGGAAGGAAGGTCCATTGAGCCCAGGAGTCTGAGGCCAGCCTGGGCAACATGGCAAAACCCCATCTGTACAAAAAATATAAAAATTAGCCGGGGGTGGTGGCCTGCACCTATAGTCCCAGCTACTCGGGAGGCTGAGGTGAGAGGATCACTTGAGCCTGGGAGGTCAAGACGGCAGTGAGCTGTGATTGCACCACTGCACTCCAGAGGAGACCTTGTTTCAAAAAAGTAAAAATAAAGAAAACATGCAAAGAGGAGAATTATTAGGCGCCTCAAATTGCTATTTTAGCAGGCCTTTTTTTATCCATGTATTTTTCCAATATCTTGCTCAGAGCAGCTCACAATATTATTAGTCTGCTAATAGTAATTTTCCAAGGTTTCTGGAAAGTGATTTAGAAGCAGGAATTGTTATTCTCACCAAATACACTAGGGAAATAAATCAAAACTGGACTTGTACCAGGTCTCACGGCAATTATAGAAAAGATATTTAGATGACTTGACTGCTAGCGATTTACTAAAAATAAATTGATTTCTAAGGACATTTGGCCACTTATTTCTTCATTATCTGTTAGTCTACACAATTCTTCTTAACTTCTGTAAAGCTTTTAAGTGTGGAAAATAAATTCCAGGATGTGATAATTAGTGATAAAAGGGCTAAGGGTTATCCAGAAAGAAACCCAAGAAGAGAAACATGCACCAAATGTTGAAGAATACTAGCAATGATTTTTACACTTGTTTTACTTTAAATCATCATTTTTTTGAACTTTTATTCATGATTCACATTAAGAAATACATTTGATCTTAAGACTCAAAGTTGCTATCTTCACTGTGTGAAATGTACTTTTGCCATTATATCTACTTCAACTTTTTTGTTTGTTTGTTTGTTTAGAAACTGAGTATTGCTCTGTCGCCAGACTGGAGTGTAGCGGTGCAATCTCGGCTCACTGCAACCTCTGCCTCCTGGTTCAAGCGATTCTCCTGCCTCAGCTTCCTGAGTAACTGGGAATACAGGCACATACCACCATGCCCAGCTAATTTTTGTATTTTTAGTAGAGACAGGGTTTCACCATATTGGCCAGGCTGGTCTCAAACTCCTGACTTTGTGATCCACCTGCCTCGGCCTCCCAAAGTGCTGGGATTACACGTGTGAGCCACCATGCCCAGCCATCTATTTCAATTTTTAAAATTCTGGTCAGGACCCAATAAATGGGTCAAAATCCATAGATTGAAAATTCTTGCTTTAAATTGTCCATAGCTTAAAAAAACAAGTATGAGTTAAAGACAGCGTAGGCTAATCCAAGCCAACTTTAGTAATTTGACATGATCATTTCTTTTCCTCACTAATAAATATGTACTTAAAAAAAAAAGAAAACCTAGTGTGTTTGAATTAATATTTTCTTATAAGACTCACCTGGGAATGTAGAACATTTTGTTTGTCATCTATGAATCATTACCAGAAATGCCTTTTCTGAATTTTGCACCCATTTTTTTAAATAAAGGAAATAATACAAATGGTATTCTAATTCCATTTAAAAAAAACTTTCAAAAGAAGGAAGTTATTAATAAATGTGCTCAACATTACATAGTTTTAGGATACTGAAGAGTTTTTGCTTAGGTTGTCTGTGCTTATTTTAATGTAATAGTCCAGAAAGGATAGACAGATGTATTTGTTGTTTTTGTTTTAAATCAGCTAGTGTGAATTTTCAAGAGCAGATTTCTGCATTCTCAAATCAATCATTTGTATCAGATTCATCTGTTCCTTTTCATATGGTTTATCACAAGTGGATTGCAGCTGGCAGCCTTACAAACTAGAATTTGGATTCTATTAACAGCTCCAGTGAACGATTTCTCTGTAGTATCTGGGCTTCTTCATTGCTACACACGGTGAACATGCCTTTAGCACAATTACTTAAAGCCCCCTCAATTAGAAATTGCAAGATAGCTGTCATCAAACTCATGTAATGTGGACCAGCCAAATGTCTGGCAGAATTTGTATGTGCAACAGATTAAATACCTACATTGTTTTCTCATCTTGAAGCAAATACAGTGCTTTTATAGCTAATGGAAAAATCAGAAGTGTTTCCATTATCTTAGTTTTAAAAATAACATACAACAAAGCAAATCTCAAAGTAAAATGCATGTTTTTTAAATGTTACATTTAGGAAGTGAATAAAAAAGCTTTATTTACATCGGAGTGAAACTTTAGCATCATTTTTAAGATGTGCAATATAAAAATAATGAGGGATTAGTAGCTTTTGAGTAAGTAGCATAGTTGCTAAACATAATGAATTTACCATCTGGAAAGTCCATTTAAAATTCACTCTGCTTCTAAGCAATATTATGTCATACAGTAGAAAATGCAATAGGATGTATAGAAGGCCTTGAATCTGGTCTTAGCCATTTACTGATAGTGTAACTTTAGATGATTTGCTTAATCTTTCTAGGCCTCAATTTCCTAATTTTAAAAATGAAGGTGTTGACCCACATGGTTTCTAAACTCTGTAGTATCTTGGGAATAGTTAGGGTTGAGTTATGTAGTTAGTATATGAATGTTAACAGATAAGAATTACTGACTCTTTTCTTTCCATAATAATTAGTTGGTACCTAATGTCAAACATGTAGGAGGTAAAAACAGTGTCTTTGTTTGAATGCCATAAAGTTGAATAAACATTAAAAAAAATCTCTGACCATTCTTAGAAACTAAGAGAAAAGAGGTTTCTAAAAGTCTATTCTGGGCCATGCACAGTGGCTCAAGCCTGTAATCCCAGCACTTTTGGAGGCTGAGGCATGAGGATCACTTGAGCCCAGGAGTTCAAGAGCAGCCTGGGCAACATAGCAAAACCCCATTGTTACAAAACATAAGAATAAAAAAATTATCTGAGTGATATGGTTTGGATGTTTGTCTCCTCCAAATCTCATGTTGAAACATAATCCCCGTTGTAGGAGATGGGGCCTGGTAGCACGTGCCTGTAGTCCCAGCTACTTGGAGGCTTAGACAGGAGGATTGCTTGAGCCCAGGAGTTCAAGGTTGCATTGAGCTGTGAACATGCCACTACACTCCAGGCTGGGCAACAAAGCAAGAGCCTGTCTCTCCAAAAAAAAAAAAAAAAAAAAATTAAAAAGTCTATCTGGTTATCTAGGCAAGGCTGATTACTATACTAAAATAATAAATCCTATAGAAAAACCATTAACAAAGACTGAGAGAGTCATAAAACAGTGTACTCATCCTCTCATATCAGTGAAAAAAGGCAGTGTGCTTTCAGACAATTGAATTCAACAAAAATTATGCTTACTTATGAATACCAGGGCTACCAGCAACAGGGAATGGTGACCATCTGGAGCTAAGAAGTCTCTTCTTCATGTAATCACAGTGATGACATCATTCATAAGTGGCAGAACATAGTAAAGCATTTATCTTTCATTCCACAAGGTGGTGTGTTTTCTGTTTAAACTAGTTGGAGGTAGTATTTGTATTCTGAATCTAATGATGTGCTTTTTAAACCATTTTCTTATTTTTGCCTTGTTTGTAGTACATCATTTAGAATCTTGCCTCTGGGTCTAACAAATTGCCCCATGTCAATGCAAATACGTGTACTTGTTCCCAAATGGATAACATACGCCAAGATTTTCTGTATTGCCCTCAACAAACACACTTCTGGGCATCTTGTGGACCCTGATCCCAATGAGAAGTCCAAATGTATTCTCTCTCAGCAAGAAAATCAGCTTCCCCTGTGACTATGATTTTAAAAATTAAATACACTGTAGAGAAATAAGATGATCCTTTAACTGTAAATATTATTTGCATAAATATAGACCTGAATGAATTTGTAAAATAATATTAGAAGTAATTCAGAACAAAAAGTTAAGGATTATTGGCAATGAAGTCCACCAACTTTTACCTCTCTAAGACTGTAGTTAGAGCCATTCCAGTATCTGGATTCTGCCTTTCTCTCTCTTCCATAATAACGTCTCCAACTGAGCCTTCTCTCAAATACTCTCAAATGAGTTCCAGGGTTAGTTTCAAGGAATCCAGGTGAAAGATGTTTGGTTTCTGCTTATTTGTTTGCCTTCTAGATATTTGTTTCAAGTATATCTGTAAACTGAACATCAGTGGTAAGGTATATGGGACTTTTAACCATTCATTCATTAATTTTCTCACTCATTGTTAAATATTTATTGAGAGCCTTCATTGATGTAGACATTGTGTTAAGCACTGAGGATGCAAAGATGGAATGAACTCTCCCCTAGGAGTAATATTCATGATAGCATTAAAACTAATATTCAGCAAAGTAAATGAAATTTAATAACTTTTTATTTAGAAAATAATCCTTTATTTCAAATGATTTTCTCTATTGTTTTCTTTTTTTTTTTTTTTTTTTTTTTTTTTTGAGACGGAGTTTCTTGTTGCCCAGGCTGGAGTGCAATGGCACAATCTCAGCTCACTGCAACCTCCACCTCCTGGGTTCAAATGATTCTCCTGCCTCAGCCTCCTGAGTAGCTGGGATTACAGGCACCCACCACCACGCCTGGCTAATTTTTTCATATTTTTGGAAGAGATGGGGTTTCTTCATGTTGGTCAGGCTGATCTCGAACTCCTGACCTCAGGTAATATGCCTGCCTCGGCCTTCCAAACCGCTGGGATTACATTGTTTTCTATTATTGATTTGAAGTTATTGTTTCACTTATTTGTTACTTTCTTGTCTTCAAAACAGTTTAAGCTCAGAGTTCTTTATGGTTTAAACACCACATCTTGCCAGAAAAAAAAATCAGTAAATACATTTAAACATTTTGTAAATTTTAGCAGGCTTCTAATTATTATTTTATTCTAATTTTTGCTTTAAAACAAATTTATATTCTCACTGTATGCTTGGGTCCTGGAATGCTATAAACATGGCGGGGAAATTTCTCCCAGCAGGTCTTTGGGGAATAGATCTCGAAGATTAGGTATTTAGAGAGGATTATTTAGAGAGGTCTGAGCTCAGAGATCAGGAACCAGTACACACCACAAAAGCAAATATGATTATCAATAGGACACATAATGGAAAGCTTAACTGTGTATAAGAGAAATCAATAGTCTCTTTTCACTCTAGGAGGGGCTGACTGTCATGTTAAAGAGTATCCTCGTTCAAATGCAAAACAAAGCCCGAGATCAAAT
The DNA here is from genome assembly GCF_009761245.1 of Sapajus apella. NCBI lineage: Eukaryota > Metazoa > Chordata > Mammalia > Primates > Cebidae > Sapajus > Sapajus apella. The sequence continues at coordinate 29,074,281 of NW_022436952.1, forward strand.
GCCTTCCTAAACTAGAGGGTACATTCAGGTGTTTACCTTTAATAGTCTTTCTGCTCAGGGCATTAAAAATGGTGGATTAAAATGAAAAACATTCTGTATCCTGAGAGACAATAATACTGCTAAATGGTAAGGTAATTCTTATTCAAATTAAAAATATCTCTTTTTCTTTCACTCAAATTGAGTCATCAGAATGTTTAGTATTATGCTTAAGCCAATAAAAAGAAGAAAGAATAAAATACTCAGAAGTAAAACATGTTCATACTTACACAGTTTCAAGTTAGAAGTGGTTGGTTAATTATCTTACTAAGTTGCTATACAGCTACAGTGTTTTAAGGCTTTCAATTTCTGAAGCGCCGCACAAATATTAATAAATTGATTCTTACAACACTTTTTAAAATTTATGTATTGTCACTGAGATTTCTAAGACAAGGAGAGAAATTTCAAATCATTTCAGTGAGGGCACACTGGGCTGGAGGGACTGTGGCAAGTTTTAGATATCCTTAAATCAGTTGTGTTCCAGAGGCAAGAGAGGTGCTTCTGGAACAATTAAGGAACAATTCAAGATTGGATGTGACTACGGGCCAAAATAAACAATAATTGCTACAGATCAGTGTAGAGAGGTGGAAAGCCAGATCAATCTCAGAGCAATGGGCTATTTTGCTTCTTAAGAAATGGGAGGCCTTAACAGACTGTGATTTCATCTTATATCCAAACGACCTCAGCACTGTAGCTGGTTTGAGACTAGAGGAGGGAGTTGCTCTTCCTCGCACTCAAAGGCCATTTCATTAGCATCTAAGATAGGTGCAATCTTGCTTGTCAAATATTCCCAAACCAAGAGACAATAAAAACCAGGCATTCCCCAGGAGCAAATCCCCGGGAGAATGACCAGAAATCTGGGGGGCAAACATGATGCAGTTTTCTACATGAGTTCTCCCTCCCTGCTTTTTTTTTTTTTTTTTTAAATAAATGAGCTAATTCATGAGATTTCCAAATGCATTCTTTTGACATATGGTAAGAGGGCAAACATACTGAATTTATTTCAGAGGAAGAAGTAACCTGATTGATTCAAACAGTACCTCAGAATTGATTCAGTAATGTCAAAAGTCACAACTTCTTTTTATCACTGGATTCACGAAATTGCATCAGAGGAAGATATATGCTTGAGTGTGATTGCTCCCAGACATGCATTTTTCTTCCATGGAAGATCTGAACAAATACTAAAAAGCCAACTTGCACTCATGTGGGTTTTAGTGGCACGCCTCCAGCATGACTTCCCCCTGAATGCTATGCCAAAACCTGTAAAACAGCGAGGATATATCCTGACACCAGTCATTTTCTTTCTGGCATTCAAATTCAGACTCTTCTGTTGATATAACTGTACTCCAGATTTTTTTTTTTTCTATTTTCGAGACAAGAATCTTGCTCTGTCACCCAGCTGGAGTGCAGTGGTATGATTTCGGTTTACTGCAACCTTCACCTCCTGGATTCAAGCAGTTCTCCTGCCTCCGCCTTCCGAGTAGCTGGGACTACAGGTGCCTGCCACCAAGCCCGGCTAATTTTTACTACAGGCGCCCGCCACCAAGCCCGGCTAATTTTTTTTTTTTTTTTTCTAGTAGAGACAGGGTTTCACTATGTTGGCCAGGCTGGTCTTGAACTCCTGACCTCGTGATCTGCCCACCTCGGCCTCCCAAAGTTCTGGGATTATAGGCGTGAGCCACCGCGCCCAGCCCCGTACTCCAGGTTTAACTAGCTATCTTGTGTTGCTTTTTTGAGTTGAGGGCAGGAGTGATGAGCAGGCCAGCATGGGAGTGAACATGTGACAAATCAAAAGGATATGAGAAGTTGCTAAATGATAGAAGAGTTCTAAAACCAGAGATCATGATATTCTTACACTTTGAAATGAACAATGTCCAATTCAAAGCCCATCTTAACTGAATGTAGAGAAAGCAGCCACTGGAATAAAGTCAAGTACGGTGGAGGATTAAGTATTCATTCTTTTTCAGGAGGGAGAGCCCCTCCCTGCATGCATGTCACCTCGCTAACAGGCGGCAGGAGACACTGTTGCGCTGTGCTCTCTTCCCCAAGCGAGAGGCCTGGGGATGGATGAACTCAGAGATCACTCGCTTGTGAATACGGGGAAAAGAACCCTTTTTTACCGCAAGGATTTAATGTGATGTTGATGGTAAGTGACATGATCACTGAAAACAGATGCCATATGGAGTCTTATTGATTGATGTGCAGATCTCTGACAGCAGAAGCACAGGTTGTCAGTTTGCTTTCGTGGTTGTCTTCCTGAAGATCTAGTCAGGAAAGTCTCATCTTCATTTCAAATGCTGGAACGTGAATCATGCTGACAGAGGAAGACAGGGTTCTTCTAGCCGGCCTTGTTATTTTAAAGTGTAAGCAACAGGGAGAAATTTCTCTAAAGGTGAGACTCAGGGATTTTGAAATCCGCCTTCACAAAGTCTCATTTTTAAATGAAAATTTCCTCTTAATAGTTCACTAGGACCTGTTTTTTTGTTTTTGTTTTGTTATGCTTTTAGACAGTTGCTATTACCTTTAAGGAGTTTGCCATCTTTCCAGATCTATGCCATCTTTCCAGACAACTTTGGTTAACTCGGGGTTTTGTGGAATAAGGGATTACAGCCCCTGGTGCTTTTGTGTGAGTTTAGATGCTGGTATAGTCCAAAGAGTAACATGACTTCACCATGTGTAGTAAAACAGCGACTGACTGAAAGTAGGAACCCTGGCAGGAGGCAGCTAGAGAAACACCTTCACCTGAACGAAGGTTACAAGATGTAGCTATTTGCTTTTAATTGGTGTGGTCTGATCAAACAAATCAATTGAGTGAAATATTTATAAGCTCTAGAGTGAACGATATTCTTTAGACTCTCAAAGGACGATATATATTGTTAGCTACTAATCGTGTGATTCTGTTAAAAAAAAAAAAAAAAGCACGCGTCAACAACATCAGAAATGATGGCATTGGATAATATGATACAGTGTTAGGGAGTACTTTATTCCAATGGTAGATTCTAATAATATTTTCTGGATTTATTTTTGATCAATTGGCTCATATTGTTTGTTTTAACAATATTTATTTTTAATAATATTAGATATTTTTCTACTATAAAAGCAATACATATTTTTTATTTAAAAACATGGATAACATAAGAAAAACCGCCCATAGTTTTGCTACCCAAAGACAGCCAGTACTTTTTTCTGTGCATGGGTTTTTATATTTTTAAAAAACATACCATATATACAATTCTATATTCTGTTTCTTAAACTTCACACTATATCACATAAAATATGTTTTGTGTTAAATTCTTCTCAATTTCATTTTATCAGCCTACAGTGGTAATTTTTAAATGAATATACTGTGGTATTCTCAGCTATGTTGATGTTTATTACTTTATCATGAGTACTAATGCAAGGAACATTTCTCTGCAAACTTGTATGTCTGCATCTTGGTTTATATTTATATAATTGGCTACCAGACATAGAATTATTAGATCAATTTATAAGGACATGTTAAAGGCTTTTGATAGAAATTGTGTATTTTCCAGGACGATTGTTTCAGTTTACGCTCTCTAGCAGAGCACAATTGTGTTCATTCCATGGCTCAGTCACATGGCCGATTTTTGAAACTCTCTTGAGATTTCATGAGGCACAGTGGAATTTGGAAGGAGATGTGGCTGCTGTTTGACCTTTTCCATAACTCCTTCCCTGTCCAATTTTCTCCATTATGAGATTAATTACAAAATATCTCACAAACCATTGTATAAAAAAACCTAGTAAACATAGATGGAAGATAATTCATAATTTAAAAATACTTCTTAAGCACCTGCTGTATGTGGGATTGTGATGAATAGAATTGTATTTTTTCAACTGGACACGCTTAACAAATTTTAATTTTTCCCAGTTGATAGTTGTCTAGGGAATAAGAGTATGAAAAACTTTGATTAGGGTATTAGGAGACACATTCTCGACCTGGCTCTTTCACTAACTTGCTGTGTGACCTTGGGTAAATTACTTAACCTCTTTAGGTCTCTATTACTTCATCAAGGACGGCATTGGATTTAACCAGATTATGACTAAAGTGCTTCTGACTCTAAGATTCTTTGATACAATCATTTTTCCAGAAAAGGATGAGTATTCTAACAACTCCTCCTTTAAAAATCCAAATGGAGAGTGCGTACGATATTTATTTCTGAAAACTCTCAGTGAGTGCAAATCTATATTGCTGTACTGGGGTAACTTTCATCTTTCTATCCAGATTTTTCTTTAAATAAATATCGTGAATTTCACCTGATCTTTTTGTCAGTTAAACAAAAACGGATGAAAGTTGTAACAAAGAATACTTTAAAAATACAAATATACTACAGAATGTGCCAAACTATACCTGAGCTTTGTACTATAATGGTCACTGGTTTCAGTGGGAATTTCACACAAATCTTTGAAATCAGAATTTAAGGCTTGTAATTATAGCACAAAAGATATCCTACCCTGAACAGATAGCATCACTTTATCTAGGTTGCAATTAACACTTTATTTCACTTTTGTATCTACTCTAGAATATGGTGCCAGCAAGGAAAAAAATCATATATTTTTTCCTACAGAATATTTAGCTAAATGTGTTCTTTAAGTTTTATTGAGATGTAATTCATATACCATAAAATTCACCCTTTTTAAGGTATACAATTCAGTGGTTTTTAGCATATTCAGGGTTGTACAACCATCACTAGAAATATGTTAAATACGTAAAATGAAAATGTCTGGACAGTGTAACTAGTGCTTGTTTCTGTTTATTGGATCTGGTATTATGCATATGTCCTTTTTTGCTATTCAAGACCTTGTTTGATTGTAAAAATTTAAACCACTCAGAGTTAATAAAATAATTGGATATATGTGATGGGCACATTTTTAGTTTAATTTGAAATCTACCGTCTACTAAATACTACTTGGAAATATTTTGTTTCCATAACAAAAATAATTTAAAATGTGTGTTTGTTGGTTTTATGATACAACGAAAGATGAGTAAGATGCTTGCAAAAGTTTATATGTTTCTGAATGTATTTTAAGTATTTAGAGTTATTTGAAATTTACACTGCCCTCTATAGACATAGTTCTAAGGGATGATTAAAAATATCATGTCCAGAGAAAAATATCTGAAGGTGATAGAGGGATGATAATTGTCTTTTGAGAAAGTATAGGTATGATTCAAAGCAGTAAGTAATAATCATTAAGATATTTCTGTTTTATCCTGGGTATTTCAAAGGATTGATTATGAGTTAACTAGATTTGTCTTAACCTTTTGCTTTGCAATGAAATTGCTAGCAATTTTTCCTGGGTATTTCAAAGGATTGATTATGAGTTAACTAGATTTGTCTTAACCTTTTGCTTTGCAATGAAATTGCTAGCAATTTTTCCTTAACTATTTTATAAACAAGCTGAATAACTTGCTTCTGTACTTAATGGCTTTCTAGTAATATGTACTACTGAAGCGATAAAAACATAAAGCTATCATTTTAAATTTAGATTTTCTCCTTAACACTAAGTAAGCTCTCCAATATGACATCTCATTTTTCTTCTCTAGTCCATCTCTTAGGAACTGAACGGGTTGTCACAAATTATTCTCTTACTATTTGATTTGAGAAATTGATACCCATTTTACAGATGAAAAATTTGAAAGAAACCTCTCACTGGAGAGGTAAAAAGAAGAGATGAATGTTCTTGCAAGGACCTCAGTACAGATCTGAACAGTAAGAATCTCTAAGTGTCTGCACAGATTACTTGAGATGACTTCGAATAAGTCACTTAACCCTTACAATACCTTATTTTTCTCATCTGCCAACTGAGAGAAAAGGGTGGTTAAGTTATGTGGCTTATGATGACCGAAAGTCCTTGCATAACATCAAGTAATTGTGTAAGTTCTATTGCTGGGAAGATATCAAAACACTAACATTTTTAATAGAACCTGTACATTTTCTGTGGAAGTTTTATTCACATTGGGAAACTATTCAAACTCAATGTAAAATACGCTGAGACACTATGAAGGTATAAGTAAGATATTTCAGATGATGATATGTTAAGGAGATTATGAACATTGATTTTTATTATTTTGTTCTTTGGTGAGCATTGAAATCTAGGAGAAGCAAACTTAGCTTGAGGAACTTAAGATGACTCATAATGAGACAAGAAAAATGCAAAACAAAGCGTGAGACAAAAGAGATCAAGTACTTAGCTGAAAGAAAACAAACTTGGAAACTAGTTAAAGACTGGAAATGGCAGGCATGAGTTGCATTTTTGTGAAGTTGCTTGGTTATTTCTGGAAGTATTGCGTGTTTTATAAATGCAGTTTATATATTAGTTGGATGCTAATTGTCCAACCAGAAAAAAAAATTGTCTTCTAGAAAGAAGACTGATGCCCTCTGTTGTTACTTATTTCCTTCTGCCTCTGTCAGCACAGAGGGAAAGGGCAAAACTCAAGGCAAAATAGTCAGGGAGCAATCCTGTGAGTGACATTTGGAGCCAGCACCCCTGTGGGCTGAATTACCTGCTTATGAATGACTGTGCCACAGCTCCACCCAACCGCCCTCTGAGGTGAGTTCGTAGCATCATCCAAGGACACAAACATCATTCATTTGAAAAAGTTCCCGTAGTAACAACATCTTATAGAAATGCATGCCATGGAACTTCAGGAAAACTCATATCAAGTGGAAGCATCTTTTGCATGGAATTTCTCTTGAACTGAAACTAAAATGAGTTCCTTTGGTAACCAGGAGAAATGTCGGCCAACAATTCTTTTGGAACTTATGAGTACTTCCCTACTCAAGGAAGCAACTTGAAAGACCATTCAAAATGTATGCTGGCTGGCCGGGCCTAGGACCAGTATTTGTTCATGTTATCAAAGCACATGGAGAGTCCTGGCTGCAGATGGCAGCATCACACTAATGCATCCTTCCCAGAGCTTCCCAGGGCTGATTTGTGGGAAAGACCCATAAAAGCTCTTTGGTGCCTGGAGGACTAAAGTTCACTCTCTTAAAAAAAAAACAGCCACAGTTTTTCTTTGTTGGGGGTGAAACTTTCCCCGACTCTTCAAGCATCCATTCGCAAAGTCACTGTGATCAGATATTTGTGGGGCTTGAGAGATGGACACGATGAATGTGTATTTTATTAGAGCTTCTGAAAATACCAATTGTAGGGCCCTTGAAAACACAGATTTGTCAGCATTTCACGTTAATAGGCTTTTTATTTGTTTGTTTTTCTTCCTGATTTATGGACAGCACCCCATTATAGAGACAGTATATCTTCATTTAAATAACTTTCAAGTTATTTATGACTGGCAAGGACTTTGAGGCTGGGGTGTTTTACTTTGTTTTATTTTTATTAAGAAGTTCATTCTGGTGCTAGGGTAACAGTAGAAATAAAAGCAATTTAACAGAGTTCCCTGGATGAGTGGAATAATCTGAGTTAATTGCATGACGGATCCAAATTTTTGAGGAGAATGTTTTCATTTCCAGCTATATTCTAATTTCAATTTATAACAAAAATGATATGTAATCAATAAGTGATGAAAACCCACTATGTGACAGAGTCTCTTAGTCTTATTTCATTTAACTCTTGCTACAAATCCATGATTATTCTCACTTTGCACCTGAGGAAGCAAGGGTAGAGAGACTCAATGACTTGCCCAAGACCTCACAGCTCATCATGGTGGAGCCAGGCTAAAATGCAGGAGTTTTCAGGATAAGGTCAGTCTCTTCAGAGCCACGATAGCTTCTTTGAGGAGAACAACAGGCTAGTAAGTAGGCAGGAGAGTTTCAAGACAGGAAAGAGGATGTGACTTGTAAGCACTTGAAGTGGGAGGTGAGTGATTTTTAAAATTTGTTTATTTCTTTATTGAGCAGATATTTATCAAGTGTTTTCTATGTGCCAGGCCTAGGATAGGAACGGAGGAAGCACTGACATCATCTGTAATACCCAGTTCTTGATCCTTTGTTATCCGCAGAGGGAAACCTAGCATGCAAACAGATCACTGAAACACAGTACACTCTGTCACTGCATTTAGTACACTGTATCATACAACAACATGGGGACACAGAGAAGGCAAGCCTTACCTGGGGTGGAGGAGAAAAGAGGCTTCCTGAAGGAGATGATGCTTCATTTGAGCCTGGTGGGCTAGACTGGCATATTGGAAGGGATGGATGAAGGGTATTCCAAACAGAGGGGCAGCAGAAACCCAGGCCGGCATGGCATGCACCTTAAATGACATCCAGCTCCCACACTAAAGAGCACAATTTAGAAAATAATTGTGTCAAGTTCAAAGGGAAGCATGGGAGTCGCTACTTTCTCATCAACCCCTTCATTAACCTAAAAACTGTTATAATAATGCTAAATCTCAAGGTTATTTGTATGATACCCTCAACCACCAAAAGTATAGTGAAGAATCTGGGAGGGGAGGAAAAATACAAAAACTAACATTTCTTGAATACCATTCATGTTATCTCAGTCACTGTTTCCCATTAATCCTGTGATATTATTAAGGTAACTTGGCCGGGCGCAGTGGCTCATGCCTGTAATCACACTTTGCGAGGTTGAAGTGGGTGGATCACTTGAGGTCAGGAGTTCGAGACCAGCCTGGCTAACATGGTGAAAACTTGTCTCCGCTAAAAATACAAAAATTAACTGGACATGGTGGCACACACCTATAATCCCAGCTACTTGGGAGGATGAGGCAGGAGAATTGCATGAACCTAAGTGGCGGAAGTTGCAGTGTATCTGTTCTATGATATGTCTTTACAATGCTAAGGCAGTTGCTTATAGTTAAGTAACTAAGAAAGGGCAGTGCCAGGGTTGAGATCCTGGTGACTCTAAAGCCCATACTCTTTTAATGGTTTCTTTCCTCATAGTACCCTCAAGATGAGCATTTCAAGGTCTGTGTACTGACTTCCTTATGCATTTTACCCATCAGAAAGTGCCTCAAACTCTAACTCAGGTGGTTTCCTTTTATAAATCACAAATCTATTCTCACTGCCAGCTCATCATCTCATATTGATTAAAAATCAACCCCCCAGTTGGATGCAGTGGCTCATGCCTGTAATCCCAGCACTTTGGGAGGCCCAGGCAGGCAGACCACTTGAACTCCAGAGTTCTAGATCAGCCTGGCCAACATGGCGAAACCTCATCTCTACAAAAAACACAAAAATGAGCTGGGCGTGGTGGCGCATGCCTGTGAGCCCAGCTTCTTGGGAGGCTGAGGTGAGAGGATTGCAGTGGGAGGATTGCTGGAGCCCGGGGAGTTAGCCTGCAGTGGTCTGTGATCGTGCCACTGCTCTCCAGCCTGGGTGACAGACACCATGTCTCAAAAAAAGAAAAAAAAATTAACCTGGCCTCAGTTTCACCACTACCAGTTCAGCTCTTTTCCTAAAATAGAACTAATCACATCATTTTCCAAATAAAAATCTTTACTGCTTTCCGGTTACCTTCATAATAAAGCTCAAACTTCTTAGCATAGTACTGTGCTCAAGGCTATTCCCTTAACCCTGCACTCATCTGTCTGTCTCTCTTTTTTAAAAAATTTATTTTTTATTTTTTGAGACCAAGTCTCGTGCTGTCACCCAGGCTGGAGTGCACTGGTGTGATTTTGGCTCACTGAAACCTCCACCTCCTGGGTTCAAGAGATTCTCCTGCCTCAACTTCCCGAGCAGCTGGAATTACAGGCACGTACCATAACACCTGGCTAATTTTGTATTTTTAGTAGAGACAGGGTCTCACCATGTTGGCCAGGCTGGTCTCTAATTCTTGAGCTCAAGCAATCCACCCGCCTTGGCCTCTCAAAATGCTGGGATTCTAGGCTAAGCCACTGCGCCTGCTCATTCCCCTGCCTTTTACCATAACTGTATGATGCTGGACTACTTACCGCTGCCTAAATATGGTATGTTCTCTTTCCCTAAAATGTACTTCCCATCCTTCTTAATCTGACAGGATCTGACAAAATCCAATTAATCTTTCAAGGCCTAGTTTAAATGTCACATCCTCTGTGAAACCGTCTCCTATCTCTTTGTGTTAAATTAATACCTTCTTCTTTATACTCCCACAACATGATTCCCACCTTTATTAGTGCACTTATCATTTTGTTTTAAAATGGGCTGTGTACATGTATGCCTGTTGAATTGAGAGTGCTGTCATACTCACCATCACATATGAAAGTCACTCACAATTCCTCATAAGTCAGAATAGTAGACACTCAAAATGCTTATTGAATGAATAAAACTCAGTTATCTGCATTCACACAGGTATTAAAGATAGTGAATTAGGAAGGGGAAAATGAGATTGTAAGTTATGACAGGCATGCTGATTGTAGGGCAACATACAACTCTCAGTAAGAGAAAGCCACATAAAATATAAATAACTAAAAATACCAGTTTGGGATTATTTGCTATAAAGTTAAATATCCCATTTATTTCAGTAGACCTTGAAGTGACATTGTAACTGCACAATACAATTGATACTAATAGTAACGACCCAGTATCACTATGAAAGCATTTACAATTTGTTGTACAGAGTATGTACATCCTTATTCATGGTGGCATGAGGATTATAGCTCAATGTAATACAACTGAGAGTACAGAAATAAACTCATATGTCTATAGTCAATGGACTTTTGAAAAAGGTCCCAAGATCATTCCAATGGGGAAAGAATAATTTTTTCAACAAATGGTGCTGGGACAACTGGATATCCATATGCGAGAGAAGTTGGATCTCTACCTCACACCATATATTGAAACGAACTCAAAAGCAATCAAAGACCTAACTGTAGGATCTAAAACTATAAAATTCTTAGAAAGAAACTTAGGTGTTGATCTTTATGACCTTGGATTTGGCAATGGATTCTTAGATATGACACTAAAAGCACAAGCAACAAACAAGCAAAAAGTAGATAAATTGGACTTCATCAAAATTAAAAACTGTATATCAAAGACACTATTAAGAAAGTGAAAAGTCTGGGCATGGTGGCTTATGCTTATAATCCCAACACTTTGGGAGGCCACAGCCTGGACAACATAGGGAGCTCCCTTTTCTACAAAAAAGCAAGAAATAAATTAGCTGGGTATTGTGGTAACGCGTGCCTGCAGTTCTAGCTACCTGGGAGGCTGAGGCAGGAGCAGTAGCTAGAACTACTTGAGTCAGGTAGGTCGAGGCTACAGTGAGCCATAATCATGCCATCACATTCCAGTCTGAGCAACAGAGCAAGACCTTGTCTTACACATATATACACACACACACAAAAAAAAAAAAAAAGGAAAAAAGAAAAAAAGTGAAAAGACAACCTAAAGAATTAAAGGAAATATTTGCAAATCATGTATCTGATAAGGATCTAGTATTTAGAACATATTTTTAAAAAATTTTACCACTCAACAAAAACCCAATTTCAAAATAGGCAAATGACTTGAATAGTCAGTAGCTAATAAGCACACAAAAAATACTCAGCATCACTTGTAACTAAGGAAACGCAAAGCAAAACCACAAAGAGATACCACTTCAGAGCCACTGGGATGGGTATAATTTTTAAAAAATGGAAAATACAAGTGCTAGTGAGGGTGTGGAGAGGTTGGAACTCTTGTGTATTGCTGCTGGGAATATAAAATGGTGCAGCTGCTGGGGAAAGCAGTTTGGTGGTTCCTCAGAAAGTTATAGAATTTCCATATGATCCAGCAATTCTACTCCTAAGTACCTGCCCAAGAGAATTGAAAAGATGTAATCAAACAAAAAATTGTGCACAAAAGTTCATAGCATTATTCATAATAGCCAGAAGGTGAAAACAACTCAAATGTCAATCAACAAATGAGTGGATTTTTCAAATGTTAACATTTTGCTATACTGGCTTCAGCGAATTTGGTGTGTATGAATCTGTCCCATTTATTTATTTATTTACTTTGAGATGGAGTCTCACTCTGTCGCCCAGGCTAGATTGGCACAATCTTGGCTCACTGCAACCTCTGCCTCCCGGATTCAAGCAATTCTCCTGCCTTAGCCTACCAAGTAATTGGGACTACAGGTGTGTGCCACCATGCCTGGCTAATTTTTAATTTTTATTAGAGACAGAGTTTCACCATGTTGGCCAGGCTGGTCTCGAACTCCTGACCTCAGGTGATCCACCCGCCTTGGCCTCCCAAAGTGCTGGATTACAGGTGTGAGCCACTGTACCCAGCCCCCTTTATTTTTATATACTGTTTACATGTTTGAATTTATAAACAATATGCAGTATTGCTTTATGTAGTTTTACAATTTTTGGCTGAGTGTAGTGCTCAAGCCTGCAATCCCAGCACTTTGGTAGGCCGAGGTGGGCAGATCACCTGAGGTCAGGAGTTTGAGACCAGCCTGGGTAACATGGTGGAACCCTGTCTTTACTAAAAACACAAAAATTAGCTGAGTGTGGCAGCTCGTTCCTGTGATCCCAGCTACTCAGGAGGCTGAGGCAGGAGGATCACTGGAGACCAGGAAGTTGAGGATGCAGTCAACCGTGATTGCACCACTGCACTCCAGCCTGGGTGACAGAGCAAGACCCTGTCTCAAACAAACAAAAAATCTGTATTAAAAACATCATAGCTACCTCACTGTGTTTTGCTTTTTTCCACTCAATATTTTAAATATATTGTAAATCTGTTACATAATTGTAAGCCATCAAAAGACTTTCACAAATGTCTCCTAACTTGGTCTCCTCCCTTGACTGTCTGGCCATCTCCACTAACAGCCCTGTTTAATTATTTGAGCAGTTGAAAATTCTAATAATCAAGGTCATGTATCACATAGTTTAAAAACATAGTCATAATGCCTTCTACATATTTTTCTGTTACAACTGGAATTACAGAATTTACTTTATAAGACACAAAGCATTAAAAAATTATGATTAAAAGGTACAATTAGTACTCAAGAATCTTTGTTTAATTATATTTCAATTTCTGGAGAACACTGGTCATATGCATAATTCAAGCATTTTATTAAAATTATTAAGAAATAGGCATACATTTAAAATATTTAAACAGTTTGGGAATAAAACTATGTAGTAAACATATAAAGTCAAAAGTATGGGCAGGATAATAAACATACTTAGTATGTACACACTAAATCTGTAGATATTTAGTATCATTAGATCAGAACTTAACAGCAGTTGTATTCTCAGACCAGTCTTCAGCCTTCAGCCATGTTTGCTTGAGAAACTAATATTATCAATGGTGAACTTAGGCTTTTTGTTTGTTTGTTTTGTTTTGTTTTTTTGAAATGGAGTCTTGCTTTGTCATCAGGCTGGAGTGCAGTGGTACAATCTCAGCTCACTGCAACCTCTGCCTCTGGGGTTCAAGTGATTCTCCTGCCTCAGCCACCCGAGTAGCTGGGATTACAGGCGCGTGCCACCACACTCAGCGAATTTTTGGATTTTTAGTAGAGACAAGGCTTCACCATGTTGGCCAGGATGGTCTCAATCTCTTGACTTCGTGATCCTCCTGCCTCAGCCTCCCAAAGTGCTAGGATTAAAGGCGTGAGCCACTGCACCTGGCCGGTGTTTGACAGTTTTATACATCCTTCAGGTAAACCCATGCCCGACCCCAGTATAGCTACTTTTCATAACCTGTGGACTTCACAAAGGCGACCTCTCTTTTGATGCAGATGGACATTTGTTCTGGCCTGGAGCATGGTGCATGTCCCTGATCCGCTCCTTCCCAGCTTTCCTACTTTATGTGCTTGACGTTGTCAGTTACAAGGCCTCAAAGATGGATTAGAGGTCTGGCTCCAATTCGTGTTAGCTGGCACCTGAGCCATTAGGTTAGCAATTCGTATATGCATCTTTCAGGCTAAATGCAAATGTGCCTCATGACCTCACTTGTAACAGTGTTTCCCTGGGTGGTATTTCTTAATATGGGTTATTAAGTTCTTAAATATGGATTATTATTCTTCTCTGTGAATCACTATGTCCACATAGGTGTGGTTGGTTAGGTAAACACAGAGGAGATACATGAGCTAAAGCTGAACCTGTAGAAACATTCCATTTTCAGTGCTTATAGTAATGACTTGCACATTTGTAATATCTCTTTCTGGTGTCTTTTCATGGTGGGTGTTGAGCCTGGAAGAAAAAAAAAATGGAGATAGGTGGAGGTTGGTGAGGAATGCTTCCCACTAACAGATCAAGACATCTAAAGGCCTGGCATGGTGGCTTATCCGTGTCTTCCTAGCTCTTTGGGAGGCCCAGTCAGGGAGATTGCTTGAGCCTAGGAGTTTGAGATCAGCCTGGGCAATATAGTGAGACCCCAAATCTCCCAAAAAAAAATTAGCAGGGTATGGGGGCATGTGCTTGTAGTCCCAGCTATGTGGGAGGCTGAGGCGGGAGAATAGCCGAGCTCAGGACTTTAAGGCTACAACGAGCGGTTATGGCGCCACTGCACTCCAGCCTGGACAACAAACCAGACCCTGTTTAAAAAAAAAAAAAAAAAAAGACATCTAAAGTATAGATTTGCTTTTAAGTAAGAAAAATGCATGTGAAACACTTAAAACAAAGTTACCACTCAAAGATAGTTCTCAAGTAGATTAGTCACTGTAACTTTGTAATACATTCCAAAATGTGTTTCTTCTTTGAACTTTTGATTGAAATGAAACCTGGGTTAATTAGCATGTGGCTTCTTGTCTCAGAGATCAACAGGTTTAAAAACCAGGTGAAGAAGTCAATTTCAATGTTAATCTAAGGTGTTTGAAATTTCTTTTAGCTTTAAAATGCTTCAAAGTATCCAACCTATCAGATCTATAGAAAAACAGATGTTTGTTTAGGAACTTTTCAGCTTGTTTTCACTTCATTTTCATTTTTAGTTTGCATAGAGAAAATAGTTCCTGGTAATAATTGTTTCCAGTGAAAAGAAGTTCAAGGCAAATTGAAAATATTTTTTGAATAGCTCAAGCGATTTATAATTTATATAGAATGCAGTATTGTTCATTCTGTACTCTTATTCATAAATGATATTGTTTGATCATTGTTAACATGTTAGGTACAAGATCAATGATTTTTGCTTGATAATACCTTGTACTTAAAAGTGTTTTTAATGTTTATTTGTCATCTGGTTTTAATGTGGTGGAGTCACAATACATGAAAGAGAATATTCACTAGACCCATCTTTTGGGTTACACCCATTAACACAAAAGCTGTAATGTTTTCTAAGATGCCTTCATTTAATTGCCAGCTATGCTGAACTTTTCACAAGTTGCATCAATAGTGAGTCACTTAAATAAAAATTCACTAGTGTGTACAATAGAACAAAAGAAAGAGGCAAAAGAAGTTTCAGCCTCTAGACAGATGTAGAATTTTCAAAAGGCACAGAGATAACTTTTTGTCAACTTCTCATCCTATAAAAGAGCTGTAAGAAAAATACTAAAGAGTCTAATACCATGTAAACATTAATAGAAAACTAATATTTCAGCAGGTGT
Organism: Sapajus apella; assembly: GCF_009761245.1. NCBI lineage: Eukaryota > Metazoa > Chordata > Mammalia > Primates > Cebidae > Sapajus > Sapajus apella. Next base: position 29,089,755 of record NW_022436952.1, read on the forward strand.
GCGTGTTGCTTTTTCAACTGAACACAGTAATCCTTTGATCATGTCTCTGAAAAGGTTTTCTTTCCCAGCTATGTTGCAGCAACTTTTCTTAAAGGTATAGCTTCATTTTCCAGAAAGTTCTTAATATCTTTATTAATTTTTGCTTTTTAAAAATATTCCATAAAAGTAATTTGGAAAGTAATTATTGGCTACTGTGAGAATAATTGTTTTGCTTTTAGAATTTCTTCTGTTTAGATAAATTTACTAACATCTGTTATTAACTATATCATACACTAATATGAAAAAATATAAAGAAAAAGTCAGAATTATACTTTTTCTTATAAGATATTAATATAATAATTAAGCTTCACTAATGAACAAGTATTTAGAGTATGCCTATTACATGCCCAAGACTGGGCAATCTACTGTGTTACATAAAGTACTACCCTCAAGGAGCTTACAGTTGATTTAATATTCACATCTATTAATATACTATTAGGATTATACATGTGTCTGATACCAAAATCATAGCCAGGTAAATTGTCTACAATTGAAAAAATTATTTTTTTAAAAAAAGCTATTAAATTGGTGATATATTACTACATATCATTGCAAACTGTGTGTATATATATATATATATATAATTTTACTTTAAGTTCCAGGACACATGTGCAGAATGTGCAGGTTTGTTACATAGGTATACATGTACCATAAGGGTTTGCTGCAACTATCAACCCATCATCTAGGTTTTAAGCCTCGCATGCATTAGGTATTTGCCCTAATGCTCTCCCTTCTCTTGCCCCCTACCCTCTGACAAGCCCCTGTGTGTGATGTTCCCCTCCCTGTGTCCATGTGTTCTCATTGTTCAACTCCCACTTATGAGTGAGAACATGCAGTGTTTGGTTTTCTGTTCCTATGTTAGTTTGCTGAGAATGATGGTTTCCAGCTTCATCCATGTCCCTGCAAAGGACATGCCGCATGTATACACCATGGAGTACTATGCAAACTGTTTTTAACACTTTCACCTTTCACCAGGTTTCGTCAGTGCCCTACAGACATAGTGTAAGGGCAAACCTCACCATCCCTGCTACTAATGTTTTCATTCAAACATGCATCCCAGTTTGCCTCCCAGCTGGGCTTCCTTCTTGCCGCCTCCTCAAACCTCTGTTATCCACACTGCCCCGGGAACAATTTGCCTAACATTTCCTGCTAAAAAGTCTTGGTGGTTTTTCATTACCAACTGAATAAAGTCCAAGCTCTTTAATATGCACGTAAGACCTCTCCCTCTCCCACCGCCAAGCCTTACTCAATCTTATCCTCTGCATCTCTCCATCTACTACAGAATTTGATGCTCTAGCAATACTGGATGAAAAAAAAAAAAGGCTGTTACATACACACAACAGCTGTTTCATACCTTTGGTGTCTTTTTCCTTACTGTGTTCCCTCTGCCAGCATTGCCCTCTGGTGAGTCTGCCTGGCTAATTCTTCTTCATCCTTTAGGACCAATTCAGGCATTTTCTCTAGAGGTTCTAGGTTGAAGTTAGAAGTCCCAGATGGGTGCCGGTGGTTCACGCCTGTAATCCCAGCACTTTGAGAGGCTGTACTTGGGAGGACCACTTGAGGTCAGGAGTTTGAGATCACCCTGGCCAACATGATGAAACCCTGTCTTTACTAAAAATACAAAAAATTAGTGGGGGCGTGGTAGTGCATGCCTCTTCTGTAATCCCAGCTACTCAGGAGGCTGAGGCAGGAGAATTGCTTGAACCTGGGAAGGCGGAGGTTGCAGTGAGCTGAGTTCGCACCACTGCACTGCAGCCTAGGCAACGAGTGAAACTCTGTCTCACAAAAAAAAAAAAAAAAAAATCAAAAAAAGTCTCTTTTTCTGTGATCCCACAACAATCTCTGCAACTCTCTATTCAGCATATTATATTGAGATTATGCATGTATATATAGAGGACATATATTCATTTTTGTATCATCAGTGCAACTGAACAGAATGCATGGATTAGTAGGTCTTTTGGAGTAAACATACATAGTTCAGTAGGTACTTTTTTCCTGTTTATAGCTTTACCACTTTTTAGCGGAGTGCCATTGGGCAAATCTTCAAAACTGTTTTTTCATCTTTGGTTTCTTTTTTTTTTTTTTTTTTTTTTTGAGATGTAGTTTCATTCTTGTTGCCCTGGCTGGAATGCAATGGCGCTATCTCGGCTCACTGCAACCTCTGCCTCCCAGGTTCAAGCAATTCTCCGCCTCAGCCTCATAAGTAGCTGGGATTACAGGCAACTGCCACCACACCCAGCTAATTTTACGTATCATTCAGCCAGCTGTATGATTCCGACTATATCACATCTGGGAAGGCAAAACTATAAGATGGTAAAAAGATCATTGATTTCAGCAGAAGGAGAAAGGGGTTCATAGATGGAACACAGAGGATGTTTAGGGGAGTGAGGACCTTCAAGACTGACACCTATGAATAACCGGGTAGCCTTCTTAATATGCATGTGTTCAACAATAGAAGCACAGACACATACTGACGGTACATGTATGTATACACGAATGCTGTGATCAGTGTAAGAAACCAATGAAAAATTTGATTGTGATTTAGACATTGAAGCATCGTTTTTTTTTTTTTTTTTTTGAGACGGAGTTTCGCTCTTGATACCCAGGCTGGAGTGCAATGGCGCGATCTCGGCTCACCGCAACCTCCACCTCCTGGGTTCAGGCAATTCTCCTGCCTCAGCCTCCTGAGTAGCTGGGATTATAGGCACGCACCACCATGCCCAGCTAATGTTTTGTATTTTTAGTAGAGACGGGGTTTCACCATGTTGACCAGGATGGTCTCGATCTCTTGACCTCGTGATCCACCCGCCTCGGCCTCCCAAAGTGCTGGGATTACAGGCTTGAGCCACCGCGCCTGGCTGGCATCGTTTATTATTAATTCATTACTTTTTTAAATAAGAAATTCCAGAATTACATCCTCTTCTGAAGAATTACAGCATGTGAATTACAGCCAGAGACATTTTTCAAAATCTTAAATTGGGAACCACAGCTTAGTGGAAATAGGGAGATATGAGTTCCAAATACCCTGACTGTGGTGGCGTTAGGTGAGAAAATAGAGTGATTTCATTTTAGTGCTGGTTTGTAACATTTCATTTCCTCTTATAAAAGTACTTTGACCTTTGTGGAACACGGGAAATGTAAAAGGACTGAAAAAAAGACCCAGGGGTTCTTTCCCACCCTTCCAGAACCATCTTCTCCAAAAGATCCTTAGACCAGAACACCTGTTTAGTATTACTCAAATGGGTGGTTTTATATCTTCTAATAGCAAAAATGCTAAATGAGGGACCTGCAGGATAATGGTGTCTTTAGCAGCTATGTACTTGGCATAATCTGGCATGTTTACCTAAGAGCATGCTGTGTGCTTAATATGTGAAGTTCCTTTTCGTGGCTGTTTGTTTCTGTTGGACTGTATGTGTTAAAAATAATACAAGGTCAAATTCCATAGGAAAGCATGGTTCTGATTGAATTTCCAGTCCCCAGATCTGGACCTAAGCCAGTAGGATCTGGGAATGTGGCAAGGATGGTATGCCTTACATTGCAGCACTCAAAAGTGACTACTTAGGCTGATTAACTAGTGGTGAGGATAGGTTTGGAGAGGTATTTCAACCAGACTGATTAGCAAGTGGTTAGATGGGACAGGAACGCGGGTAAAATATATGTCCCCTCTCTGGAAGGGAGCTAAAAGAATGCCCTGGGCAAAGATGAAAAAATGAGTCAATATGTATTCTTAAAAGTGATTTGAGTTAAAGAGTCCAAGCCTTAAATGTAAGTATTTAGCCATATAATTTGGGGCAACTTATAGGCAATGTTGCCTTTAAGCCCATTTTTGACTACAAACTAAGAATTAAATTTTTTTTTTTTAAAAAGCTCTATGATGTCCCTAATACTATATTAGTCTAAATTAAGCTCTGAAAGGTTCTGTTTTGTATCTTTTTAATTTCCTTTGTAAAACAACCCAACAAACACACTTCTACGTGCTGACACTTTTGGAATTAGTTACTGTACAAACAATCTGTTCAAGAATATCACTCTTAAAAAATACATTGTGATCGTTAATGTGATTGTGAAGATGGTGATTTCTCCAACAATCAGGATTTTAACCATTGCTCGGTCACCCTCCTCGATTTTTATCTATGGGATTTCGGTTCTCACTTACATTTCTACTCTAGAACACTTTCAGGCTTCTGCCTGGAAGGCCTTTCTCGCCTTTTGAGCTTAATGAAATCCTATTCATCTTTTAAGGTACAGCTTAAAAAAGATCTACAGAAAATCTTCTTCATCCTCCATCCTCTATTCTTCCCAAGCAAAATTATTCCCCCTATTTCACAGTTCTGTAGGACCTAGCACTGTGTCTACTAACTGTACATGTCACATTTTATCATAGTTAGCATATTTTTATGATTTTCTCAAATTAATTGTAAGCTTCTTGAGGACAAGAATTGTCTTTTTCGAGAACATCTACTCCCCATGCTCAAGAAATCAGCATAAAGGCCAGGTACAGTGGCTCGCGCCTATAATCGTAGCACTTTGGGAGGCCAAGGAGGGCTGATCACTTGAGGCCAGGAGCTCAAGACAAGCCTTGCCAACATGGCAAAATCCTGTCTCTACAAAAAAAAAAAAAAAATACAAAAATCTGGGTGTGGTGGTGTGTGCCTGTAGTCTCAGCTACTTGGGTGGCTCAGGTGGGAGGATCGCCTGAGCCTGGGAGGTAGAGGTTTCAGTGAGCTGAGATCGTGCCTTTGCACTCCAGCTTGGGTGACACAGCCAGACCCTGTCTCAAAAAAAATAAATAAATAAATAAATAAATAAATAAATAAATAAAGTCTTACACATGGTTGGCACTTAAATGTTTTTTGAAACCAAAGAATCAAAAATAGAAATTTTTCTCTCGAGGGAAGAAGCATCTTTCCACACACATTCTCTTGCTCTGTTACTGAACTGGGCTTCCTGTTTGCTCATGTTCCCAACAATGTGAATATGAGCTTCCTGGCTTTATATCTGCAAATCTGTTTATCAGTTTTCTCATTGTGGAATTGGACGTGTTCCTTCAAATCCATTTACTTATTTAAAAAGTACGTGTTGACCATCTACTATGGTATACTGAAATTTTCACCAACGTTAACTCTTCATTTTCTTAAAATGTTGATAAATAATAATATCTACTACTACCATCAATTGCATAGCATTTTACAGCTTACAAAACACTTTTAGCCAGGTGCAATAGGTCATGCGTATAATCCCAGCACTTTGGGAGGCTGAAGTGGGCCGATCTCTTGAGTTCAGGAGTTCAAGACTAGCCCTGGCAACATGGCGAAACCCTGTCTCTACTCAAAAAGTACAAAAATGAGCAAGGTATGGTGGCACATGCCTGTAGTTCCAGCTACTTGGGAGGCTGAGGTGGGAGGATTGCTTGAGCCTGGGAGGCCAATGCTGCAGTGATCTGTGATCTCTCCACTGCACTCCAGCCTAGGTGATAGAGTGAGACCCTTTCACAAAACAAAACAAAACAACAACAAAACCACTTTTACAGCCACCATTTCATCAAATCTTTTCAATATGTATGAAGTGGATATTATTATATCAATTTTTAAGGCATTTAGATTCTCAGCTAACTTTACAGAAAAATGCTTTTATTTCACCATGTTGAATCATAAAATATAAGATCTCCAAGAGACTTTAAAGATCATTGAGACCTATGCCTTCCTTTTATAGAAAAATAAACTGAGATAGTCTCACCTTAACAGATGACTCAACTGAGATCTGGATTGGCAAAGTGACTGAAGCTGTCACATATTCTTAATAAATGTCAGAGTTTAAAGTTGTAATAGAATCTGCCTTCTGAGCCTGAGTTTGATATTCTAGCCACTACTCATATGGCCTCTAGGACACAAGTTTGAGTAACTGTCACCCTCATTTTTGAGAAATTCTATTTATTCATTTTTCAGAAGGATCAGTTCTGACACAGTTTTGCAACTCTCTTGTTCTTGTCATTGTCTTTTTCCTGATTTGTATTCTTTTTTTCTCCTTTGCCTCCAGTATCTGTAGTAAAACTTATGCATACCTACACCGTACACACAACTTTCACCATGCAATTTTTTCTTTCTGAAAGATTTCATCTATCTAGCTCGCTAACCTTCATTTTTTCAAATCTCCTAATTTTTTTTTTTTTTTTTTTTTTTTTTTTTTTGGTTGTTTTTTTTTTTTTACCCTGAAAAAGGGCAGTGGCAGTTTT